>NC_136482.1:25757704-25910204 GCF_053919585.1 Euprymna scolopes
ATACGCGTACACAGAATATGATTAATGTCAGAAATATAATCAATAAATTCTAATTAGAAGATATTTCCATAATCTGATGTATATAAAATCTGAAATCTATCTATCTATAAATCTATCTATCTATCTATCTATCTATCTATCTATCTATCTATGCCTTGTCTCCTTTCACACTGTTTCATTATATATATATATATATATATATATATATATATATATAGTCATCGACATACAGTCCTGTTTCGTTGTATCACAACTCATCAGTGCCGCTAGACTAGCACCTCTCACAAGCCAAGGATTTAACCTAGAACCTCTCGTGTTGACAGTCGGCAGTTCTACCACTCGACCACAGAAGCGATGGCCGCAAATAACCTCGTCGAATGTCTATTTTAAACAAACATCCGTCCACCATTTTATAATGCTCAAACCCCTGTTTATAAACAAACAGCGAGTTTTAATGCCCCTCCATAGATAATAGACACTTAACACACCGTTAAAATAGAATCACCACACATCCACGCTATACACCCACTTTAACCCTAAAGCATATACTCCATACATTTAAGACTATGGTAAAGACCCCATACACCTTTTTACATCATACTATATACAACACGCTTCTCCTTTATTTAGAATTCGATAAAACTGCCCCCAACATCGTCTATAATTTTATTTAATCTATTTCGTTCCTAATGAACCACACGCTAGACGCCGCATCCCCACTATGTTACTAGCATCTTCTCTACTCTTCTGATGAGAAGCATTAGGCTTCGAAATGTCTTAGCATATAGAGTCTCTTCTATCCCCCAAATAATTGTTTGTATTTCCTTATTGAATAAATGAACCAATCTATATCCATCAATATATAGTTTTGTGACTTCATTTCACATTCCTGTTGTTCTCCTGTATAACCTCCAAGGACACTTGTTGAGCTTGGTATTGTCCAGATAAGTCTCCTCTTGTTGAATTGAGCTCACTCTTTTCCTCTAATGCATTAAGCTATATATATATATATATATATATATATATATATATATATATATATATATATATATATGACACTTTGCTGTATGTAAGAAAAAAGTGAGAGAGAAAGTGAGATATTTCCATATGGATTCTTAAACGGTTGGGTGAATATTCTTTTAATTCCACATAAATGTATTTCATGTATCTGGGGGTGTTCTAAGATAGGCTTTGTCTCCGATAAATATTGAAAATTTATCTAAAAAATTCCATTAAAAAAAGAAACAGTTCAAGTTAAACCAAAGTTAACACTCCTATATAGCCTAAAATTCAAATGCATTTTAGAAGGTTTATCATTTTATTTTAATTGAACTGTGATACTCGACTTTTGTATTTTAAATTTTGATTCATGCCATTATATAAAATAATTTTATAAAATCAACGGTAGATTTCCTACAGTGCAATGTAGGATACAATGTGTTGTAGACTAAGTTGCTGCGAGGAGGCATGTGAAGCTTCCTCCCGCCGCATCGCGGTTTGTTCCCGACTAGAGCTGACAATCAATTAATTTGATTTAAAAATAGACGGTTCCGCCGATTTCAATTACAATAAAGTATTAGAAGTGTAGAACATTCGTTGATCCGTATTTGCTTTCAAGCAACGCCAGTTATCCCTTCTAGTATGCATACATGCATACATACATACATACATGATGATGATGATGATTGCAACGTCTTGTCAGACGAGTGCCACTCCCTCAGACACGAGCCCAAATGCCTGAGGGAGTATCTATACAAAGATGATGTTACAGAGTCTTAGCTTTGTACGACAGCTAAGTCTCTCTCTCGGTTCAAAATGTTGAGATCCAGCAACAAGCAAGAGCAAGATAGCCAGCAACAAATTAAACTGCAGACCAGCTTAATGCGGGTACTGGTCTTCCGCTTTATGGTTTTTTAAATCAGAGATTTGCATCTAGAAAGGTTGCCTTCACCACGGCTTACGGGAGCCATCTCTACTCCAATACACGTATACACACACACAGATATACACGGTGCTAGTTGGCCGTTGACCCAGAAAAAGAGTTCATTCGCCCTTTGGAAGGTCTTGTTTTTAATCCTTCAGGGAGACTAGCCGCCCTCCTCACCAAACAAGTCTGGTGGGGGAACCAGTTTAGTCGCCGGTGACCCGACCATGAGGCACGTAGTACTGGGTTACATGGTACCAGTAGCATATGACATGACCTGACCACAACATACATACATACATACATATAACACACACACATACACACACACACACACACACACACACATATATATATATATATATATATATATATATATATAAAACGATGACTGGGTTATAATCTCCGACCAGCAGTAATTATCACTTCCTGCACTAATGATTGCATTAGTATGACACATACTGTAGGAATAAAATATAAATGCTGTAATTCTTAATATTTATTTGAAAAATATTAAAGTTCTGAAGTTCCATTGAAAGAATTAAAATTGAGCTCTGTTTGGGAGACTAAGAAAAAGCGATGAATTTTTGCGCAAATGTAACATACTGATTTCCGGTCGGCAAATACTCTCATGACTGTTTACATGGTATTCATACGGACGTAATTTCCTTAATTTTTGGCGTTAATTGCCAATGGCCTGAAGGAAAAATACAAGCCTAAAGAGTTAAGAGTGACTTTGTGATTCGGTTCGAATCTCCCGACGAACGGTAATTATCATTTCCGTCACTGATGATTGTATGAGCATATAACATTAGTACATGTCTTTGTAAAAATAATTTTGATATTAACTTGAAATTATATATGTATATATATATATGTGCATATATATATATATATATATATATATATATATATATATATATATATATATATATATATATATATATATACTAGCAAAAGTACCCGTCGTTGACTGGGTTCAAAAACAGCCT
Organism: Euprymna scolopes; assembly: GCF_053919585.1. Lineage (NCBI taxonomy): Eukaryota > Metazoa > Mollusca > Cephalopoda > Sepiida > Sepiolidae > Euprymna > Euprymna scolopes. The sequence continues at coordinate 25,760,621 of NC_136482.1, forward strand.
AAAGAAAATGGACTCTGATTTATTAAAGTTTATAGGTTATGAAAAGGAAGGGTTGTAAAGAGATAGCTTCGAATTTGGGGTATCAAAACCAAAGCAAAATATGATGAAAGTAAAAATAAAATAGGTAAACTCCATAATTTATTATACCATACCTGTTCACACTGAAACACTCATCACAATTTTCTGTGGATCTATATTAAAAAACCTTGTTAAACTTTGTGACATATTTCCATTCTATGGAGGTCAGGCGCGAACGAACACCCCATAATTTTATTATACCATATTTCTTCAAACTGAAACATAATTATCAAAGTATACTTACGCAGATAGATATGAAAAGTCTTTATTAAAGTTTGTGCCTATTTACATTCTATGGAGGCCAGGCGCGAACGCAGACCCCACGATTTTATTATACCGTCTCTATTTAAGTTAAAACATACTTATCAAAGTATTCCTATGTAAATCTATATCAAAAACACTCCCTTCATAATGACCCCGCTAATTAAGTCCCTGATAGTAGCCCTCTGCTTCAAAGTGGAACTGTGCCTTGTTTGGGGTGAAAATTGAATTAAAAAAAAAAAAAAACAAAACAAAAAAAAACGTTTTTTTTTAATTTTAAATTTTTTATTTCCATACTTTGTCGACCAGGCGCGAATGCAGACCCCACAATTTTTATGAACCACCGTTCTGCAGGATCAAACATACCCATTCCTGTGTCTCGATACATTTTCTATCATTATATATAATCAGTTTTTTTTTAAATAGTCAACCATATAGGAGCCTATTCGTGACCACACACACACACACACACACACACACACACACATACATATCCAGCTTTATATATATATATATATATATATATATATTCTAGTAGGGGACTGCTCGGCTTTGCCCATTCTTAAAATACACTTAAATCTGATAGTTTAATTTGCCCAGATTTCGTACATATTATAGTCATGATTTCAAAGTAAAAAAAAAAAAAATAATTTGGGTGCCATTAGCTGGAATTGAAATCGAAAGCAAAATTGCAGTATTCAAAGCTAATAACGTTACCACAGTACCAATGTGACGCGCATATGAACTTATTAAAGATTAAAAATTAAAAATAAACTAAGATGAATGTACAAAATGCCATACAATTTTTTCCATTTTGACTTCTTAAAAACTATTTTAACAAACTAAAGACCTATAAAAGAATGATCCATAAAAAATCCAATCATTTGAGGCCCCTAGCGCCGCTTTGTGACTTTTAGTTTCGAAAGAAATAGAGTTTCAAAATAGGGAGACAGACAGACAAACAAACGGACAGACAGACATATAGTTTTTATATATTAGATTTTTTGAATGATATAAATATAAACAATTTATATTAGATCTTATGTTGCTAAAGGGATGCTTGATATCATAAGTAGAGCATAAATATAAGACAAAATAAAACGATGAAAAGTTACATTTCCATTATTAATTAATTCATCAAATGTTTAAAATAAGATGTTTTATCTTATTCCATAGAGTTTCCAAAATTTAAAGTTTTTCTTCAGAGGATATAAATAGCAAAACAGCATAAATTTGTAAACTTTTATAATTGTAAGTAAAGGCAAAGTGATTAAATCTAGTTGAAAGAATTTAAAAATGAAATCCGTGAGTCCAAAATAGAATTAAATGGCAAATTTCGATCTATGAATTATATTAAATAAAATAAATCAACAGTTGAAAATGCTTAAATAATAATTCTGCTAAAATCCGAATACAAAAGTCCATAGAAAATCAAATTATGAAGAGAAACATTTTGTCACGAAATTGAACTTCCATTAGTTAGTAAAAAAAAATTAGTGTGACTTCTTCAACTACTGTAATTGCTTGTTTTGATCATTTAACTAATAAATAATATAAATTGTATTTTTCATCATTCAATATTGTCTTATATGGACAAAATAATAAAAACAACTTTAAATGTTCTGTTGAAATACGACGTAGAATAGATTCATGTTACATTTGACTAATTTCTAGAGGAATTTTGTACCATACTTGAACTAAAACCATCTCTAGTTCTTAAAAGAACTATTATTACGGATGAGTTATCGTCTTCTTACTTGTTTCAATAATATTTAAATCTAGGACTTGTGGCGGGAAAATGAAACGTTCTTCTTTACATTTAATGTTTTTCGTGCCATTCTGTTACAACTTTCTCCACGTGAATGAGGCATTATCATCATAAATAACGATATTTTTTGCGTGGAAACAATTCCTTGACCATAGGATGAACTTTGTCATCCAACCTTTTCATTTTTATTTATTACATTTTCACCCCAAACAAGGCACATGCCACTTTTATGTAGGGGGCTACCATCAGGGACCTAAGTTGCAGGGTTACTACGTAGGGAGTTTAGCAGCAAGATGTCTGTTAACATTACACTTGAACTTCTGCATGTCAGTACAATTGGGGAAGCAGGAAACCGGAAGAAAATTCCAAAAGTCTACTAATTCTGGTGAAGAAGTTATTAGAGTAGAAGTCCTTCCTACATCTAAAGATCTCTACTGTGTATGGGTGGGACTTCGATGCTTGTCGGGTTTGTCAGGAGTTTTTCCTTCGAGGGAGTACAAAGGCTTGCAGTTCGTCAGAGCATCCACCATTGAAATACTTGTAAAACAGGCAGAGGGATGCAACATTTCGTCGATGGGACAGGGACTGAAGCTTAAATGACAGTTCGGAACCTATCAGTTTGGCGACTTTCTTTTGGACCCTATCCAGGAGCGAGAATCTAGTAGCAGATGTACCAGCCCAAATGTGACAGCACCACTCCATACATGGGCGAATTGTGGTTTTGTAGAGGTACAGGATACTTTCAAGCGTAAGTAACTTTCTAGTACGGTGGAGAGAGAGAGAGAAAGAGAGAGAGAGAAAGAGAGAGAGAGAAAGAGAGAGAGAGGGCCCACCTTCTTCGTAGCAGAAATAATCTGGTCTTTTGATTCTTCAATGCAGGGAAACTCAAAGACCAGCAGATTTCCAAGATATAGTTCCTCCCAAATCATTACCGATTCATTTCCATATTTAAAAATCGAAAAAACGCAGTCTATATTAAATGATAATTTCGACTGTTTTCATCGCCATTGTTAGATCGCAATCCTGAACGGGGAAAATGATGCGTTCTTTATTTCGTAACAATTTTTGAAAGCAAAATTTACAATTAAAACGAAAAACTCAATAACCAAAAATTATTCGGTATCAACTTTTGCCTGTAATACTCGCACGTGATTCTATATAGAAACAATGCTCTAAACAGTTTTCATAATTAAAAAAACATATTTGAGTGAGCATTGATTGAAAGATTTTCTGGTGTTTGCTTGCATTTCAAAATATATCAGGTTGGTTTAAACGTGTTTGCCGGTTTGTAAAAGGGGAATTTAACCCCTAGAATTTATTTTATGCATATCGTTATTAGTTAAATAGATAACCATGAATAATTTATAATTTTTATCTTTCAGATTATTAAAGTATCATATTTTTATGTAATAATATTCTCGCCGATGTTGACCCTAAACACCTTTAGTTTACAGAAAGAGAATCATTTTCTATTATAATAATGTTCGTCTCAAAACAACGCTGCTGACGAAAGATCTCCTAGGAAAATTTGCTTGGGAAATCATAACCGATTCTGCAATTTCTCCTGACCTAGCTCTTCGGAGGAGAATTACAAGACCATTTATATGACCTTTGGTTAACATTACGAAAGGAGATTAAATATGAGTAAAATCCATATGTAGTTTACGTCAAAACCTAAAGAATGCAGGAAACGAGGCAAAATAAATTAAAGCTCAAGTTATAGAGAATCGTTATTGTTATGAATAAAGGCTTTCAAAAGCACACAGATGTTAATTTTTCAGATGAAATTTTTAATTAGAAAAATCTTTTGCGACAACCTGATATTTCGACTAATATAAGAAGGAGAACAAAAATTAAAAAAAACAAAAGTTCATAAAAAATCATCATCTGCATTCAATGAAACACACGAACAAAAAGTTTGTGAAAATGTAAAAAAACAAAAACAATCTTGTCTTCTTTTGTATTATCGTAAAAAGAGGGATTGGTTTAGGGTTCACTAGCGTCACGCTTAATTTGTTCAAGAATGGACCAGTTACAGCCAAATTATCCCAGATCGGATGGGAATAGGGAATTCTTCTTCTTCTTCTTCTTCTTCTTCTTCTTCTTCTTCTTCTTCTTCCTCTTCTTTATAATAATAATAATAATAATAATAATAATAATAATAATAATAATAATAATAATAATAATAATAATCTGTACTGAAGCTTTTGTTTGTGTAGCACAAAAGCAGGCATTAGGAACACGATTGTTCAAAAAAGTGGTTCTAGGAGAGGAAGTTGCTGCAGAATGTCGGATTTGTGGTAAGACCTCAGAGTCAATTGCGCACCTTGCAGCAAGGTATAGTGGACTGGCGCATGGGACTCCGGATATATTGGGACGTCTGTAAGAAGGTTGGGGTAAAGTGTGCTGGAAAATGGTTTGAGGAGGTGCCTGATGAAGTGAGAACAAGTTAGGATGGCAAGGTAGAGGTATGGTGGGACAAAAGTGTCCGAACGACCAAGCAATTGGAACATAATCGTCCGGATTTGGTCGTCATTGACAAAGTCTTAATACCCTGAGACAGGAATGTAAGAGAGAAGGAGAACGAGAAGTGGAGCAATTATCCTCCATTGGCCTTGGAGATAAGGCGTATACACGGGGTTAAAACACAAATAATCCCGGTCGTAGTTGGTACACTAGGGTAGTATCAAGTCGTCTGGAAGGACAACTGAAAAAACTACAAATCCCCGATGTTTTAGGCGGCCTTCAGACCTCTGCTATTGTAGGTACCACCAACATCCTTAGGAAAACCCTTGATCTTTGAAGCTCCTGGTTTGAAGCCGGGATTGAGGGAAATCCTCTGGAAATGGATCCCATCCCTTTTCAGAGAGACTTTGATAAACGAAATCAGAATTATTATTATTATTATTATTATTATTATTAGGTAATAATAATAATAATGATAATAATAATAATAACAACAACAACAATAAAAATAACAACAATAATGATAATAATAATATTAATAACAATAATAATAATAATAACAATTAGGCAATGATGATGATCATGATGATGATGATGATGATGACAACAATAACGACAATAATAACAATAACAAGAATAACAAGAATAACAACAACAACAACAACAACAATAATAATAATAATGATAATAATAGTAATAATAATAATAATAATAATAATAATAATAATAATAATAATAATAATAATAATGATAATACCGCATGGACACAAGGCGAGTCAAAGAGCAAGACATCTTATGAATTGTACCTCCCGAGAAAATGGCACATGTATTGGCTGAGATGACACAAAACAATTCTAATGATGAATCAAGGAGAATGAAAAGATCGAAGCATGTGCGAACTCTACACAGACCTCCACTGAAAATGTGTGGAGAGTCCTATGACTTTAGGGATGTTTATTGCCACTCAAATCCCAATGAATACTTATGCTTGTTGCCAATGGTAAACATCGGTTGAGATAAAGCAAAGAGATTTATAAGGGTTATCGAAAGAGGTGGATATGATGAGACGTTTTTTCAAGTGTGAGGCCAATAGAGATGTCTTTAGAAATAATCATTCTTGTTTGCTTCTTCCATCAATGAAGTTCGATTTAATGAAAGATTTCTTTTCTTTTTCTTCAGCTTCTTCATAAATAATGTTTCTTCATAACAATTTCGAATTTAAATTACTGATGTAGTTAAGATTTTATATACACGAGTGGCACACAATGATGAAAACACCTTGTGAATGTTGCATCAATGTTAAAACACCTTTAAAATAAAACAAAAAATACCAAAACCAAAACCAAAATTTATAGTTATTGTTGTTCTGAATTAATTGATACAATTCATTTATTTTTATTTCAGGTAGTGATTATTAGAAAAATTAAAATGACAGATCTATCAGATTTTTAAAAGGGGCGATTCTTGGTGACCGTATAGCAGGTGCTACTGTAACGAAATTAGGTGAGATATCGGCCATGTTGAGAAGGGTTGTCTCGAAGGTGATGACTGTCTATGAAAAAGAAAGGACAATATCCTGCTTAAATAAAATTTTAGAAGAAAATTGAAGCTGTCTGAAAGAGATCGTAGAACCCTTGTAAGTATTATGAGACAAAAACCACGGAACCCCAAATCAGAACAGAGCTTAACTATCATCTGAATAATCCAGTTCCAATAGAGAGCTTCACGAGGTTGGAATTCATGGGAGGGCTGCCATCAGAAATCCATTGATTTGGAATATTTTCCATTATTTTATCCAACCTCTGTAGATATTATTGCGAACAATAATGACACATAACAGTTTTCTGTCATTTCGACGGAGAGTGTACACTATTAACAATAACAAAAAATAGCAGAGAGTGTGTTATTGTGTTACATTACCTTCGTGTAAAGATCAAAGTGTTGTATCTGCTCTATCTTCAGTAAGAGAAAAAGAGATCCTTCTTCATTGGGACTATTTCTTTTATATTTTTGTGCAGCACTCTAGGTAAGGAATCATCATTTAAATTTCTCGCGCTTAACATTCACAGGTTGCATGAATTGGAACAAATACATTGGAAACATTGCCAAGGTTACTGCAAAGAAGTGCCGCTACCACTTTTTTCAAGCATCTCGACAACTTTCTGTGTGAGAAATGCTTCAAAAACCTAGGCGGTATAAAAAAAAGTCGCTTTCAGTAATTCCATCGCCATGTTACTGGCATAAAAACATTTGTTTTGTATTGTCAAACGTGTGTTGATTCTCTTGATTCTTATTTCGATCAATAATTTTTTTGTTCGAGATATGTTTATTTGAATTAAAAAGTTAAAATCCGAACGAAGTTTCTTATCAACCTGATAAAATTTCATTTCTTTTAATTCAGAGAATTTAGTTACACTTTTTTGTTTATGCATATGTGTATAAAAATGTTCCAAATTACTTATTTCTGCCATGACTTTGTATAATAATTATTTATCATTTTAAAAAAATTATACATCGTGGGATTTCATTTTTTTTAAATACTCATTGTTTGATTTCATTTGTAAAGATATCTTTCGATTAGATTTTTTTGTGTGTTTCTTAATTCATGATTAAGTTCTTGCTTCAAACATACATAATTTTACATACGTAATTTTACATACATAATTTTACATACGTAATTTTACATCCATGATTTTACATACATAATTTTACATACATAATTTTACATACGTAATTTTACATACATGATTTTACATACATAATTTTACATACATAATTTTACATACATAATTTTACATATGTAATTTTACATACGTAATTTTACATAGATGATTTTACATACGTAATTTTACATATGTAATTTTACATACGTAATTTTACATACATAATTTTACATACGTAATTTTACATACATGATTTTACATACATAATTTTACATACATAATTTTACATACGTAATTTTACATACGTAATTTTACATACATAATTTTACATACGTAATTTTACATATGTAATTTTACATACATAATTTTACATACGTAATTTTACATACATAATTTTACATACGTAATTTTACATACATAATTTTACATACATAATTTTACATACATAATTTTACATACGTAATTTTACATACATGATTTTACATACGTAATTTTACATACGTAATTTTACATACATAATTTTACATACGTAATTTTACATACATGATTTTACATACATAATTTTACAAACATAATTTTACATACGTAATTTTACATACATAATTTTACATACGTAATTTTACATACGTAATTTTATATACATAATTTTACATACGTAATTTTACATACATGATTTTACATACATAATTTTACATACGTAATTTTACATACATGATTTTACATACGTAATTTTACATACATAATTTTACATACGTAATTTTACATACGCAATTTTACATACATAATTTTACATACGTAATTTTACATACATGATTTTACATACATAATTTTACATACATAATTTTACATACGTAATTTTACATATGTAATTTTACATACGTAATTTTACATACATGATTTTACATACATAATTTTACATACGTAATTTTACATACGTAATTTTACATAAATAATTTTACATACGTAATTTTACATACATAATTTTACATACGTAATTTTACATACGTAATTTTACATACATAATTTTACATACGTAATTTTACATACATAATTTTACATACATAATTTTATATACATAATTTTACATACGTAATTTTACATACGTAATTTTACATACATAATTTTGCATACATAATTTTACATACATAATTTTACATGCATAATTTTACATACATGATTTTACATACATAATTTTACATACGTAATTTTACATGCATAATTTTACATACATAATTTTACATGCATAATTTTACATACGTAATTTTACATACATAATTTTACATACATAATTTTACATACATAATTTTACATGCATAATTTTACATACATAATTTTACATGCATAATTTTACATGCATAATTTTACATACGTAATTTTACATACATAATTTTACATGCATAATTTTACATACATAATTTTACATACATAATTTTACATACATAATTTTACATGCATAATTTTACATACATGATTTTACATACGTAATTTTACATACATGATTTTACATACGTAATTTTACATACATAATTTTACATACGTAATTTTACATACGTAATTTTACATACGTAATTTTACATACGTAATTTTACATACATAATTTTACATACGTAATTTTACATACATAATTTTACATACATAATTTTACATACGTAATTTTACATGCATAATTTTACATACATGATTTTACATACGTAATTTTACATACATAATTTTACATACATAATTTTATATACATAATTTTACATACATAATTTTACATATATTATTTTACATACATAATTTTACATACATGATTTTACATACGTAATTTTACATACGTAATTTTACATACATAATTTTACATACATAATTTTACATACATAATTTTACATGCATAATTTTACATACATGATTTTACATACGTAATTTTACATACGTAATTTTACATACATAATTTTACATACATAATTTTACATACGTAATTTTACATACATAATTTACATGCATAATTTTATATACATAATTTTACATACATAATTTTACATATATAATTTTACATATATAATTTTATATACATAATTTTACATGCATAATTTTACATATATAATTTTACATACATAATTTTTCATACATAATTTACATACATAATTTTATATACATAATTTTACATACATAATGTTATATAAATAATTTTACATACATAATTTTGCATACATAATTTTACATACATGATTTTACATACATAATTTACATACATAATTTTACATACATAATTTTACATACATAATTTTAAATACATGATTTTACATACATAATTTACATACATAATTTACATACATAATTTTACATACATAATTTTACATACATAATTTTACATACATAATTTTGCATACATAATTTTAAATACATAATTTTACATACGTAATTTTACATAAATAATTTACGTACATAATTGTACATACATGGTTTTACATAGATAATTTTACATACGTAATTTTATATACATGATTTTACATACGTAATTTTACATACATGATTTTACATACGTAATTTTACATACATAATTCTTGTTTGTATTTTTAATATTTATATTGCATAAAATTCAGTTTAATTATAAATCGAACCGTGTTCTTTTTCCCGTTTAATGCAATTATCAAATAGGTAATAAACGAATTTCAGTCTTTAAAATCCACGAAACAACAAAATGTTGGTTTACTTTTAACATATAAACATAAAACATTTACGCGGAAACTATATGTTTTGTGTTTATATGTTAAAAGTAAACCAACGAAATTGTTCTTTTAAATTAATTCTTATTTTTCATTTAATCAATATTGATTAAGTTCAGTTTCAATATCGATCGATCGATACCTCCGACCATTCTCGAAAGACAAAGGATGCCTCTGTAGGGACAGTTGCGCGTGTAATTTTGAGGCAAGGATCGCGCAATCCTAACCACACCTCTCCTGAATCGACACTGTTTGGGTCCAGTGGCAAGAAAAAGACCAGGACTACTGGAAACAATGCCGAGATAAGCGGAGAGCACATACAGCACCTGGAAATCCAAAATGGTCACCCATTTAGTATTGACCAGGCTCAACGTTGTTTAACTTCGGTGATCTAACGGGAATCGCTACGTCAACGTGATTATGCCGTATTATTATTGTAATATAAAACGTTTTCTTTATTTTTTTTAATGCATTTAAAAAGTTTTGCAATTCTTTTTGTAAAAGCTCTGATTCGTTATTAACCATCTTACTGGTCGATATATTTTGCTTGCGTGTATATCTGATATGACGTCATTTTTCAGTGAGCAGGCCTGATTTACGATAACAGTGACTCTACTAACATACATCAATTTAAATACAATGTGAACAGGCATTTCGTTACACAACTCTCTGTGTTTTGTTTTTAAATTCAGACTAGATAACTGCCTTTTGGTGTAGATATGAATAGAAAGTGAGTTCCGTTCCTTTTGGAAAACTACTTATTAACAACACGGATGTGCTTAATGGATATGCGCCATTAATTTTCCACTGCTTTTAATATAAACAAAGATGAAATACTGAGGGAAATCAGAAGATTTTGACAAATTGAGTTGGCCAAGACGAATATGATTACATGAAACACGGAGGTTTACGAGAAGAGAATCCACCGGGGAAAATTGCGCTGCGATTGTCCGCAAATGGAAGAGGGACATCAGTTCGTTTTTCTGCAACCGATTTTCACATTTCTGTCGCGACATTACTTTCTTCTATCCTTACTTCGATTACCATTCATTATCTCTTTGTGTAATATAAATTCAAATTTACTTTTTTTTTAATTAAATCATTCCGTGGCATAGAATTTCAGAAGGAAATCCCAAAACAGAAACACGCAACCAGTTTTCAAATTTACTTATTTTTTCAATTCGCATGATCCAATACAATTATCGTTTTCACTCATAGAAATTGAATTCATCATTCATATAAACTATTAAAAAAAAAGAAAACGATCAAAGATGAATATAACAGCAAAAATTCAAAAAAGTGCCATCCTGCTTAAAGGAACATCCGTAGTATAAGCTAGAAAATAATTAGCACCTAAAAAAGGGGAAATATACAATGAACAATTGAAAAGAGACGAAAGCCTTTTAAAATAAATAAATAAATAAATAAATAAATAAATAAAAATAAAAATAAAATAAAAAATTAGGATCCAACTGGAAAAAATAAAATAACAATAACAATATATTTGAATTGGAGCAGGAAAATAATTTATTTTTAATTTTTTGATTTTCATATTTTGTTCCCTTCTAAATTTCGACGCTAGTATTTCCATGATTTCGTTCCTGTTGCTTCCAGGATGAAACAGTTCCTTCGTAAAAATGACTTTTATGACATTAAAAGTCAACATGCTCTAGAAGTAAATGCTTATCTTTAAAAAATTGTTTTTTAGGGGTATCCTCGCTAAACAAACATGGCGACCAGTGAAAACAATATGAGATATATTTGATAATAACGCTCTTAATATCATTAAAAAAACTACTTGTCGACAATTTTAAATGAATTTTCATTCAAAACAGACTAAACATCAACCTTTTAAAGGCAAGTCTTTAGTTGGTGGTCTATCGCATTTGGGCCATTGTATAACATTAAAAATAATTTCAAAACAATGAAACAATAATAACACATTTGTTATTTTATGAAAACAATTAAGTATAATGTGAATTTTTCTGATTGCGGGTTTTGAATCGCTTATTCTTCTGAATTACCAAACTTGTTTGAAAATTTGTGAGAAAAAGGATTATAATTTTTTCTAATTCTTTGAAAAGAACGGTTTAACAGGGTTGCCAGATTGCATTTTTAAAAAGTAGTTTGATTTTCAAACGACGACTGGTTCCAATATGGGGGACCGATTTACTAGATCGCTGTATTAGAACATGAACACCTCTTTTAAAATCTTTAAATATAGAGGGTTTTGCATTTTTTAGATAATCTGGTAGACTAATGACCAATCGATAATAACCCGCTGAAAAAATTAAAAGAAAAAACTGCAAGGGGTACATTGTATATGTCCAACTATTTACTTATCTAATTTTTAATATTTTTCTTAGATTTAGACTTTTCCATGGAAATAGCCCTAGAAAAAGTGTGAAATCACGTTCTGTTACGATTTCATGATAAAAACCAGGCAACAATGAGTATTTCATGGATAGATTCCGACTTAGAAAGCAGCAATTCTTTCCACTTTTTCAGAAACATTACTCAGAGAATGTGAGAACTAAAGAACAAAATAAGAGAAGCAATTTACGAGTTTTTCAAAAGTAATACCCACTTTCGATTCTTCAGACACAAATCGAATCAATGGCCACTGCCACTGGATAAATTAGATCTTTCTAATACCACAGAAAGTAGCTGACTCCTTATGCGATACTATACCTGAACCAGATATGCTAAATACTGTGGTCATAATTGAGTATGTGGCGCTCAGAGCACTATTTCCTGCTATGAGAAACTACAAAACCAACTTCAAAATCTAGTGGGATATGATCTTTTCTCTTCCCAGCCACGACCTTCTCACGTAAGAGACGCTGATAGTCTCGCTCTGTTCTATCATTATTTCAATAGTTTGTGGTTCTTTCTTCTGACGGGGACAATCTTTTGTTTTACCCAAAGAATCCCTTTTTGGGGGACCTAGTTATCCTCCACATAAAACACCGACTTTCTGTCTAACTTTGCTCGTGTCAAAACCAAAGTAAATAGAATATATACACGCACAAAACAAATGAATCTACAAGCCAATTGCATAACAATGATATGCACAGTTTTAAGATAAAATTAAATAACACTGGTTGATATGCCGTAAAACACAACAACCAACTTTTAGCTAAACTCGGGGTTTACAGATATAATTTCCAAACAAATGAAGCAGATACGCAATGTCATCGTGTTTCTATTCATGTGCAACCTTTAACCTCTAACCGAGTCAGATGACCGAACAAATGTCTATTCTATTTTCAACCTTTTGCGCCTAATTTACTCTTCGCACGGCTTGTGTTTATTCGACGCGAAATCATTTTCTCTCGCATGCAACGAAAAACTATAAAACATCGTAATTAACGGTTGGTCTAGCGTCCTACTACGTTTTATCATCTTTCAAATTTGACTATTGTATGAGTATTGCCATTACTCTATCACGCTACAATATTTCTTGTCTTCATTCTATGTCTTATTTCCTCAGAATGTTTTCTATTTATAGCAAAAGAATCGCATATTGAAAAATGAACAGCAGTCTTAATTCTTCACGTTGATTTAAATCGATATCTCTTCATGTCAGTTGAGGTCAACGTGTTTTTGTTAGGTAATGAATGACCCTATATCGGATATCGAGTACATTAACTCGTGTTAATCTTGACAAGCGGCAAACTAAGTGCATATCGAACTGACACAAAGTTTGGGAACTAAACAAGTATCTACGAAAGATAGACGGGCTGAGATGCCGTGTAATGCCAGGGAGGTCAAATAAATCAAAAGTATAACAGACATAATCGACATGACAGATGACATTGTGGATATCAAAGTTGACAATGAAACTAAGGTTTTAGTTGTCTGTTTTGTTGGAGTCAAGCAACAATACCGTCATAACTGAAAGAAAAATTTCTATTTATATGAAATAAAGAACATGTCCAGTAACAGTGCTAAACAAAAACAAGAACGAATTTCACATTTTGTTTAAGGAAATATTTATTTATCAATATAACTTCCATCCTTCAAAATCATTTTAAATAGCCTCTTATCAACTGATGATGTCAATCGGCGGATTTGATATGATGTGATGCTATAGGAAACTTCTAAAATCTTCCTCCAAAGTTCATCCTTCGATAAAAATTCAGCTCCTTCATAAACTTTCTTTTTATTTATGGACAAGATCTGCTCAATTGGATTTATATCTGGAGAACAAGGTGGCCATGTCATCAAATGTTCTCTATTAATGATTAATAGCGTAAGGTAGGATGTTGTAGCGTTGGTTGAGTGGGAGGAGACATTGTCGTGCTTAAAACTCAATTTGCGGTGACGCGTCAATGGAAGTCTATCAAGCCATGGTGATAAATACTCATTTAAAAATAAAATATAAGACTGGCTTGTCAGTTTGGCACCTGGTACTCGAAATGTTCCAATTAGTTAGTTCATCGCAAATTATTCCACCTCCCTGTGGACGACGGAATTGATGAGCGTGGGGAATCCAAGAGGACTCCAAACTTTGGCCCACTCATCTGGTCAATCACGGGTTGCTCTGGCCTCATCTGTTAAAAGAACACTTTCAAAGCTAGTTTTCATGCATTTTGAGTCCAAGCCAAACGTTTTTCATTATGAGTTTAGTTTAAAACATGTCTTGTCATGGGCTTAATGCTTCTTGCAATTTCGCTTAAGACATTGCAGCGTGTCTTTCTGGACAAGGAAGGTATTTCAGCCTTGTCAAATATAGCAGCACTATTACTGCCCGGCTGCTTGATAAGTTGATGGCGATGTTTACATCACAAGCAGAAACTAACTTTCTTGTGTTTTTGTCCTTCCTTGGTTTGATGCTTGGATGTGCAACGAATGAAGACAATGTTCTTCTATCTCTTCCAAGCTCCTTGGCTAGATCTACAGGAGATAAACCTTCTACAAGGCTTACAGAAACACGTTCCTTTTTACTAGCTGTCAATCGACCTTATCTTGGTATTTTACGGGACCTGCAATAAGGTGATACACATTTAAAATTACCAGAAAAAAGAAAAATTAGTATAATTTTCAACATATTTGTTAAAATTCCACATAAATCAGGGAAATACTGCACCTTTTATGCTCTTCCAGTGTATTAAATTTCATACAAGGGCCCGGCAATATTTTTCGGACACTTTAGTATTCGACTTTCCGAGTACCACAGAGTGGCACAATTCCTTCAATAAGATGCTATAAACATATAAAGACAATACCTGTAATAAAAATGGAAGAAAATCGATTAGGCAAGGGAAAATATTTAATTTTCATCATTTTTTACAAAACACACGCGACATTATTTTTCGGACATCGTTGAAAAACTGTTAATAGTCTGTAATATCACCTTTCTTCTCGATAACTTTTATCAATATCTCTTCACAATGATCAAATATATGCGCAATTAACACCTCTACGTGTTTCTATTAGTTGCTTTTAGCATCTAGTATTTGTTCCCATAGTTGAGCCTCTTTTATTATTTCAAGTTTATCATGGAAAAGTTGATCAAGCATTTCCCAAATATTTTCCATTAAATTTAGATCTGGGCTTTTTGCAGGCCATTCCAAAGTAGTCATATTCACTTCAGCCACCTATTCTTTCATAAGTTTTGACACATGGATGCTGCCATTGTTTTGCTGTAGAACGAAATCATTCCCCATTTCTCTTCTTATCCTTGGTAGGGCTTCCTTGTCCAGCAACTGCTTGTAGCTTTCGCTGTTTTGTCGTCCTTTTTGCCACTCCAACCATATATTTCTATTAGCAAAGATCATACCCCAAATCATAATTCCTCCTCATCTGTCGTTTGTTCAGTACAACAGGGTCACCCCTTCTCGACACCATCCATCGGGTCCATCAAACTTGAAACGCTTATAACCTTCTTAAAGTCAACATGCTTTGTTAACCACCTTACAATACTCTCTAGTCTTGCTCATTTGTGCTTCTTTGTTAGTGTAATTTTCTTCTTAGCCTTTGCGTACTTCTACCAATCCTATGCAGCGTTCTTTATACTTTTTCGGGCGTTTACATCCAATTCACATTTCTCCTTCACTTTTCTTGCTATAACTTTTTCTTCAGATGTCAAAAGCCGTGTCACAGCCCTATTCATTCTCCTTTCAGCCCTTTTGCGATTTGATCTTTTCTGTCCTCTCTTCTTTTTCCGCTCAGAGTTTGTCTTTAGCATGTATTTGACCGTTGATTTTGACAGCTTCAAATCAATGGCGATTCTTTTGATGCTGAGGACATTTTCCCGCTTCTTCCGTGCCAAACAAACGACTTCTTTTGAATGCATTTTACCTCATTAAACTTAATTGTTTTGACAGTATAATAGAACAGATAATTGATTCTAATGATGACAGCTAAGTGTACAAGCAGAAAATTTGCATACAGCAACATGTACATGGACATAGCTCTTAATAAAATAGGATTTTTTGTCATGTCCGAAACATAGTGTTGCGCAAGTTTTCACAAAATTCACAAAAAAATAAACATTATCAAAGCCAAACTAAAATAAAAAATGATTACACTAGTAGTAGATTTTTACTCCTCAACTACGTACTTACAGTCTCAAAAGTTTTGGCATTAGTAACCACCTTGAAGTACTTTTTGCAAAGTGGCCGAAAAATATAGTCGGACCCCTCTAGCAATTTAAAAATGAAAAAAAATATTGACCTGCAATAAAGCGATACACAGGGTTTTAACATATAATTTACTCGACAAAGATTGGCAATGTTGACTTGAATGACTGATTTATGTCAAATTGATGGTTGAATATGTTTAAATTTGTGTATATTTTTGTTTTAAATAATAATCACTGTATATCCACATTAGAACCCAACAATGCATCTGATGGATACTATAATACTATTTTCGCTACACCATATCAAGGCCAAATCTATTCTTAATTTCAGGCAAATCGCCCCGTAGTTTATTATTATTCATCACATAGAACGATAAAATTATCGCCATAGATAAGACTAAATGATTCCATTTCCGTTTGTTAGAAAACCGGTTTTCTTTTTTGTTGTAGTCCATTTACTAGTTGGCCAGTTGTGTACAAATCCTAACAGCGATAGGAGCCTTCTATCATGTCTATAAGTGACCCAATGTTCAACAAGCGAGATCGGAGATGCGCCACTGTACAACCTATACTCTCAAAGTTATGACAACAGAACCATCCCCAGCACGCTTAAAATCCCGACGGTCCAACGCTTGAGGGTATAGTTCAACGAAGTTTCCAGCTACAGTTATGATAGTTGGTGTGATTTATATTGAGGGCCATATCATGCCACTTCCATCTTCGAAGTCGGCTTGAAAGTCAACACCAAAGTGTACCTGGATATACTGAAGAGTGTGGTGATTCCCTGGTGCATCAGGTGGCCGCTGGTAGACCCTGGGCGTGGCAGCAGGACTCAGCGCCGGCCCACAAGTCCACGATACCTACGCTTGGCTTCAGAAGGAGTGCCTCATTGTCCCCCCCTCTTCCCTCGACCTGAACACACTGGACTACTTTGTTTGGTCATACGTCGAGAACATCACCAACATGACCTCCTACGACACCAAAGCCAGCCTAATCTCCGCCAGCCGCTGAGTATTCGCTGGGCTACACCGACGATTGTTGAAAAGGCATCATCCCAGGTCCGGACTCGTATCGAGTTAGTGATTGAGGTTGAAAGCGAATTCATTGAATAGATATCAGGTCTACTACATAATAAAGTTACCGGAATTGAAGTTTTCAATAAAAGTTTTGAACAAAAGCTGTAGTGTTGTTTTGTTTAGGGCGACACTTCTATCGTTCCACCCAGTAAATCCTAATTGTACATCAAACGGATAACATAATTCTTAGTTTGTTTCGCCGTATCATAAAAATGATTAATACAAGATTTAAGTCGGATTGGCTAAGTAGTTTAGTGGAATGGACAGACAGTAGACAGACAAACAGATAGATAGATAGATAGACAGATAAAAAGAAATACACACACACACAAACATATATATATATATATATATATATATATATATATATATATATATAGAGAGAGAGAGAGAGAGAGAGAGAGAGAGAGAGAAAGAAGGAAAATAAAAGCAGGAAAAAGATGGAAACGGTAACTAAATTAAGCAGGATTCGATTTATTGAAATCCAAATATACAATTTTTTTCAATTCTGCCCCTTTACAGCATTATTTGTCACTTTTTCACTGCCTTTCGGATTATATTATTTACATTTCTTGTTCGGGCAGGATTTAAATGTATCAACATTCGAAGTTGTTTATTAAAAGATGATTTGAATTCTTTAAAAAAGATCTGTCATTTATTATTACAAATCTTGTTGATCGGATTGAGTTTTCGTTTTTCCTTTTTTTATAAAATTAGTACGAAGACCAAGAGAAAATCAGCGGAGGAGAATCATAAACTTCCATAATAATCCTCAATGAATTCGGGTTATGATTATTAATTCAAATCACGACAATATTCCAGTAATGAAGTCTACCAGTAAACTCTCTTTAAACTCACTGAGTTTTAAGAGAGTTTATATTAGGTCTGTAAATACAAATTTATGTATAATTTAATTCATCAGTTGTATTTTATTTGGATTATTGACTTTTGTCAGTCGCTCAAAGGCTAAACTGTTTAGTTATTAAGAGAAAGATAACTAAAGCACGGTGTCGATAGAGTTAAAATGATTGGATTAATATTGTATTTCTCTTGAGGGTCGGAGAATGAAAGGAAACGGCTTAGTGGATAGACTATAAAAATCGAAGCACACAATAATAATTTTAATCTTTTAATTACGTTTTTACGAATCTAAAATGTTGAATATGATAGCCTATAACCGTTGCTTATTCCAAAAGATTTTCGAAAAAATGAAAAGTTCGTTTAATTAGAAAACATCCAATCAGACAAACTGTTGATTTGCTGTTAGTTCACACAAGAAACACACAAAAACACGTACAATTATAACAACTATATTTTAGTGAACACGTGTATAAAACATTAAATAAATTACTAAAAGTGATAGTCCCATGAGACTGCGATAAACAGAGATTGTCAAATTTTTGCATTATTTCCCATTAAGCACGCAAGATAATTGTATTTTTTTAAATCGACACAATTAAAGACATAATTCCATCACTGTGAGCGTTGGGATTAACGCTTAAGAAAAGGAGAAAAACAATAATTGAAAGAAATCGTTTTGTGTTTCTGATTAAGAGATAAGTTAAAAGCATACCTATTTATGCATTGTATTCAAATGTTTAGAAAATTGTTTAAGACATTCAGTATACGAAAAATTGTTACGAACTAAAATGAAGACGATGGGGCTGCGTTTATTATTATTATTATTATTATTATTATTATTATTATTATTATTATTATTATTATTATTATTATTATTCAGTTTTCACCCCAAACAAAGAACAGTGCCACTTTGAAGTAGGAAGCTACTATCAGGGACATAAGTTTCAGGGATATTAAGAAGGGAGATGAACAACAAGATATCTATTCACTTACACTTGACCTTCTGCATATCAGTACAGTTTGGAAAGCAGAATCCCGGAAGGGCGTTCAAAAATCTCGCAGTTCTGGGTAAGAAACTATTAGAATAGAAGGCTTTCTTACACATAGGGATCTCTACTGTGAAGGGGTGGTTGTCGGGTTTGTCGAGGGTATTTAAGTTGTACAAGTGCTTGTAATTCGTCAGAGTATTCATCATTTAAATCATCAATTTTTTCTCAAAATATAGCTTTCGATGCGCTATTAAGAAGTTAATAACTTAACACATCCAAGAAAAGGCTTTATAACTTATCCCATTACTCACTTAATAGGGTTCATAAATCAAAATACAATTTATAGCTTTTCATCCATTGCCAATTTGTTATTAATTCACACATGACACCAAAAAGAAAAGCACGGACAATTAATACTTTTTGCTCATAAATGGATTCGTTCCCATAATTTTGAGATAACGAGTGATAATCTTCATGATTTAGATTCTTCAATTGGTCATTTATATCTTAGATGTTATTTCCACAACCTTTCAGCCGATGAAACCCTTGATTCTTTAGTATCACGTGTAATGAGAATTGAACCATTTACTCTCAAAAGGTTGGCACTTAAAACTGGTTATTACTAACACTTGTAACCGTAGCGTAAAATGTTCATGTCGATAAACAATGACGAAAGGTGTTGGTAATCTATAATAAATATCTCAGCTGTCTGTTTAAATGTATACATGTATGTATGGATGTATGTATGTACGTTTGTCTATCTGCCTAAAACTTTCGACAGAGGGGATGGATTTTTACGAGACTGATATCATTTTGAAGCTCGACCCATCGGACGACAAATATCGAAAAATTGGCTAAAAACATTAATTCCTTCATCCTCAGCTGAGCACTTTTCTACAAGGAGGGGTCGTTTTTTTTCGCTAATATTTTCGAAAGTCATCCCCTCTTTTCTATTGACTATCTTTAAATTAAACCTTCGCCACTTCCGTTTTGGCGATGTACGCAACGGCAAAAGCATCACTTTTTTTCACATTCTTTTCCTCCTTCACGATACGGGTTCGAGCCTGCCTGCCTACTACCACTTTTTTGTTGTTGTTTTGCTCAACGCACACCAACAAATACTCGGACAACGCCGGGCACCCAGGCTAGTAAACTCATATATAAAAGGCAAAATGTGTGCGTATGTATGTGTGTTTGTATGTCTCGCAAAAACTTTCGACACACGTGACGAATCCTCACGAGATCGATATCGATTGAAAGCTCGATGTCTTGGACGACAAATATCGAAAAATTGGCCAAAAACATCCATTCAACTCGGCCATTTGTTTGAGGGATCGCTTTTTTTCGCCGACATTTTATCAAATCGTCGTCGCCGTTGTATTGACTACACTTAATTTCGACGTTCGCTGCCACCGGTTTTGCCATAGAAGCATCGGCAAATACGTCACGTTTTTTCTCACCTTCTTTTCGTTCCTCGCATTTCGGGTTCGAGCCTGCCTACAACCACATTTTTAACACCTCTCTTCACCCTAACTGCATACTTTTGTTTTGATTCCTACCCCTACCCCTGCTATTACCACTTATTTACCTCCACTCGGGGTTCCTTACTACACCTTTTCACAGCCGGGCAACGTCGTGCACCCCCGCTAGTTGATTCTAAGTAAAAGTCGTCTGGATGTTAAAGGTTTAATCAACACAACGAATGATACTAAGAATAAGTTTTTAAACTGTTTATGACTTCTACTTGGTTATGGCTTACATAACGAGAACAATATACCCCATTTGTTAAATACCATACTTTTTAACCCGTTAAAAACGTGCAAAATTCATAACTCACTAGCAGAAAATAGGTGCTTTATGCCAAATTAATGTTAGAATATGGTTAAATTTCTGTTTAATTTTGCATTAAATACCAATCCCTATGTATCCCTATAAATCCACAGCTAACGAACGAATACCATAAGTCTAAGTTGGCTGTACCCTATCCTAACAATGGTCGATACAAATTTTCAACCAGATCGGCGTAAAAGTTTCCGAAAAAAAGAGACAGATAGATAAACAGACAAGTTAAAAGAAATATAATATGGACATCATTTTATATTTCGTGTAGTCCCCGATTTCAACTAAAGAAGCTCGGATTTTTTTATTGGCCGAAACATTGAGAGAATAACATCTAAGTAAAGATTCGAGTGCGAATAAAACAAATAATAAAACATGAAAACTATTTGGCACCGAATAAAAGTGGAAAAGTCAAGTAGAAATGAATGAGGTTGTAGGAAAAAGGAATGGATTTTTTTAAAGCGGTTAAAAGCAATCTTATCAAATGTGGCATTTTTCGTGGCTTTAGTATGCTTTTTATTTTGTCGTTATTGATGGAAGCAAATATTGTGTAAAAATAGAAATGGAAGGCGTCAAAGGGAGATAATTCTAAGTGTTTCATTTCAGGACTGACTTTATCAGCATTTCATGCTGGACTTCAGCGTTTCATCCTAGCGGGAGACGTACAGAAAGCGTGATTAGTCAATTACCAAAGAAAAAGAACGAAGAGAGAAAGACGGACAACATACATACGAATAGCATTATGTTATGAATTTATTATGCAATATATATGTATATACATAAATGTTATGAACACACAAATATAGTATATTGTGAATAGGTTTTCAGTATTTACTTCAACAGTTCTCAATATGTGAATAGACCATGGTTTTAAAATATGAAAAATTAGTCCCTTAATATATATATATATATATATATATATATATATATATATATATATATATATATATTACACAGTGATCACCACATATCAAGGCCTGGAAGCCACTCAGGGATAAGGGTTATTGCAAGCACATTACGTTAGTGTGGAGATTTGATGAAGTGTTTACTTAAGGGGGCGGTCCATTAGGAATTTGTTAACGTTGGATTTGAACACATCCAAGTTGTAGTCCGGTGAAAAGCAGGCAGACGGAACAGAGTTCCACAGGCGTGCAGTTCTAAGAAAGAAGCTTTGTTCATGGAATCCGCGTTTTGATTTAGGCACAGATAAAGAGTGGGGGAAATTTTGACAGTGGATTCAGCTAGACGGGTGTTTTTCGTGAAAGATTGGCGAGGGGGAACCAGAGATTGGAGTTCAGACGAGCACCTGCCATGAAAATAACGATAAAACAAGGATAGGCTCGCAACGTCTCTTCTGTGGGAGAGAGATTGCAGGGTAGAGAAAAGGGCATCCCCCACGAAGCCACGAAGTCTATTTTGTACTTTGTCAAGGCAGGATGGGCTGTTTTTAGAAGCTCCTGCCCAGATATTGCAACAGTATTCCATCCTTGGACGTACTTGGCTTTTATATAGATAGAGAATTGCATCAGTAGTGAGATATCTTCTGGAGCGGTAGAAGGATCCCACCATCTTTCCAGCGACCTTGGCAACAGACTTGATGTACGTGATCCATTTCAGATCAGGAGTAAAGGTCAAACCCAGAAACTTGTCAAAACACGGGGCCTCACCCAGACGAGAGCCATCCATTTCAATTGATGCCAGCTGGGGATCAGAGCGTTGATGATGTAAGGATAGGAGTTTGGTTTTGGATGCATTAAAAGTAATCAGCCACATCTTCCCCCACTGAACCACGCGCTCGAGATCAGAGGAGAGAGAATCAGAGAGAACTTTATCATTTACAGCCTTTGATGTGTTGCCGTAGATGGTCGTGTCATCAGCATAGATGTCAACGAATGATTTAAGTACGTGTTTAGGGAGGTCATTGGTGTAGATCAGGAAGAGAGTTGGGCCCAGTATGGACCCCTGACGGACTCCAGCATTTATATTGCGGGCCTCCGATTTTTGTCCATCTACCACTACTCTTATGAGTCTATCGGAGAGAAATGATTTAATGATTGAGAAAACATTTCCAGTTATACCGTAGCTGGAAATCTTGTGAAGTAGACCCTTATGCCATACATTGTCGAAGGCCTTTGATATGTCAAGAGATTCACTAATCCTGTGGGATATAACTGTCAGCACATTTGCGGTAGATCTTGCAGAGCGGAAACCATATTGTGTGTCACTGAGAAGGTTATTCCTGCTGAGGTGGTTGACTATTTCTCTATTTAATATGGATTCCAGCAACTTACTCATAACACACAAGAGACTTATTGGTCTGTACTGAGAGGGAGATAACTTATCACCCGAATTCTTAAATACAGGGCAAACTGATGAGGTCTTCCAGGGAGTCGGAAAGAACTTCTCCTTAAGGCAGCGCTTAAATAGTTTCGTAAGTATGGGAGCAAGTTCTGGTTGTACGCTTTTTTAACACTATAATTGGGATGCCGTCAGGGCCAGTTGCTTTACTGGAATCAAGGTTCTTGATTAGCTTGGCGACCTCATGCACGGATATTTGTATGTTACCTAGCGTGTTCTATGTTATAGGAGGAAATATGAGGAGTTGATGGCCTTCGTCGCATGGGGTAGAATTAGCTGCAAAGTTCTTGACAAATAGTTTGGCCTTGTCTGACGCTGACGAGATGACCTCTGGTCCATTGATAATGGTTGGGATAGAACGCACACTTCTGTTCAGGATCCTATTTGTTATTTGCCAAAACTGGTGGGAACCAAGCCACTGATCAGCTACCTTGGATTTAACAGACTGGGCATACAGCTCTCTTGTATTTTGTATTACTCTTTTACAGTGTTTTCTGGCAGTCCTGAAAGCAACGTTAGTCTCAGTGCATCTATTAGGTTGGTAGCTATGGAAAAAGTGATTTCTGTGCGCGATAGCAGCAGCACATTCTGGGGAGAACCATGGCTGGCTGTTAGGTTTTTGTTGGAATTTTTTAGATGGTATGAATTGGTCTATGACTACAATTAACCATTCGGTCAGATCTGATACTATAGAGGACACTTCCTTTTTAAACATGGAGTGCAGAGATAAATCAGATATGATTGTACGAAAGCTATCCCAGTCAGCCATAGAGTATCGGTATACAGTACGGTGGAGGGGTACGTCTGGGGACTTATTACATTTCGTTTTTATCTTAACTGATACAACGGAGTGGTCGGAGGATCCTAGAGGAGAATGAACGGAACATGAACATAGCTCAGGGGAAGTTGAGAGAAAAAGGTCTGCGAGGCTTGCATATTGACCGTGTGTATCGGGCACACGGTTGGGTTCGCGAACAATCTGAGTGAGGTCATAAGCAATGGCAAAATCATGACAAAACCTCCCCTCATCGTCTGTCTTATTTGAATGGGTCAGCCATTCCACGTTATGGACGTTGAAGTCACAACAGATGTCGATGTTAGCGAAGGGATGTGCAGACAGGATGTGGTCTATTTTCTAAGATATGCTCTTAAAGATAGTAACTCCGCTGTTGTGGGGCCGATAGAGAGCAAATATAAATGCAGTGGTGTTAGCAAGTGCAACCCGGAAGCACATATAGGGTAAGTTAGGATCTTCTCTAGAGATATCCCTGCCACACGGGAAACCATCTTTAATGTAGGCACATATTCCATGCATATCGCGATCTTGGGGGTCAGATTTAGCTGTTAAATTAGAGTATCCGTTAATTATGAACTCATCTAGGGAAGTGGTCGGCCCTATTCCAGTTTCGCTTAGAAATAATATGTTCGGTTTCGTCTCCTATAATTGGGTTTCAAACTCTGGAAGGTTGGAACGTAGACCCATGATGTTGGAAAAGGAGACCTGGTAGTAGGGGTCTACTTTGGAAGATGGGGTTCTAGGTTTATTCGAGTTTTTTTCTGGAGATATTTCATGTTGAAGTTTTGGGATTTGTGGAACAGGTCGGCATATTTGGTTAGAGCAGTACAGAGAGGGAAAGGAAGAGAGAAAAAGACAGGAAATTTTTTTTTGTTTTGTAGCACACGAAAAGGTAAAACCGTAACAATTACCCACTAGTATGTCATCGAGAGGTCCCACCAGAGACTACTGCATGGTCCAGATCCACTCACCAAATGGCAATACAGCCGTCCCAGTACTTTGCGCCTGCTGATAGGACAGCCTCTCTATGTATCTCATATAGAAATCAAGTGTTAATCTCAAGAATGACGTCCCCTGATTAATGAGAAGTTTGAAAGAAATCAAATGAAGCAATGAAAAACATTTTTAAATTCTTATGTCAATACACGGTTGAAAACATCCGGGAATTTTCAGTCACATGAATCTGCCATCGGTAATCACTGTGCTATCGTTAGAAATTTCCCAGCAGTTTACATAAAATGCAATGACATGCTGAATAGCCATTTTTTTTTTTTACAATGAAAAATATATTATGTGTGTATTACGAATAAAAGATTACTTGAAAAATGAAAACATTTTTGTTGTTATGAAGAAAATACAATGAGTAACTTATTGGACAATTATTACGAAACTTTAAGGAAATTATTATTTAACCAAGTAAAACACATTGTAAGTCAAACTTTAAGGAAATTATAATTTAACCAATTAAAACACATTGTAAGTCAAACTTTAAGGAAATTATAATTTAACCAAGTAAAACACATTGTAATTTAACCAATTAACACACATTGTAAGTCAAGTTTTGATCAATTAAGTTTTTAATAACAAACAACCGATAGCAAACAAAGATTTTACACTTGTTTATATGATTTTTTCTTATGATGTTTTTAAGTCAAATCAAGATTTAAGTTGTTTCTTTTTTTTTTAATAATACAATGCAAGCAAACTAATGCTATTTTTAATGGCGTCGGCTGCTTTTATTTCATTAGCTGAGCGGTTCGGTATTTTTCGGCGTCTTACGTAAACTGCCTGGAAATTCTAATCGGCATAAATAATGAACGTTTTTCGCCTTTATTTTCGCATATTTGGGGGAAGATTTCGCTTTTCAATCGAGCTACTACTACTACTACTACTACTACTACTACTAATAATAATAATAATAATAATGATAATACTACAACAACAACAACAAATAATAATAATAATAATAATAATAATAATAATAATAATCGTTATCTATGGTTCTTTCATTTTCAAGCTAATCGATAAAATATTACTGGTCACATCCTAAAACATGGGTGCTAAAGTCTTACCTGATGATGCTTGCTTCTTTGGTTGCTTTGAGAACTTTCACCAGCCAATTGGCTGAAAAACAGATTTGAATCCGAGATGAAGTGTTTGATCCATGTTTCATCCATTGTAACTCATTGATGCAAAACTCTTTTTGAATCAGAAAGTAACAGTCTAAATCGTTTTAAGTTATTGATCGACTGTGAACAAACCGACACCCACTTTGAACATAGTTTTGTTTTTGACAAATGCTCTTGCAAAACCGTGACTTTCTGCTACCTTCAACTCTTTTGCTATTTCACACAACTTACTTTTATTAATGGCTAAAACGGGTTGTTTAGACTTTTTTGTTGTTTGCAGAGGCAACGCCAAATTTAGGCGAACTGATCGTTCAGCATCATTGATGTCTGTCTGGCCGCGTTTAAAGTAAACATACCACCTTTCAACCATTGTTTATGACGGAGCCGAATCCATATTTAACTTAACAAGCCAGTGCTTTGCTTAAACTGCATGGTTATCGTCAGTAGGTAATGAATTATTGACGTGGAATCCAGATTTTTCCATTGATTTGAAAATTTGCAAGAGTCGCTTCACTTAAATAATTATAATTTGTAAACTAATAGTTGGATTCAAATTTTGATCTGTACTAATTGAAAGTTAGTACTTTATAAAATGTGGAGTTCATATTAGTGGCGCCATTTATATGCCAGAGCCGGGACTTAAATATGCTTTGTTTGTGGTAATCTGAATAAGGAAAAAAAAACTAATTAAAAATATGTAACCGTTTACACTTACCGTTTTCTGCTATTTTTTCTTCTTGTATATCAAACACGTGATAACACACACAATTTTAACCCAATGTCATGTGATCAAGTTGATATCGAATTTTCCGTGATAGATATACGTGACATTCTGAAGACAAATGCCAAACGACAATTGTCGTCACATTGACGTCACGAGAGGTCGTTGACCAGCGGCAAGAATTTCGCTTCATTCTTTGACAGTTTTTCCTTTCTTCTTCTTCTTCTTCTTCTTCTTCTTCTTCTTCTTCTCCTCCTCCTCCTCCTCCTCCTCCTTCAAGGACAGTCACGTGATATCAAAACTAAATTTTCCAAGCTATTATATCATTACTTTAACTAAAAAGAGGGAGAAAACAACGAATAATGCAAATGTGGAAAATAAGAGAAGCGATAAGGGGAGGAGGGAAGAGAAAAAGAGAGTTTCTACAGGTTGGTCATTTTTAAGGTAAAGTATGTATGTTGAATTTCAATATTATTTTCAATCAATTGAAATTAAATCACATAAATGAGGTAGTCAATGAAATTATTTGTTCGTCAAATGTTTCTCTCAGTAAATTGATCGTATCATTTGCAATTTTGCAAATGCTGCTCGACTGACTTTTTATGATGAATTGTCAAACCAAGCTAAACTCCAAATAATCGATAATTGCCAAATCTGTAATAAAAGAAAATAGAGTTGTCAACTTAAAGTTAGTCGCCTCTAAAATACTCTTTTGCTCTCCGTGTATATATATATATATATATATATATATATATATATATATATATATATATATATATATATAACTACCTTAAGTATTTTCCATATGAAGATAAATATTCTATATAAATATAATTAGCTAATGAAAATAAACAAAATAAATAAAACTCTATAAACTTGTTGTATAAGCCTAATGATAGCATATAGGATGTCAAAATATGTTTAAATTAATATTTAATATGAATAATGAAGGTAAGTATATTAATATATTACACATAATATATTATTTTACTGTGGAGTGATAAAAAAATAAATATTTTGTATCGCTATCCTAGAGTAAGTATTATTTTGTGAACACAGTTATTTGCTATTTCTCTTCTACAGTTTAATAGATTTGGGGGTTCTTTAAAGTACAGGATAGCAAATTTTTCATGAAGGCATAATTTACATGGGTCGTCTAAATGCTTACACGTAGTAGCTTGTCTCATTATTTTCCATTCGACTACCGGCGAATGTCTGCTTTCTTTGAGTTCCCAGTATGTATTCGCTAGTGTTGTTTTTATGCGGTGTTTTTTATTGTTGAATGTACTTTTATACGGTGTTTTTTATTGTTGAATGTACTTTTGTGGTCATACTATGACCACAAAAGTACATTTAACAATAAAAAACACCGTATAAAAACAACACTAGCGAATAAATACTGGGAACTCAAAGAAAGCGGGAATTCGCCGGTAGTCGAATGGAAAATAAGCTACCACGTGTAAGCATTTAGACGACCCATGTAAATTATGCCTTCATGAAAAATTTGCTATCCTGTACTTTAAAGAACCCCAAAATCTATTAAACTGTAGAAGAGAAATAGCAAATAACTGTGTTCACAAAATAAAACTTACTCTAGGATAGCGATACAAAATAGCTTTAAAACTAACAAATACAATAGAAAATAGAAAATAAACAACTAAATAAATTAAATAAACATGAATATACATAAACGATCACACATATATGTATGTATATATATATATATGTATATATGTGCATATATGTATGTACACATATGTGTATTTATATATATATAAAAAAAGGTAAATGTCTGCCTTAAACCACTAACCTAGTTCTAAAACAGATCCTTTGTTCGATAAAAAAATGCATGCCCATTGGCTGATAGGAAGGGGCGCGGTGGATACTAGAAAGCTGATTGGCTAACTAAAATCCTCAACAGAAGAGGAGCATGTAAAAACGAGAAACAACCACAGAATTTGCGCATAAGCCTGACGAATCCTAGAGTGGATGAAACGCCGAATATTCAGTGTAGCTTAATCGCCATATATATTTTATAAATTACTAACTAGCTCTACCTACGTATTGAGCACTTTTGAAGTAAATACTTAAAGTTTACGCATAAATCTATACTTTCGTATATTAATTTTATGTGAGTAAATGAAGTAGTTATATATATATATATATATATATATATATATATATATATATATATATATATATATATATATATATATAGTATCCACCGCGCCCTTCCTATCAGCCAATGAGCATGCATTTATCGGACAAAGGCCTATTTGGACTCTGGTTGACCTGTTCTTTTGTGTGTGCTCTATTTAATTTCTTGATCTGTTTTAAAACTAGGTTAGTGTTTTTTTTGTATTGAGCACTTTTGAAGTAAATACTTAAAGTTTACGCATAAATCTATACTTTCGTATATTAATTTTATGTGAGTAAATTAAGTAGTTATATTATATATCTATATATATATATTCACACATATGCTTATATATATGCATATATATATATATATATATATATATATATATATTCGAAGGAATTACTTGGCTTAAATATACATGACTACAAAAGCAAAACCATAAAAAGCAGAAATTGCAAATGGAAGCTAAATAACAAAATACCAGCGAATGAATATATACCTCAACGAAGAAATTATGAGTTTATTATAAATAGTAGATATTAAAAGAAACAATTCTTACACAAAATGAAGTCAAGTAAAATTACATAAAATGATAGCAATTATAAAAATACTGAGAAAATATGTAAACCTAATAAACCAACGAAAACTGTAATTATAATACTAGACAAATAAAAAAATAAAGACTTATTCAGAAATAAAATAATGATAAAATGTATATTTGGAGTAGACACTGATGAACAATTGCATGAAAACAAAAATTATAAAATTATTCGATACACTCAAACCACAAAATTATTACAAATAAGCATGTGTACACACAAGCAAAAAAAAAGAAGATATATATATAAATATAAATTAAACATAAGATAATTATAGTAATGAAATGTAATTTGTTACAACAAATATTATCATTAGTCGAATTTAGAAAATAGTTACACACCATTTAATATGAAATAAAAATTATAAGCGAAAGACACTGTGATACATACAAATAATATTACTGGACATGAGCATTAAAATACATATAATTAATGTACGATCGATAATAATATATACAATAAAATAAAATTACGAACACACACACACACACACACACACACATATATATATATATATATATATATATATATATATATATATATATATATATATATATATATATATATTAGTGTTCGGACGATTAATCGGAATCAGAATCGGGAATCGAAAAAATCAGAGCTTTTTGGAGTATCGGTATCGGTATGGGAAAATTTGAGCCTATTTTCCGATGCCAAAACCGATTCCATTTAATTATCTTTTTTTTTTTAAATTATTTTGGTTTAAGAAACATTCACTGGTTGTAATAATAATAAAATAATAAATATTTATTGATTTAAACATCTAGTAAACGTTAAATCTCTAGATCACCCACTTACAAGTGTGTTTTTACGTTTAAGAAAATATATGCACATTTATGATGCGTTTTTACAGGACAAAATAACACTTTTATAGTCAAATGTTTAGAGATTTATAAAGAATCGGAATCGGTAATTGTATCGGAATCGGGAATTTAGTACGGAACCGGAAAAATATTGGATTCTTCCTACCACCAATATATATATATATATATATATATATATATATATATATATTTAAAAAAATCATTCAAAGTTTTATATCTATATCATTAATTGCTAGATGAAAAATAATGTTTTTAAATTGCAACAAAATGTACATTACATAGAATAAATCCGAGGTAATTTTTTAATTCAATTTAAATTAAATTTTTATATCTTACTTTGTAAAATTTATAAAAGTGCACTTTGAAGATAAATAAATTTCAAATTGAATCTTGTACATTTATTTTTAAAGCCTATAGTAAAAGCATTTTGTTTAACAATTTTCATGCCTTGGATGAAATGCTTTTCTAACTTGTATCTTATTTTTTACATTATATTTTAAAACTCTCCTTCTCTCTATTTCAGTTTGTATTTCTCCCCACACCACAACTCATTTTTGCACCCCCTCTTTCTATTATTACAGGTCTGTATAATCTCTCTGTTTCAGTTTGTATTTCTCCTCACACCACAACTCATTTTTTTCAACCCACTCTTTGTAATACAGGTCTGAATAATGAGAAGATATGAACTTTTTAACAAAAACTTTAAAATAGCTTTTTTAGATTACATTTTTTAAAACTTCTTTTAGAATAGAAAATCTTTAAAATTTAATAAGGAACATATTTCATACAGGTTTCATGAACAAATATTCAGTACATAACGGGAAAAATAGAGATGAAAATTTCAAAAGGACTGTATAACTGGTTACGGTCAATAGTAGTCCTTGCCAGCGAAAGTCTTTGTTATTGTTATTCTATTATTATTATTATTTAAAACATTTTGTGTCCTGCTCTTTCGCGCGAGGACTAATATATATATATATATATATATATATATATATATATATATATATATATATATATATATATATATATAGTAATTTATAAAATATATATGGCTTAATCGCCATATATATTTTATAAATTACTAACTAGCTCTACCTACGTATTGAGCACTTTTGAAGTAAATACTTAAAGTTTACGCATAAATCTATACTTTCGTATATTAAATTTGTGTGAGTAAATGAAGTAGTTATATATATATATATATATATATATATATATATATATATATATATATATATATATATATATAAATTATAATAAGTTTACCAAGGTAATCAAAATGGTAAACTTAAAATATATTATAAATATTAAAGAGTTAATATTTACAAGTAAAACAATCTCAACCAGATGTAAAGCTCAATAAAACCGAAAAGGAAATAGAGCTTATAATATGAACAAATGATTAATAAAACATGCTAAAAAACATCTTGAAAAAGAGTTAAAAACATATTTAATTTTAGAAAGGGAGCACAAGATAAGTGGATAGTCCTTAATCCGCGGAGTTTCGAAGAAATACTCTCCTTCTCATCAGAGGACAGGAATTAGCAAAATGCGGGATCGGATTTTGCATGTAAATGTATATAATGAAACCACAAGTAAGTCACAGATCTTACTTGGTTAAAAAAAGGGTGAGGTAAGGGGAATAGGAGGTAAAAGAAAAAATGATAAAAAGATAAAAAACATGAATGGATAGTCCGGTGAAGGGTAAAAAATCCAAGAATGGTAAAATACAAACACGGTCGAATTAAAAACTTCCAATCTAACAGGTAAGTTCCAAATGGTCCAAAATGATGCAAAAGGCAGAATTCCTTGGAATATATATATATATATATATATATATATATATATATATATATATATACACAGGGAAGTTAAAAGATTAAGAATAAGATCGATTTTTAAGAGGAGACTTATCGAGATAATGAAAAGCTTAATAAATTATTTTGAAGCTTGTACAGGTTTCCAAAAAATCACTGAAGGGGTTTGAACTTTAATAGATTCTTTAGTTTTGATATTTCTTTTGTATTTTTAACACAATCTGACTAAGACATTGAACATTTTTAAATATTCGAAATTCAAATAATCATTATTTATGAAAAAGGTCTTTTAAATGTTTCCCATTTTCACATTCGCATATTTGTGCTCTTTCCAAAACATTATTCATGACAGATTGCAGAATCTCTGGATTGCAATTAAACTCCCTTATTTCGTTCCACGAGCTGGTAGACCTCGAAACGTCAAAACTCAAACCCTGCAAGAATTGAAGTAAAATATCAGGAACGAAATAAGTGTGTTAAATTGTAATCCAGAGATTCCGCAATTTGTCATCAATAATGTTTTGGAAAGAGCACATATATGCAAAGTTGAAAATGTCCAACATTTAAGAAATACTATTTTTCATAAATATTGTTTAAATTTTGCATTTATTCCTTACGTTATAATCAGATGGTGTTACAATTACAGAAACATATCATCAAAAATAAAGAATCTATTAAGTTCAAAATCCTTCAGTGACTTTTTGGACACAATATATACAGTATCAATAAAATAAGAAATTGAGAATATAATGTACTAATGTATATGAGTTTATTCATTTATTCAATAAGGATGATAGATCAACTAGGGGTCTAGAATAAGCAAGAACTCTTTATACCATGGTATTTCGAAGGTTAATGCTTCTTATCAGAAGAGAAGTGCTAGTTAATATAATAGGGATGCGACGTCAAGCGATATTTATACTAGGAGCGAAATAATTTTGCAGTGAGAGAGAAAATATTGAGACTGTGGTGGGAGAACTAAAGTGATCTTTCTGATATAGGAAAAATATCGCATTTATTATATAATGAAGGCAATTGTATAGCATATCTCGCCTGATGGGTTTGATGTATGTGTACAGTATGTGTGATTAAACTCTCGGTGAGAATATACGGTAAGTAAATTGAAAGAAGATGCTTATTTAATCATATCTATTAATACGTTATAACTATGGAAATGGTTTACTTAAAATAGTGGGTTTCTGCTATGTCCGTATATTTTATAATGGGTATTGAAAATTATAACTTAATATTTAAATGAAGTATAAATTATTAGGTATAATACTATAATCAGAGAGGCGGTAGCACTCTCTATATAGGGATGGCCCGTACACGCCTATATACGCCTACAAAACAAAACTATCCAAATCTCAACTAAAATCAACTTATAAGTTTCAAAAAGCACATATTCTTACAGAGAAGCGTCTTACGAATCCAGCGAGTGTCAGAACGTCGGTTAAAATGTCAAAAGAGAGCAAAAAAAAAAAAAAGGGTACAAAAATGGCCAATTGTTCTTCTTTCTTCTTTCTTCTTTCTTCTTCTGCTTTCTTCTTTTTTTTGAGACGATGTATCTCGGTGTACGAATGGTCTCTGACAACAGTTCAAGCATCAATCGACTGCTCTTTACACGGAGAAGTGCAGGGACCCATCGCTTTTTAGCTAACTCCATAATTAAATAAGATTACGTGTAATAACAAGTTTTAAACACTATATACCCAATGTAGGCAGACCACTTTGAACACGGAACTTCTCTCAAAAGGGACAGCTCCAAATAATACACCGGATGCTCACAGTGGCCTATATTTCTTGGACGCTGAATATTTGAGGTGAACGTTAAGGTTTTTTCTTTAAACAGTAACCCACCAGCGTTAATGAAACCACGAAATCTTTATCTCAGTTGATCAAAATTGTTATAAGAGTAACCTATCAGCAAGTACGACGTCAAAAAACAATGTTATAAAAACAAATAATTCTTCAGATTTTGGACTGTAAAATATGTACAAAATGTCAATGCTGTGACTAGGATTCGAACCTAGGTTAGCACGGCCAAAACGTGGGGTCCTAACCTCTAGACGATCACGGCTAACACTGACGTC
Organism: Euprymna scolopes; assembly: GCF_053919585.1. Taxonomy (NCBI): domain Eukaryota; kingdom Metazoa; phylum Mollusca; class Cephalopoda; order Sepiida; family Sepiolidae; genus Euprymna; species Euprymna scolopes. The sequence continues at coordinate 25,795,417 of NC_136482.1, forward strand.
TGTCGCTCTTGGCAGAAAGACACATGACTACTGTCAAACTATTGAAAAATAAGGAGGAAACTTGAAATTCTCACGCATGCGCAAAAATACACTATAGCAACCATTGTTAAATGCAGCTGAATCTCTTCGCTCGCTAAGAAAAGTAGATCAGACCAGTTCTTCTAAGAACTCACCAAACGCCAAAGGAAATAAGTTAAATTAACCGCAAAAGAAACTGCAAGAAAGTCATCTTCTAAGAACTCACTGGAAGCTGACCAAAAAGAATCAAAATCCAAGCCCTAGCCACAAAAATAACTATATATTGTGGCTACTATACACAATCTACTAATAAAAACAAGTAAGTTTTCTAAAATAAACTACAATAAATTAACCAAGTAACTTCACACTGTCACTGATTAGGACTTCATATAAAGATAACAACTACACTATTGGTGTATATACCGTTCCACACTTTAACTATTGGTGACGGGGCAGTATCTCAATTCTACGAGAGTTGTCTTGCTAAAAGATAAGTGATATTATAGTAAGATACACATAAGTGTTATATGTTTACATTTAATAAAAAATGCCAAAGTCAGCACGTAGTAAAAAAGCTCAGAGAAATATAGACTATGAAAAAAACAAAGTAAAGGTATTATCTGAGCAAAAAGAATACTATCAGAAAAATGCTGAAATAATAAAAATTAAGTATCATGCAAATCCTGAGGCAAAGAAGGCTGCCTCACGTGCTGACTCAAAAGCACGGTATAACAGGGATTCTGAGGAGAAAAAAGCTGCCTCACGTGCTCTTTATAACAAAGAACCAGAAAAAAGAAGGCTGCCTCACGTGCTCTTTATAACAAAGAACCAGAAAAAAGAAGGCTGCTTCACGTGCTGACTCAAAAGCACGGTATAACAGGGATCCCGAGGGAAAAAAGCTGCCTCACGTGCTCTTTATAACAAAGAACCAGAAAAAAGAAGGCTGCCTCACGTGCTACCTCAAAAGCACGGTATAACAGGGATTCCGAGGGGAAAAAAGCTGCCTCACGTGCTCTTTATAACAAAGAACCAGAAAAAAAGAAGGCTGCCTCACGTGCTGACTCAAAAGCACGGTTTAACAGGGATCCCAAGGGGAGAAAAGCTGCCTCATGCACAAACTATTATAAATATAAATATCAAAAACTGCCAAATCTTTGCCAAAACGCCAAAGAATGAACCAAGAAAAATTTAATAGTGAAAGTATGAACATTTTAGAACTTTATAATACTATAACTGTTTTATCAGAGAGGCGGTAGCACTCTCTATGTAATATAGAACCGATGGAGGACCAAGAGGCAACTCCTAAGGCCCAAAACCCAAAGACCTAAAACCCAGCAGGAAGCGACCTGCTACTAATGGAGGCGGCAATGAGCCGCCTCCTAAAAAAGACAATACTATCATGAATGTAAGTTTAAAAATAAGACTGTAAGTAAAAATACTAATTAACAAGAATAAAAAAGCCTTGGAAAGGCAAAAGGATATAGGGATGGTATGCCAAAAAGTATACAAACAAGATAGCTATGAATGGCTAGGCACATGGAAATAGAATTGCATCCAAAGTATAGCCCTATAGCTTTTTACAACCGTAATGATGGCACGGAATGAAGATTGGAGAAAAGCTATAGGGCTATACCTTGGATGTAATTCTATTTCCATGTGCCTAGCCATTCATAGCTATCTTGTTTGTATACTTTTTGGCATACCATCCCTATATCCTTTTGCATTTCCAATGCTTTTTTATTCTTGTAAAATAATAACGATGAGGGGATTGTATTGATATTCTATATAATAAACGAATAAATCTATATACAATACTATATATATATATATATATATATATATATATTTATATTGTAATTTTCTTATTTTATTGATACTCTCTCTCTTTCTCTCTCTATATATGTATACATATATATATATATACATATATATATATATATATACATATATATATATATACAATAAAAATATTGACATTGAAAATTTATTCAAATTTTCAAAAGACTTTTTAAACCTCTAAAGAAGGTATACAAAATTCAAAATTTTAATTATTCAACTAGGAGTACAAATAAGACAAGAAAACCTTATTCATAGCGTTTCGAATAATGCAATTCTTCTCATCAGAGGGAAGAGATTTGCAAAATATACAATGAATTTTGCAGGTTAACGCATTACAGGAAACAAACAGTATGAAATTTATCATATTTGCATAAAAAAGAATTTAGCGGTTTGAGACAGTTTATAGGGATTTAATGAGATTGAGAAAGCAAGAAATGGGGAAAAGAGAGAAAAGGATATGATAAAATCCAATGGGAAATACGATACAATCCAGAACAGGGAAAATCCGAAATGGGTTCAATTAAAATCCATTGGTAATCCATAAACAAATATAAATATAAATATAAATGTCCAGGGTAACAATGAGCTTCAAGAAAAACCATCAGGTCATAGAGAAGTGAAGAAATGCAACCCTTTTTTTTAAATAACGGATCAAGAAATGGGGAGCGCTAAAAGGGAGATTCTAAATTAGATTAAGAAATGGGATAAGAGAAAGAGAAAAATTTTAAAGAGGGATAAGAGTAAAAGAGAGAAAGAAAGAATATTAAAAAAAAATCGAAAGGAGATAGGAGAAAGAGATTAGATATAGTTGAGAGGAAAGGTGAACCAGAAAGTGGGAACGGGGGAAAGAGGGCAGGTAGAGAATAATCTTTTTAAATTAATTTTAGAACAGATAAATATAAGTCAGTAAGAGTCAATTGGACCCAGATAGAAATATAATTCAGCTTGATTAATTTTTAAATTGAGAAAAATGTGGGAGATAGGAAAACTGATGATTTAATGAATTCATGCAAAATTATAATTATAATTGTACGCATACACATATATACATATATAGATGCATAAATGCATAAACACATATAACAAAATATACAGAACAAAAAATAAAATAATGTGAAATAATATTTTTAAAACGTCAGACTAAAGTGGAAAATACATATACAAGCAATAGGGATACATACACATGTAAAATTACAAAAACATAGATGGATATATAGATGTACATATATTTAGATGCATACACATAAATATATACATAAACTCACACATTACGTATAAAAACAAACATACATATACGTAGATAGAACGCTAGTGTACATCAGCTTCTTTAGTCTAACAAAAAAAGGGGAATAGAAGAAACCTTTTATATTGAGTAGATTTATAGCCGTAGGTTTAAGAGGTGAGCTAAGTAATTTCGAATTGGTTATATTTGATTTGAAAGATCTATATATATATAAATGGGTACCAATCAAACATACTTACAGGTAATACACACACACACACGCGCGCGCGCCAAAAACACACAGCTCTTTGTTTGTAGGTTATTTTCGTGAGTATATGCTTATGTATATATATATATATATATATATGTGTGTGTGTGTGTGTGTGTGTGCGAGTGTGTATATATATACCTATATATATAATATATATATGTATATGACTATATACATATTTATATATATATATGTGTGTGTGTGTGTGTGTGCAAGTGTGTATATATATACCTATATATATATAATATATATATGTATATGACTATATACATATTTATATATATATTTATATATATATATATATATATATATATACTTACGAAAATAAACTACAAAGATCTGTTTGTGTTTTCGGCGTGTGTGCATAATCTGTAAGTGCTTATGTACGGTTTGATCGATACTATTTATATATATATATATATATATATATATATATATATATATATATATATATATATATATAGATCTAAAGTGATAGATATTTATACTGTAGAACAAAAATAAATATATTAAAATAGAGTGATCGATATGAAACGGTTGAAATCGATACTTGATGGTCGGTTGGGAATGATTGATTGATCAATGGAATTTAAGGCGACAAACAAAGAGTATAAATCATTGGAGATCCAATTGATAAGAAATAATTTGCACGCATACATAAACACATTTAAACCAACAAAATGCTTCAATGCACACACATATGGATAAAAACCCTGAAATCTTTAAAATATCTTTAAAAATCTTTAAAATATCTTTAAAATATCTTTAAAAATCTTTAAAATATCTTTAAAATATCTCTACCATTCTAGTTATTATAGGTGCAAGTGGACTCGAAACAAAGTGCAAGCTGAAGCGAGATGCTAGTAGAATAACATAGCAAAAAGGACAAGGAAACGCGAATTGAGCAAACTGCTAGATGAATGGGCTAATGGACACAGCTTGGCAGAGGGCAAATGATAAACAAATAGCGTGGGAGATCACGTAGCAAATATACTCGATGAATTAAGTGGAAGAGAAATTCAAACAATGGTACTTTAAGGGACGATCAGAATCTTAAAAAGAACTTTCGGTTGGAATACTTGAATTAGTGGATGCATCGTTGGCATCCGATAGGATGCTTCAGTCCCAGCTTGAACAGACTGATAATAATAATAAAAATAACAGATACAACACTGGAGTGCATATATATTTCTACTTGACCATCTGAAAAAAATTAAATATTCAGTGTAACAGAAAGTCTTCAATATAATCATGCGAGGCTGATAATGGTGCTCAATATCAAAGCTTCATTATCAATGAAATGGTTTCATCAATGACGACAAGTACAAATTCTGTCACACAGAAGTAGAAAGCGTTAGTCACTTGACATCTAGTTATAAAGTTCCGAAGTTTGTGAATATCTACGCTTGACTATCTGCAAAATGTTGAATATCGAATGTCGCTGCAAGTCTTGGAAACATATACCAAAAAGAACAGTTGAACATAAGTCATATACCATTCACTATGGCTGTGTGGTTCCGTCAGCCACCGGATGCCTTTAATAAGTTTCCAGACCTTTTTGTACAGGCATTTAAAATTATACGTAGACTCTAGAAAATTCAGTATCTTATTGCTATACACTATGTGAGATGACTGACCATATTTTATGATTTCAGGTTCAAATGAAAGCTACAGCATGAATGTGAATACGCCTTACATCTGATTGTCACAGCTTGTGAGTTTCAAACTTGCAATCTTTTTATCAAGTTTAGAGAATTAAGGATTTCTGGTTGGTTGGTTGTTTTTTGTTTTACGGCATATAAACCTTTTCCAGGTTATTTAATGCCAAATCTAGTTATTTTGAGGAACGATTTTTGATGGAATATATATTTTTTAAGTCAGATTCTATTTAACCCATAGTTGGGACCCTAACAGGTACTACCACTCCGGGTCAGAGTGGTCCTGAGAGCAATGGAAATTAAAGGGTGGCTCCACACTTCCCAATGCCCGCAAGGTGGGGCCTCATCATCGGATATAGTTTTAGGTCATATCCAGGACCGAGGATTTCTGGGGGAAAAGACAGAGCGTATAAAACCCAAAGAGTTAGACAAGTGAAAATGAATAAAAGGAAGAAGAAAATGAAGAAAAAGAAATAGAAGAGAAAGAAGCAGAAAAAGAAAGCAGGGAAACGAAAAGGCAGAAAATAAAAAAAGGAAGAAAGAATAAATATGATAAAAGGAAGAAGTAAAAAATGAAGAAGAAAAAGAAGAAAAAAGAGACAAATCCCCGATTAAAAGTCACAATATGATGCTTATTTCGAACTACAGAAACGACGACGCTGCAAGGTAGAAAAGATTAATTGAACTTTCACCTTTTTATGAATGCTTGACAAAATCATTCCGCCATGTTGATGCCATCGGTCAAATTCGGATGAAGAAATGACTTGTCATCAGAGAAAGTATATAATAATAATAAAAAAACACGGACATATTTTAATGTTATTAATAAAAGCGTCGAAGATATTGAATTGCGCAATTAGTAATTAAATAAACAAAAATTTCTTTATTGATTTTGCTGGTTATCAAATAGAGAAAGGAAAATGTTGCGAACATCTTGATCGATTCGAGGAGGCAAAATGGAAACAAGAAAACAAATAGTCTAAGCCATTTTTGAGTTGCTATTGGAATGGATATTTTTTTAATCTTCTACGGTATTTCATTGTGGTTTGCCTTTCGAGAGATTAGAGACGTTTTCATGAAAATAGCTTCAGACAAGGTGTGAAGCCACTTGGTGTAAAAAGCTAACAAGAACGAAAGATAATTATTGCAAAGACGGGAGATATCTATTGGCCTTAGTCTGGAAAAGATCAAGACTATATATATATATATATATATATATATATATATATATATATATATATAACTACTTCATTTACTCACACAAATTTAATATACGAAAGTATAGATTTATGCGTAAACTTTAAGTATTTACTTCAAAAGTGCTCAATATGTAGGTAGAGCTAGTTAGTAATTTATAAAATATATATGGCGATTAAGCTACACTGAATATTCTGCGTTTCATCCATTGTAGGAATCGTCAGGCTTATATATATATATATATATATATATATATATATATATATATATATATATATATATATATATATATATATAAGGAAAACAGTAATCAAAAAGAGAATTCCAAAAGCCTGCAATTTATGAAAAGAAACTACTGGAATAATAAGCTGTATTAAAATTAGGGATAACCTAATTTTAATACAGCTTCTTATTCCAGGGAATGAATTAATGGAGTCTATTAGAAAAACGAGCGGCAACAAACAGGGAATAGATTAACCAATTCTGAAGAATGCCTGCTATACCGGTACTAGTAGAAATCTTCAAGCAAATGAAATTTTAGAGAGGGTTATCGTACTAATGTTTTTCAATCCGAACGGTGGGTTAACTTCGGTATAACTAACTGGTCGTAGTCGCAGTAGTGATGTGTCAGTCAAAACTTCCATGTTCTATTCTTTCCGTTATTATCCTTTTATTCCCAATAACAGCTTTCATAGACGTTATTAATAAATAGCATCAACAAATGCAATGGAAGTTAAATCATTTCTCAACAAATGCAATGGATGTTAAATCATTTCTCTCCGATAGGCTCATAAGAGTAGTGGTCGATGGACAAAAATCAGAGGGCTGCTGTATTAATGCTGGAGTCCCTCAGGGGGTCAATCCTGGGCCCAACTCTCTTCCTGATCTACATCAATGACCTCCCTAAACACATACTTAAATCATTCGTTGACATCTATGCTGATGACACGACCATCTACAGCAACACATCAAAGGCTGTAAATTACAAAGTTCTCTCTGATTCTCTCTCCTCTGATCTCGAGCGTGTGGTTCAGTGGGGGAAGATGTGGCTAGTTACCTTTAATGCATCCAAAACCAAACTCCTATCCTTACATCATCAACGCTCTGATCCCCAGCTGGCATCAATTGTGATGGATGGCTCTCGTCTGGGTGAGGCCCCGTGTTTTGACAAGCTTCTGGGTTTGACCTTTACTCCTGATCTGAAATGGAACACGTACATCAAGTCTGTTGCCAAGGTCGCTGGAAAGATGGTGGTATCCTTCTACCGCTCCAGAAGATATCTCACTACTGATGCAATTCTCTATCTATATAAAAGCCAAGTACGTCCAAGGATGGAATACTGTTGCCATATCTGGGCAGGAGCTGCCAAAAACAGCCTATCATGCCTTGACAGAGTACAAAATAGACTTCGTGGCTTAGTGGGGGATGCCCTTTTCTCTACCCTGCAACCCCTCTCTCACAGAAGAGACGTTGCGAGCCTATCCTTGTTTTATCGTTATTTTCATGGCAGGTGCTCGTCTGAACTCCAATCCCTGGTCCCCCCTCGCCAATCTTTCACGAAAAACACCCGTCTAGCTGAATCCACTGTGAAAAATTTCCCCCACTCTATATCTGTGCCTAAATCAAAACGCGGATTCCATGAACAAAGCTTCTTTCTTAGAACTGCACGCCTGTGGAACTCTGTTCCGTCTGCCTGCTTCCCTCCGGACTACAACTTGGATGTCTTCAAGTCTAATGTTAACAAATTCCTAATGAACCGCCCCCTTAAGTAAACACTCCATCAAATCTCCACACTAACGTAATGTGCTTGCAATAACCCTTATCCCTGAGTGGCTTCCGGGCCTTGATAAGTGGTGATCACTGTGTAAAAAAAAAAAAAAAAAAAAAAAAAAAGGTACTACACTGTGTCCAACGGTGACCTGAAACTTTGCAACGCAGTGACATTCATCTCCTTGAGATTTTATACATAACCATTTACTTGAAAATATGATAAAACTGAAAAATGTTGTCATGGATTTCATTTGCAAATGATATCAAATATTGGTTTAATTTTATTAATGGAACTTTATCTTAAATTTTTTGTTTACTATAGAGAACGGGTGCACCGATTAATCGGCAGGCAATCGGTAATCGGATAGAAATTAATTATTTAACAGGACGACTCAACAAGTGTTTGTTTACATTCGAGGTAAAAACGACCATGTTATAGTCAACTGGGAAGCAACGTTACAGCATTGTGTTCCACAAATGAGTAATTCAATCTATGCCCCCCCCTCGCCAAACTTTCACAAGAAACACTCGTCTATCTGAAATCACAGTCAATAATTACCCACACTCTTTATCTGTGCCTAAAACTAAATGTAGATTCCACGAACAAAGTTTCTTTCTTCTACACGCCTGTGGAATTGTCTTTCGTTTTCCTGCTTTCCAGCTGACTACAATATGGTTGTCTTCAAGTCCAATGTAAACAAGTTCTTGATGGGCCGTTCCACTTAAGTTAACACATTTACCGAATTTCCATTACGAACGATTACTTTATTGTCCAATTGACTACTGTACATAACCCTTATCTTCGAGTAGTCTCTGGCCTTGATAAGTGGTTATGCCTATGTAAAAAAAAAAAGCTTTGCTGATGGGATTTTCTTTTAGATTTAGCCACGGATAGAGAATAAAAGAATTGTCTAATAGTTGTTGTAGCTAGCCGAGTGTTTACCGCGAATGTTTTACAGCTGGGTGGGGAGTCTCAGTCTAACATCTGCCTTGAATATAAAGATAACGCAGACATAAACTCGCGACATCTTTTCTGTGAGGAAGAGGAAGTAAGAAGGCGATAAGGTCTTCGACCACTAGATTTGGAAGACGATTTTGTATTCGATCAAGGCAGGAAAGGTTACTCTTAGCAGTTCCTCACCAGATGTGGCAACAGCATTCCAGCTTAAGCGGTATCGGACTGAACTCTAACTGGTATGTTTAATTAAGTCTTATATCAGAAGGGTTCAGCTATTAATTCTTTTATCTTCGTTTTGAAATATGTTTTTCTGTAAATGTTTTTCCATACAAAATCCACTTATGTTTGTATTAACTGGAAATCTGAAATTAGTTTCGAAAACGTGAGTTAAAATCCCTTACGTTGTCTGGACTATAGACTATACAATGGAAAAAACTGCCAGTAACTAACAGTAAATTACATTACAGACTCCCTTACCTCTCCCACCTTCTCCTCTCTCGTTCTGCCTCGAATAACAAGAAACGCAATAAAAAACGGTGAAAACGTTCGCTTATAGACATCTTTGATCGGTAGATGGCGCGCGAATTACGTGCCTCAAATACCGATGGCGGCAAGCAGACTTTCATCCGCTTCTTAAGAAAATCTTCACGATCCGTGAACATCTTGTGTGTTTGGCCGATAAACTAAACCTCTGATCTTTCTGATCGAAATCAAATGGCAAATGCCGACAATAATTTCCTTCTTTTTAGGCGAAAATGAAAATAATAAAATAAAATAAAAAAATGAGTCCTTTCATACCAATATTTACTCTTTGAAAGTGTTGATTAAAATTGGGTGAGAAGCCAGATTAAAAGTCTATACGCTTTTGAAAACTTATATCAGTAATTATAGGAGCGACTGAACATAAAAATGTCAAAAAAACAACCTGGCAAATATACTCGGTGAACCATGTGCCAATGAGATAGAAGCAATTACACTTAAAGGGACTGTTAGAATATTTAAAAAAAATATCTCTTGATTGGAATGTATAAGATAGCGGGTAAATATCCGGCATCCGGTAGGATACCCTATACCCAGCTAGAAAAAATTATAAGGAAATAAAAAAAAGAAGTACGCTTTACTATAATTAACTAAATCTAAATGTTTATGTCAATATAACGATTATTCTTATTGCAAGGTTTTCATGAAATCTTCTCGGGTACAGAAAGAAACCAGAAAAGTTAAAATCATTAAATAGATGTTGCTTGTCTTTCTCTAATCTATATTGATTTTCACTGCGGTACTCGACAGAGCTTCAATCTATGACAATCCTGTAAAACATTCACAACAAAAACTCGTCTAGCTACAACCACTGTCAATAATTTCATTTGCTCTCACTTCTACCACTCTCTTTACCTAAATCTTAAAGAAAATTTTACGGATGATTTTTTTTTCTTCAAACTGCTCATATATGATACACAATATCGCAGGGCTGCTTCCCAGATTATTAAATTATTTTTGATCGGCCCTCTTAAATCACCAAATTCCGGCTAACCACTATCACCATTTAGAGTTTAATCACGACGGTGTTGTCTCATCTTCCACCTGACACTCCTTTAATCTTTATCCTTGAGTGACCCTTCGACGTTAACAAGTGATAAATGCTCTTAGGCCTTGATAAGTGGTAACACCTTAGTAAAAATAAATGGCACCTTAGTAAAAATAAATGGCACCTTAGTAAAATAAAAACAAAATATCGGTATTAGCTACGGTAGCCTTTTTCACTTAAATAGGCATGAGATGACTTTTCCATACAATCAATCCTATTGCTAAATAGTTTGGCTAGTAATAATCCAATAACTAGTTTGTATCAATGGCTAAGATGGGTAACTTAGACAAACCATACATTTGCCAGAACTTCAGTTATTCTGTCTTATAAAATCAAACTGCTGTATAAATAAACCAGAATTTTCTATCAAGAGGCATAAAAACAAATTATTTTCCAAGTAATCCATTGTATATTTCTCTTAGTCTGTCTGTCTGTCTGTCTGTATATTTGGCCATTCTTCTATTATCAGAAACTACTGAGTTGATGTGGTTGAAATATTGCATGGACATTTACTATGATGAGGTTACTGAACTAAGTATCATGGTATCAGTTCGATGCACGGTTAAAAAATCATATGGATTAATAGGGATTAATCAGCACAGTACAGTATTTACTCTAGATTTTTCTGGGAAACTACTGGTCTGATCTAGCTTAAATTTTGTATAAACTTTTGATATGATATAGTGTAGCGAACGAACATTTATGGAATCCGTTCGATTCACAGTTCTGGATTATACGGATTAATAGGGATTAGTATTTAATGCAAAAGTAATAACAATTTTAACCGTTTTCAGTCATGAATTTGGCATAAGACACTTATTCTAAGTCAAGAGGCTATAACTTTTGACGATTTTTAAAAGACTAAAACCCAAGTATTCCATGTTACTAAAACAGATACATTCACTTAACATTGTTACGCCTCGAAATCCGCTGGGACATGCAGAAAAATAATGACGCAAGAATATGTATTAAAAAATGAAAATGTAAAATAATGGAATAGAAAGAAATTTAGGATATATTCTGGAGACAATTATGAAATGTGTATGACGGTGGAACACATAGAAATAACCAGACCGCAGCAAAATGGATAAATCACTAAAATCAGAATAAACCACAAAAAATCCAAACACACATCAATCCGTCGACATATGAGAAAATTAGAGAGAGAAAGAAAGAGAGAGAGAGAGAGAGAGAGAGAGAGGGGGGGAAGGAAGTAATAAACTCTCGATTCCTTACCTTTTTACGTATTCGAAGTTTTTATATGCTCGTTTGTTCAGCCGTATCGTCGATGGCTCAAAAGTAATTTTAATTTACTTCTTTTATTCTCTCTTCCACTTTATACCTTCTAACTCGGAAACGCAGCAACACTGTTCGCCTTAATTGTCGTCTGCTCACTTCGTCGTTTTTCAACTCCTTCGTCTGCTAATTGCATATCTGGCAGTCCCTATTAATTACTTTTGTCGGCCTAGAATCATTTTTGTTTATTTCTTTTTATTATCGCTTTTTCTTTACTTCTTCATTATATATATATATATATATATATATATATATATATATATATATATATATATATATATAATGAAGAAGTAAGAAGAAAAAGCGATAATATATATATATATATATATATATATATATATATATATATATATATATATATGAAAATTTTCCGGGGGGGGGGTACAGAATTTTATAATGGTTAAATACAGACCAAAAAGCATAATGAATTTAAAAAAATAAAAAATGAAAATGAGGATAGCTAACCAGGTTTCGTTCCTCACTTATCAAAGCAAAATCGAGGAAAATACGATTTAAAACAAAGAAAAAAAAAGTCATGAATATGGTGGGGGTAGGACCCCACCTCAAAAAAAAAAACAGAAATAAACAGGGGAAAAATTACATAGAGACTAAATTAAGTCCTAGAAAATTTTCTTTTTGCTTGCAAAGAGAAGGTCTCAATGACTTAATAAAAATAGTCTCTAAAATTTTCAAATGATAGGGAGAGTGCGACTTACTAAGGATCGTAAACATGTCAGCACTGAAATTCGTGGCACACTCATGGTTATTTATAAGATGGTTGCAAATCGCAGAACCATAGGTATTACTCAGAACATCCGAGGGTGAAAAATTTGCATAACGAATCTTTGAAGGCACATGCTGTTTCAAACGAAAATCTAATCTTTGCGATGTTCGCCCAACATAGTGCGCACTGCAACTACTTTTAAATAAATAAATAATAGAATTATTATGGCGGGGGGGAAGAACATCTTTGCGAATAGACGGCAACATAGGCCTAGTTGAAAAAAATAACACGCGGGTTCGATGCAAAATAACACCGTTGCACAGACAAAGAAATTTGCTTAGCAAATCGGTCACTGATGTTGCCTAGCCAAGGTAGACGTAGGTACACAGGACATCTACTAGCTATAATTTCTTTGGGTTTATGAAAATAAGAAACTTTCTTATTGATAGTAGTTTCAACAATATCCAAGGGGTAACCATTATTACAAAGGGTCCTAGTGATAATTTTGAGTTCGTCATCCAAATTAACTTCAGAACAAATCATCCAGGCCCTATGTGCTAAAGTTTTGATTAAATTATATTTTTTGGTTTATAGAGAGGTTCAAGGTCGCCTGATGAAGTCTCTTTCACTGAAACAGATGGCTATTTGTAGCGACCATATGTAACTGTTTACCCGAAATAATAAAAATATTTTGCTCTTTTTATTGAGCACTATTTAACAACCTCATTGTCTTCATTAGTTCTGACTTTTGAACACCTCAAACCTATATATATATATATATATATATATATATATATATATATATATATATATATATATATATATTCACACTATGACATTTCTACCTGATTTTATAAGTTAGACATATGTAGCAATGAATCTGATACAATTATACATGATGCTAACCGGACTAGTTTTTTGTTTATTTTTTTTTTCAATATGTTGCTACTTATCCAGTTTACAGGTTACGTAAGCAACCGAAAGATGTCGAAGCAAAGACTATCAGACTTTTAATTTAAAACGCAGTATCTCTCTCTTTTCATGTGTAAAGCCTGGATTTCTACTAATCAAGCCATTATTAACACAGGGAAAGAAGGTATTTCACGTGATCATAACGTGTTAAAAGTCATTTTCAGTTTTTAAAATGCTTATTGGTTCAATACATTTGACGCTTTCATTCAAAACTTGTCTTCAGAAAATTGGCTAATCACTTTGGCATATTCAGAAGATGTTGACGTGAAATTGGTCGTAAACTGAATAAGTATCAGTATGTTTTTTTGCACGGATACATTTTATTTCACATTAGTTCTTTTCTGAAAATACTTATGTAACGTTGTACAGCCTTTGTAACGGTTGCGAACAATCTTCATGTAACGTAGTCATTACATGTTGTCACAGACACGACATTGTATGCAAAAGTCTAACAAAGAATGTTTCGAAAAGCTTCTAGGTCTGACCTTTATTCCTGATCTTAAATGCAACACTTACATCAAATCCATTGCCAAAGCAGCAGGAAAAATGGTGGGATCGTTCTACCGCTCCAGTAGATATCTCACTGCTGTTGCAATCCTCTATCTGTATAAGTGCTAATTACATCCAATGATGGAGTACTGTTGTGACATCTGGACAGGAGTTGCTAGAAGAAGCTTATCCTGCTTTGACAGAGTTCAAAATAGAGTTCGTAGCTTAGTGGGGAATGCCCTTTTCTCTTCCCTGCAACTACTTGTCCATAGAAGAGATGTTGCGAGCCTGTCTGCTTTATCGTTATTTTCATTGCAAGTGCTTGTCTGATCTCCGATCTATGGTCTCCCCTGTCATAACATTCACGAAAAATACTCATCTAGCTTAAACAACTATCAATATTTTCCCCATTCTTTATCTGTGCCTAAACCTAAACGTAGATAACATGAACAACGCTTATTTCTTAGAGCTGCACGGCTGTGAAACTCTGTTCTGTTTTCTTGATTTCCAACTGACAACAATATGAACAAATTCTTGATGAGCCATACTCTTAAGTAATCCAATTTACCAAATTTCCACTACTAACGATTACTACGAAACGAAATTCGACTCTTTTTTCTTTTGACGATTGAAAAAGAAGGCTTTTATTTACGGTTGTTTCATGACCAAACCACTGACACGTTATTTTACCAGCCAGCGAAAATATGGGCGCATCCCTGTTTTTTTTCTCTGTAGTCCGCAGCTAAAACGGGCTGCTATGGCTGTAGTTCATCCCCACAGCTCCAGTTAGAAGTTCGGAGGACTAACAAGTTCCGCATCTTATTTAAAAGTTCCTCTCTCACCGACACGTGCTTAAAAGTCCTCTCATGCTGTTACGTGGTTATAAGTTTCTTTCACCCTGGCACATTGTTCAATATCATTGTCGCCGTTACATGTTTTGCCTTTCTGATTAAACAAAAGAAGAGTTCGATGTTGGCCAAATTTTACACTCTGATAGAACCGTTCATCACAAGTGCATTTTAAGAGTTTTATCATAACACAAGTACAAGAGCCCGGCGTATAAAATCAACGCTGTCCCTTGATAAAACAGGGGCGCCTTCAAAATGAATGTTTCTGTTTAGAGCAAAATGAACAATAATACTTAACTTTTACATTGTAAATTTTAGTTTAAGCCATTATATTAAAACATATTTAGAAAATCCACCGTAGGTTCTTTACAATGCAATGTAGATTACAATGCTTAATGGGTTAAGAAACTGCGATGAGACATGTGAAGCTTTCTCCCGATACATCGTGGTAGGTTCCCAACTAGAGCAGGCAATCAATCGATTTAATTAAAAAATGGTCAATTTCACAGATTTCGATGACAATAAAAGTATTGGAACTGTGGAAGATTCGTTGATCCCTACTCAGTATGGGTCAAAGTCGGGTCTCCCTGCTAGTTTTTACATAAAAATAGATGCTAATTTAACAACTAACTCGTACAAAAATTTAATTAATAAAACAAGCTGAAATTTTAGTAGAATATATATGAAATTTTAGTAGAATATATATGAAATTTTAGTAGAATATATATGAAAATTTAGTAGAATATAATGAAAATTTAGTAGAATATATATGAAATTTTAGTAGAATATATATGAAAATTTAGTAGAATATATATGAAATTTTAGTAGAATATATATGAAATTTTAGTAGAATATATATGAAAATTTAGTAGAATATATATGAAATTTTAGTAGAATATATATGAAATTTTAGTAGAATATATATGAAATTTTAGTAGAATATATATGAAATTTTAGTAGAATATATATGAAAATTTAGTAGAATATATATGAAATTTTAGTAGAATATATATGCAAATTTAGTAGAATATATATGAAATTTTAGTAGAGTATATATGAAATTTTAGTAAAATATATATGAAAATTTAGTAGAATATATATGAAATTTTAGTAGAATATATATGAAATTTTAGTAGAATTTTACCATAAAATTTAGGATAAATAGGTTAATCTAAAATCCTATGTATACGTTTTAGCTCGTTGAAAACGGACAAAAATTAACGAAAAAATGGGTGCTTTATGCCAAATGGACATCTGAATATGATTAAAATTGTGTTTCCATTGCTCTAACGTTGTATTTGATGGATTTTCAACGCGAAGGACGAGTTTGCAGAACGTGTATGGTGCTTCCACATTTATTTCATTTCTAACATTTAACCTATTTTCAATATCAGCTGAGACTTTTTAATGTTTTTAATAACGTTTATTTTAATCGAAATAGCAAACTTTATAACGAATGAATACCGTTTGTAATGCTAAACAAATTTGAGTTTCTGAACATTTAAAATAGATTCTAAGAATATTGAAAGATAATTTAGACCAGAAATTATTTTTAAATAAAATTGTTTTGAATTCTTTTTTAATGCTCGATTAGCTTTTAATTTAGTTTCGTTTGAATACAGTTCTATATTTCATATATGGTAATTTCAGGGGAAACATAAACAAAAATAAGAAGTGTATTCAACAA
Source organism: Euprymna scolopes (assembly GCF_053919585.1). Classification (NCBI taxonomy): domain Eukaryota; kingdom Metazoa; phylum Mollusca; class Cephalopoda; order Sepiida; family Sepiolidae; genus Euprymna; species Euprymna scolopes. The sequence continues at coordinate 25,811,954 of NC_136482.1, forward strand.
ATACTTAAGAAAAATCAGGATACTTCTTCCTCACAAGCTCCCCCTCTCTCTCTCTCTTTCTCTCTCTCTCTCTCTCTCTCTCTCTATCTATCTATATATATATATATATATATATATATATTAGGATGTATATTTGGTAAAAACAGGAAAAGTGCTCAATATGTTAGTAGAGCTACATATGTGTTTATTATTTCAGCCTCAGGAGTTTTTTTTACTTAAATTATTACAACTTTTTTCAATCGACAGAACAATAATATTGTCTTGTCGATCTCTTCAGAGAATTCAAGTCAAAACTTGAATTGTCTGAAGAGATCGACAAGATAATATTATTGTCTTGAAAAAATTGTAATGATTTAAGCAAAAAACTCCCGAGGTTGAAATAATAAAACCATATATATATATATATATATATATATATATATATATATATATATATATATATATATATATATATATATATATATATATATATATGTATGTATATATATATATATATATATATATGGTTTTATTATATATATATATATATATATATATATATATATATATATATATATATGCATTTTCCCGTCGATTTCGGCGCATGAATGTCTAACAGTTTAATAATCAGTTCATATTTTTATGTCAAAGATAAAATTTCAAGTTCAACAAATGATCTACAAACAAGGCCACAATTTGGGCACGAATTATGAATATCGGAGATGGCTGGTGTTTATGCGGCATGTATCTTGGTGTTAAATCGTCCTTCTGTCAATTTGTTGATACGATTTGCTTCAAAAGTCTAGACTTCCTTCTGGCATATGCGTCGTCATTTGTTCCCATCAAGTTCCATGGTTCTAAAAGATTTAACTGGAATATTGAGAGCTGAAAGATTGTACTTAAGTTTGTCCTTGTATCAGAGACAGGATCTTCCAGTCTATCGTTTGCTGTTTTAAAGCTTACTATGCGTAAGCATTTTTTGTATACGTTATTAGTCATTCTGACAATGTAACCAGCCCGTTTAAGCTATGATAAAAAAAAAGAAAACACTTCGATACTCTCAATCTTATATTTTTCAAGATATTTCATAATTTAGAATAAGAAACCTTTGTTCTATTATGGTTGGAGATGTAATGATCTTGGGAAACCTAAAAGACAAAAGATTTAGAAAATAATAATAATAATAATAATAATAATAATAATAATAATAATAATAAATAAATAAATAAATAAGTAAATATCAATGCGAATAGCGACCCCCTCCTGCTCCATATCAAATAAAAGATTAAACCACCTCTCCTCCCACACAATATCACCAGCATCGAGAACCCCACCATTCCTTTCAACGCCTTTCCTACTTCATTTTTCGCTCACCCCTTCCCCCCTGTAAAGACTGACGTGCGGCAGGAAACAGTGGCCGTGGTATAAGAAAAGCACTGATTGGCTAAATAAAACAAAAGAAGGAAATGCCTAAGTGGGGGGAATAAATGGATTGAAATCGACAGGAGACGAGATGCGAAATTTATCGCTTCCTCATCCTAAAAAGCCACAACTGAGAACCACTATCGTCCAACCAGGAGCTACCTACCCCACCCGACTACTCGAGGGCGATTAAAGAGAAATGAACAGGATCTGCATGCTTACAACTGGACGAGTTAATTAAATTCTAAAGTCCGTTGGCCCCAAGTTTAGCTGATATTTTTGTCGGTTATTACGAATCAGTTTTGTTTAATTCTGCAACGAAACCAACCACATATTTCAAATATGTTGACGACACTTTTGCTATGTTTTCATCGCAAAGTGAAGCGTTATCTTTTTTTTAATTCCTTGCATGGGACTCTTTAAGTTCACTATGGAAAGTGAGAAGTACAATTCTCTTCCCTTCTTGGATGTTCTTGTTGAACGTTCAAGAGGGGGCTTTCTCACTACCATTTATAGGAACTCTACTGTTACTGGATTCTATGTGAACTGATCGTCCTTTGTATCTAAATCATGTAAGGTCGGCTTAATTAATACGCTGGTGCACAGAACTCTCATGATATGTTCACCTAATAGATTAGGCTCAGAACTTGACAAGATCAGAGAACAATTTATCAATAATGGTTATCCCTTAGACCTTATTGAAGACTGCATTGACAAGAAGGTTGATGATTTTAAATCCCCTAAAAAGTTTGGGCCTGCGAAGTGCCCGGTTTATTTAAAATTACCGTGGATTAGGGATAAGAATATTAAATTGTCAAAACAGATTGTTAGAAGTGTTTATAAGTGCTTCTGCTCTGTTTCCTTGCGTTTGGTATACACTATCAAAGGCCTTCGACAAGGTATGACATAAGGGCCTACTTCACAAGATTTCCAGCTACAGTATAACTGGAAATGTTTTCTCTATCATTATATCATTTCTCTCTGATAGGCTCATAAGAGTAATGGTCGATGGACAAAAATCAGAGGCCTGCAGTATTAATGCTGGAGTCCCTCAGGGGTCAATCCTGGGCCCAACTCTCTTCCTGATCTACATCAATGATCTCCCTAAACACATACTTAAATCATTCGTTGACATCTATGCTGATGACACGACCATCTACGGTAACACATCAAAGGCTGTAAATAAAAAAGTTCTCTCTGATTCTCTCTCCTCTGATCTCGAGTGCGTGGTTCAGTGGGGGAAGACGTGGTTGGTTACCTTTAATGTATCTAAAACCAGACTCCTATCTTTATATCATCAATGCTCTGATCCCCATCTGGCATCAATTGTGATGGATGGCTCTCGTCTAGGAGAAGCCCCATGTTTTGACAAGCTTCTGGGTTTGACCTTTACTCCTGATCTGAAATGGAACACGTACATCAAGTCAGTTGTCAAGGTCGCTGGAAAGATGGTGGGATCCTTCTACCGCTCCAGAAGATATCTCACTACTGATGCAATTCTCTATCTATATAAAAGCCAAGTACGTCCAAGGATGGAATACTGTTGCCATATCTGGGCAGGAGCTGCTATAAACAGCCTATCCTGCCTTGACAGAGTACAAAATAGACTTCGTGGCTTAGTGGGGGATGCCCTTTTCTCTTTCCTGCAATCTCTCTCCCATAGAAGAGACGTTGCGAGCCTGTCTTTCTTTTATCATTATTTCCATGGCAGGTGCTCGTCTGAACTCCAATCTCTGGTCCCCACGCCAATCTTTTATGAATAAAACCCATCTAGCTAAATCCACTATGAAAAATTTTCCCCACTCTTTATCTGTGCCTAATTCAAAACGTAGATTCTATGAACAAAGCTTCTTTCTTAGAACTGCACGCCAGTGGAACTCTAGCCTAGATGGCAGTTCAGGACCTATCAGGTTGGCGACTCTCTTTTGAACCTTGTCCAGGAGTAAGAGACAAGCAGCAGATGCACCAGCCCAGATGTGACAACAGTACTCCATACATGGGCGAATGGGGGCCTTATAGAGGTACAGTATACTGTCAGGCGTAAGTAGTTTTCTAGCACGGTAGAGGGAGCCAACCTTCCTTGCAGCAGCCTTGGCAATGCTCTCTATGAATCTATTCCAGTTCATATTCCCTGTAAACGTTAGGCCGAGGAGTTTAAAAGAAGTACTTTCAGGCAATGTGTTCTTGGCCATTGCTATTGGTGGTAGAGAAGGTTTCTTGTAGTTAATGTAAGGAAACAAGCTTAGTCTTAGCAGCATTGAATGTGACCATCCATTTGTGTCCCCATTCCACTACAGATTGGAGGTCATCTTCTAGTGTTTCTGCCATTTCCTTGAATATGTGTTCATTTGTTTTCCCCTCATATCTGTTATAGAGAGTGGTGTCATCGGCAAATATACCCATCTCCGAAACAATTTTATCAGGGAGGTCATTTATGAATATCAGGAATAATAGAGGTTCAAGGATAAACCCCTGAGGTACTCCCGCATTTATGTCATATTGTTTGGATGTACGACCGTCGAGCACAACTTTGATTTTTCTCTTACTTAAGAAGGATTTAATTACATTATGAATTCTTCCAGTGATTCCATATGATCTAATTTTCCTTAAAATGGCATCGTGCCATACCCTGTCAAAAGCCTTAGATATATCAAGGGCTACCGCTCTACCCTGCCCTGTTTTGTCCAATGAACGGTATATACGTTCAGAAACTACAGTTAAGATATCTGCTGTTGAACGGTGATCCTATGAGATATACCCGTTAGCGCATCTGCTGTAGATCTAGCAGAACGGAAACCATATTCAATGTCACTAAGAAGATTATTTTTGCTGAGATGGTTGACTACTTCTCTATTTAACAGAGATTCCAGCAACTTACTCATGACGCACAGGAGACTTATGGGCCTATACTGAGAGGGAGATGATCGATCACCTGAATTCTTAAATATGTTCATATTGACGAGGTTTTCCAGGGTGTTGGGAAGCAATTCTCCTTAAGATATCTGTGTTGCTTAATTGCATATATATTTCTATAACTTACTTTATATATATATATATATATATATATATATATATATATATATATATATATATATATATATATATATATATATATAGATGTTGGCATTTTGAGGATGTTCAGCGTGAATGGAGATATTAATATAGCTCTTTTTTTTTAAGACTGCAAACGTCTTTATCTAAACTAGCAGGGACCCCCGGCTTATCCCAGTCGTAAAATACGCTTAATTATGATATTTTAATTCATGCAGATTTCGTATATCTTATTATAGAGTCAATTTTCTATACTTTTTGTATATTATAAAGGTGCGATTTCCAAAAATATCCGTATTACTTGGGTGTACCAGCTTGAATCGAAACTGAAACCGAAACCAAAACGTATGAAGGATATATATATATATATATATATATATATATATATATATATATATATATATATATATATATATATATATATATATATATAGCTCCTTCATCTGGTTTTATCTAGAGAAAAGAGAATGAAGATTAAACGTGTGAAAATTTGAAAATATCAGTCCATTTATAAATTAATATGTTGCTAATGTAAAATGTACAGATACATTATATCAATGGATATATATATATATATATACGCATACATATATATACGCATACATATATATACGCACGCATATATATACACATATATATATATGCAAAGAAATATTTAAATATATTTGTACTTATATGCACATGCATATATACACACATATATACTTATCCTAACATAGATAGGACCTCATAATAAAATATTAAAATATTAAAAGCACAGACGGCACAAATAATGCCATGTTTTTATTTTTACTTCTCTTCTACGTAACATTTTACTTTTATCCACTCTTAGATATTCAACTGTTCCGGCGTTATCCGGGAAAGCTGATTAACTCGAGAAGTTTCATGCCTCCTCCTTTTGCTGCTTGCTTGTCTGGAGCGAACTCAAACTGTACAATTTTAATGTGAAAAATTAAGCAGAAAAGTAAAAGGCCTAACATGTTCTGATAACCTTATCAAAACTTCGCATCTCTTATTTCCTTCGCCGGATAGATAGATAGATAGATAGATAGATAGACCGATAATTTAAGAAAGAGTGTTTATTCTTGTTAACATTTCTGTGTATTTTTTTCTAAAACATAATTCTAAACATAACACATTATATTTTGGTCTAACCCTGGCAATCGTTGTATAGAGCTCAGAGTACTCTATACAACACACACACAAACGAAAAATTAGCCATTCGGATGAAACATTGCGTAATCATTAAGTACAATTAATAAGCGTTCTTATCAGAACATTTCGACCGATGTAATCCCAGATTTTCTTTAAGTGTATCTTGTTGAACTAGATAATTTTTCTGTCGAACTCGGGAATCTACACGGAATTTCGAACGAAAACCTTTATCTCGATCCGTGAACGATGATCGGATGGAAATCACGATCGTATTCTTAGTATCAGCTGCGCTGAGGATTAGAACTTCAACCTCCAGAAGAGCATCAGAATGGAATTTTATTTAGTAATTTATCCATTACGCCAGTCAATGCTATATGAATTTTGGGAACCTAAAACCTATCCTTGCTTTTAGATACTACTCAATATTACAAAAATACTATTTATTACACTACATATACACTTTATATATATATAATTAATTAATACTTTGGTACATAGAGCCCTCATGATTTGTTCGCCTAACAGATTAGATGTTGAACTCGATAAGATCAGGGAAATATTCATCAATAATGGTTATCCTGTTGACCTTATTGATGACTGTATTTTCAAAAAGGTTGCGGATTTTAAATCCCCTAAAAAGTTTGGACCCTTGAAATGCCCGGTTTATTTGAAATTACCGTGGATTGGGGAGGGGAGTAATAGAATTTCCAAACAGATTCGAAGAAGTATTTACGAATGCTTCAATTCGGTGAACTTGCGTTTGGTATATACTACGAGACCTGCTTTTCCGTCTTTCCGCAAGGATAGTTTGCCTAACATCCAAAATAGTAATATTGTATATCAGTTTAGATGCCAGTGCGATGCTGGTTATGTTGAGCGAACATCCTTGCACCTTTTGACTCGTATAAACCAGCATGTTCCATCGAAGATCAGACAAGGGAGGATGGGTTTTGGTGGTCTCCCTCCTTCTGCAGCCTTGGACTCTGCTATTGGCCAGCATTTGGTTGACAATCCGTGCTGTGCCGATAGATATAAAATAGATTGGTTCGAGGTGCTACATAGAGCGGACTCCAAAAACCATTGAAAGATTTTGGAGGCCGTCTCTATCGCGGTGCGTCAACCTTCTTTGTGCCGGCAAAAAGAAACATCAAATTCATTGTTTCTCTTTGGGGAACTTTGAAATTTTTTCTCCCGCTTTTTTTTTTCTCCCTCGTTGTGCCAATATTTTTAATCGTTTTTAAACGTAAATAAATTTAATTAATGTCCCCGTACGTTGGCACATTTAATAAGTTCCCCAATAGAACTCTTTATTTTCGTTACAATATTATTTAGATTGCTATCGATTTACTCCTGACGAGATGATAGCCGAAAGAGCTCTCGAGAAACTTCTGCCTAGTATTTTATTTAAAACTATATACAAATTCTGTACCTCTAAACATTTATTTAAATATATATATATATATATATATATATATATATATATATATATATATATATATATATAACCACGCACGTACACAGACATAACTTGAATGCCTACTAGACACTATCCTCGAGTGTCTAAGGTCTCTCTGTACAGGGGTTTGCCAGAACAATCTGGTATGAGGATACTTTTTCCATAGAAGTAAACCCTGACCAAATATTCAAAATCACATAGTATTCGTAGCCCAAATAAGATCTCCTCACTACAGCTACTCCACAGCTTTTCTGAGGAATGGTGCACCTTCTCCAAGTGATATTACCTCAAGTAATAGCACGAAGCTGGATACTCCACCAGACTAGATAAATTCTTGTCCTGGAATCCAGTTAGACCAAGAGACCAACATGAAAGATATACTACAACGTATAAAAATGATAATTGGGGAGAGGAAAATTATGTTCTCAATTCTTTACTAACTCAGTGCTTGAGAGATAAAGCACTTAAATGGAACATTCGAATATCTATGTATCTCATATAGAGTTCAAGTGTTAGCCCCTGGTTGTGGGCCCCTTGATTTCTGAGAACTTCGACTGAAGTAATATATGTATAATATATATGTATAATAAGCAGCCGCCAATAGCGTAATGGTTAGGAGCCTTGACTGCCGTACAAACGGTCGGGTTTCAATCCTGGCTTGAGGTAGTTACCTGTCTAGCCGCACTGATGAGCTGTGAAACAGCGAAACAGTACTGTATGTGGATGACTATAGTGCTCCTCACCTTGAGCTGAGCATATTGAGAAGTGAAATACGAATTAACATTAGCATATAAGCGACGCTCTTTGTGTAAACAAATCGAGCGGAGGTATTTCAGACGATATCAAAACATCGTAAAACTCACTACTCGTTCAAGCAGCCGCCAATAGCGTAATGGTTAGGAGCCTTGACTGCCGTACAAACGGTCGGGTTTCAATCCTGGCTTGAGGTAGTTGCCTGTCTAGCCGCACTGATGAGCTGTGAAACAGCGAAACAGTACTGTATGTGGATGACTATAGTGCTCCTCACCTTGAGTTGAGCATATTGAGAAGTGAAACACGAATTACCATTAGCATATAAGCGACGCTCTTTGTGTAAACAAATCGAGCGGAGGTATTTCAGACGATATCAAAACATCGTAAAACTCACTACTCGTTCAAGCAGCCGCCAATAGCGTAATGGTTAGGAGCCTTGACTGCTGTACAAACGGTCGGGTTTCAATCCTGGCTTGAGGTAGTTGCCTGTCTAGCCGCACTGATGAGCTGTGAAACAGCGAAACAGTACTGTATGTGGATGACTATATATATATATATATATATATATATATATTAGATGGGATTAAAGAATATCGAATTACTTTTTAAATAGAAACTTATCAAGGTATCAGAACCTCAACATGTGAGGGTAAAGCATAAACAATAAAGAAAGTTATAGGCAAAATATAATAAATATAGGTATACATGAATTTATTTGTCAATTCAGTAAGGAAAACACATCATAAAGCGGGCCTATGAACGTTCTTTATTTCTAGGCATTTAAAAGCATAATGCTTCTTATCAGAAGAGGGGAAGGGAGCTAATTTACAGATATAGTGAAACGCAACATATAATTTAGTTTGGTGGCCGAGTTTAGCAAATCGTGGCTGGATTTAAATTTACCGATCGACAGAAATAGCATTCTACACTGATGATTGCGTAAGCATGAAATGATATTGTCCATAGGCATATACATATATATTGTGTATATTGAGGCAGCATTTTCTCATTTAGACAAACATTATTGAATAGCACAAAATTATTCTGTTTTATAATTTTCTTTTTTATCTTCTCCAATCTCCGAATAGTCCTTGTCTATATATATATATATATATATATATATATATATATATATATATATATATATATATATATATATATATATTTATATATATATATATATATATATATATATATATATAGTAAGTAATTTATAAAATATGTATGGCGATTAAGCTATATTTATATTTATATTTATTATTTTTAAGTAGTTATATATATATATATATATATATATATATATATGTATATATATATATGGAAGCTTTTCTTCTTTAAATCATATTTTATTGAATATTACGAACAACTTGTGTCTGCATACCTTTTATTTGGTTCTTCCTAAATTCCTTATTAGTTTCAAGCCTTTAGGTTGGGGCTGGCTTTTATTTATTCTACAATTAATCACACAGTTTCTATTAAAACCGTGTTGAAATATTTATAGAGATATTTAAAAAAAAAACTTTGTTGTCCATTACTTGATACACATTCATCAACTATCTCTAAATGGAACTGAAAATTGTACCAAGGTACACAATGAATACAGCAAATACATCGGCCAGTTTTAATCCGAAACCAAACTAATAAAAAAATTTTTTTTTAATCCAAGAAAATATTCGAAGTTTTTCGTAATATTTTGTCACTTTTATATATCACAAACGTGGCACATAGCTACTGAGACATGAAAGGGTAGTGTGGATTAGGGACTATATCTACAAGATTTAATATGCAATATCCCTTATTATAATACACAAATAATCGTCATTATGATTGTATTCAACTATTACGCTAGTTGCATGATTCGAACTCGGGATGGCAGTATTTATCAACTGTGAGTGTCCAACGCACTGATTAATGCGGTAATCGCGACATCGACGTTATTTATCGTTTAGAACATAATGAGTCTCAATATGGCATTATAGCGTACATACTACTTTCATAGCCCTCTCCAGAGTGCCCGTTCTTTGCCTAATGAGTCTCTGTCGTGATAAAATGCGAATGCTTGTGTGTAATGAAATTGTTCCCTCGAAGAAAATACATCGTACAATGAATTAATCCCAGGTCTTCATTGTTGAAGTCCCTAGGGTCCGGAAAGATTTTTCTTTAACAATTACCTACCCGTTCTTTGCTTTAGAATTACCTACCCGTTCTTTGCTTCTGTGACTGTACTAATATGCAGAAATTTAAATGTAATGTAGACAATCATCGCGCTGTTCAAGCCCTTCCTTAGGATGTCTAGGGATTGGAGCTCAGATGAGCATCTGCCATGGAAATAACGATAAAACAAAGACAGGCTCGCAACGTCTCTTCTGTGGGAGAGATGCCCAGATGTGGCAGCAGTACTCCATCCTTGGACGTACTTGGCTTATATATATATATATATATATATATATATATATATATATATATATATATATATATATATATATATTTATTTATTTAAAGCCAAAAACAATGCGGAGGAAGACCGGAAAAGATGAAGTAAAAAAGAAAAACAAACAGATATAGACGAGTATGGTTGAATAGAGGAGTGTCTAACCTTTATTTGACTATCATTCTTCACTTCAATGTATAATTATTTATTACCAAGTTGCTGGTATGTCCGGTGTATGTAAAGTCCGTGGGTGGTGTGGAACTTTGATTAATTTCGAGAGAACGGTACCTTTCTTTTTCAAAATAGAAGACAAAAGTGGATTCAAGATGGCGGAGAGAGCGTGGCAGTCCTGCAGAAATATTTTATTTTACTTCTATATTTATTATATTATTTCTGTTGTAAGCTTTGGTTATGTATTTATATATGTATTTTTTTATATTTTATTTTATATAATATTGCATAATTTATTATTATTGTTGTTACTGTTGTTTTTTTGTTGTTTTTTTCTCGTTTATCCGGTGCTGTTATTGAAGTGTTTATTTATTTATTGTGTTCTATTTTTAGTTGATTTTTAAGTTTTTATTTTGTTTTACCTTTTATTATCTGTATTCGTGTGTTGAAAAGGTGATAATACTCAGTTATAATATGATAGTTATGATCCTCTGTCTATGTTACGTGTATAAGCGCTTATTTATATATATATTTTTTATTGAGATATGTAGTGCCGACTAGATTATGGTCTAAGGGAGATAATTCTGTTTAACTTAGTGCAAGGGGTATAATTCTATCGGACGTAATTTTTTTTATTTATTTATTTTTTTATTAGGGTTTCATATATATTTTATTTTATTGTTTTATGTTCTATCTTGTTGTTGTTATGGTTGACCGTGTTATTTATTAATTTTATATACTTCAATTTATATATATGTGTATTTTTTAGTATTCGTATATTTTATTTTCTCCTATTTATTTATTAATTTATTTATTTTTTTATTTTTAATAGAATTTGTGTATTGTCGTTGCTCTGGTTCGCTTGTAATGGGGGGGTCAAAGGATAAAGGGAGAGCTCAGTTCTAGTCTGTTATTCAAGGAGGGTTTGTGTTTAGAGATAAGGAGAGATGCTGCAATTCTAAGGTTTCCAACGTTTCTGACTGAGGCGAGGATATAAACGCGAATATTATGTTTAGTGCTGTTGCATGAGATTATATGTTTGTGGAATGATGAGATTCTGGTGTTTATATGTTCTTTAATGCGTTGTTCTAGTGGTCTAGTAGTACTCCCTATGTATGATTTGTTGCATTTAGTGCATTGCAGGAATATATATATTGCGGGGAGGGGGCGACCGGCTTTTGCCGGGGGAAAAATACGCTTCAATATGATATTTTAATTCGTCCAGATTTCGTAACGATTATTATTGAGTCGTGATTTCAAAAGTAAAAAAATAATTGGGTGCTATTAGTATAGAAACCGAAACTGTAGCATTCAATGCTGGTTACATTACCACTGTGCCATGAAGTGAATAAAAATAAAAATAAAAATAAACTAAGATGAATGCATGAAATGTATAGCGATTTTTTTTCAATTTTGACCCATTTTTAACCCTTTAAAAACTAATTTAACCAACTTAAGACCCATAACAAAACGGTCCGTAACAAACCCAATCCTTTGAAACCCCTATATATATATATATATATATATATATATATATATATATATATATATATATATATATATGAAAAAGGATGAAAATCCGATATGTATGACATTAAAAACAGAGGTGGATAATAATGGAATGAAAGAATAAAGAAAGATTCATGAAGAATATCGGATGTTAAATCGGCCGAAACATTATTGCTTGGATTCTTCAGACTAACATTTGCAGTGATCCATTGCGTAACGGATAAAGTACTAAGTAAAATTTATTTCTAAATGCGGGCGATACTCTTAATATAATAGCAAAGTACTTAACATTTATATCCGGTCGTAATTGATGGAACAAGATTCCACTATTTCAGTCGATTAAATAAAAAGTTCCATTCGAAATTTTGTGAAAATCTCTGAGTTCGATAGAAATATTCCCGAGTTTGAAAAACTACACCTAAAGGAGGTCTAAGTTTACGTCCTTCGAAATGTTGTGAGAATGCCACTCAGAATAAGAAGTGTGGTCCGAATAATCGAATAAAGTAAATAATACAAATCGTTATTCCTCAACTGCAAAATTGTGAGACTAAAAAGTAGATTAACAATTTTAAACCGAATAAAAGAACAAAGAATAACAGAATGAAAGAATGAAGGGAGATTTACGGAAATTGTTTTTATCGGCTTTTGAACTTTTTCTAAGTTCCAAAATGATTTCCAATCATAAACCGACGAGAAATTCTTGACTTGAAGCCAGCATTTTCATTGGAAAACGAAAGCATTTGTTGTATTGTGACGCTTAAATCTCAAAGTCCCAAATGCAATCGTCCGATGTCAAAAGCCATTGACATTTCAGACGTTACATATTTGCTTCATATTTTCTTTTTTAATGTTTTTAATGGAACTTCTTCTCTAGTGGTTGATTGTTGATCTTTGTGAATTGTATCCAAGCAATGGTTCGACTCGTTTGGCAGGCCGGGTAATGCAAATGTCAAATAAAGAAATCATGAGATCAAAAGCCACGATTGACATTTGACACAGTTTATGGGAGAATTGAGATGCGACATTCAATGGAATGGTAAAAAACTTGAACTAGGAGTGAAAAAAGAAGAGGAAATACAAAACAAAACAGAAGCAAAATACGTACGATATTCGATAATGATATTCAGAAAAGCAATTGGATTTGACTATTTGTTTTACGGCTTATCAACCCTTTTCGAGTTATTTAGTGCTAAATCCAGTAATTTGGGACAAAAAAATTATAGAAAAAAAAATGTTAAGTTTTGCAAGGGGGGGGGGGAAACAATAACTCAAATGTTTGGTGCATTTTAGGTCTTCAAACGGCCCAATCTGGCAGCATTATCGGGCAATTACGAATTACACACACATAAATATCACGCACACACGCATATATATATATATATATATATATATATATATATATATATATATATATATATACATATAAAATAAATTTACCGTCACTGGATTATTTATCTTTCACCAGACTATCCATTCACGTGTAATCACCATTTTCTTCACCATATTCCCTCTGCTTCACTTTTTTTTTGTTTTCAAGTAAGATCTTTGATTTACTTGTTGTTTCATCAAATACTTTTGCATGCAAAATCCAATCCCACATTTTGCTAATTCCTACCCTCTGATGAGAAGGAAAGTATTTCTTCGAAACTCCGCGGATTAAGGACTATCCATTTATCTAGTGTTTCCTTTTCAAATTAAATATATATTTTTTAAACTCATTTCAAAGTGTTTTTAACATGTTTTATTAACTGTTTGCTCGTATTATAAGCTCTATTCCCTTTTTGGTTTTATCGATCTTTTACATCTGGCTGAGATAACTTTATAAATATTAATTCTTTAATATTTATAATATACTTTAATTTTACCATCTTGGATCATTTTGGTAAATTTAATTGTAATTTTCATTATATATATATATATATATATATATATATATATATATATATATATATATATATATATATATATATGTATGTGCGTGTGTGTGTGTTTGTGTGTGTATTCATATATGAAATAATTAACTAACATACATGTATAATTCCAAACTTCCTGCTCTTGAAATTTTCTCATGACCGTGGATTGTAACACCTGTTTACATAGCTTTATAAGCATTTCAATTCACTTCCATTTTTAAGGTTAATTGCCGATGCACTAGAAGAGAAACACTTACCCGGAAAGCTAAGGCTTGCTCTGTTGATTGGGTTCAAATCTTCCAGTCTGCTGACTTAATTATTACGTAAACATGAAACTCTAGGATCTGTAGATATTAAAAAGTATTAATATTTATTGATAAAATATTACACACACACACACACACACACACACACACACACACACACACACACACACACACACATATATATATATATATATATATATATATATATATATATATATATATATATATATATAAAAATTACAATTAAATTTACCAAAATGATCCAAGATGGTAAAATAAAAGTATATTATAAATATTAAAGAATTAATATTTATAAAATTATCTCAGCCAGATGTAAAAGATCGATAAAATCTAATAAAAATAGAGCTTATAATATGAGCAAACAGTTAATAAAATATGTTAAAAATCACTTTGAAATGAGTTAAAAACATATTTAATCTGAAAAGGAAACACTAGATAAATGGATAGTCCTTAATCCGCTGAGTTTCGAAGAAATACTTTCCTTCTCATCAGAGGGTAGGAATTAGCAAAATGCGGGATCGGATTTTGCATGCAGAAGTATTTGATGATCTTACTTGAAAACAAAAAAGTGAAGCAGAGGGAATATGGTGAAGAAAAAGGTGATTACAGATGAATGGATAGTCTGGTGGAAGATAAAAAATCCAGTGACGGTAAAATCCAAATGTAAAACTTCAAGAAAGTTAAAAGAATTTCCATTTGTACAAGTAAAATCCAAGGATATCCCGTAATTGGAAGAAGATCGCCCATAATAATCCAAAGGCAGAAATCCATGGAATAATTCACAAAAATGTATACAAGGAAAAAATAAAAGATTCCAATAATATTAATAAAAGAAAAATAAGTTATGCTTTTCACTCTACTTCCGAGACATATATATATACATAAGAAAGATCAGGGAAGAGAAAGAGGAGAGAAAAAAAAGGAGAAAAAAGATGATAAAGTTAAATATAAAATATAAAATAAAATAAAGGGAATTTACCGTCACTGGACTTTTTATCTTCCACTAGACTATCCATTCATGTGTAATCACCTTTTTCTTTACCATATTCCCTCTGCTTAACTTATTTTGTTTTCAAGTAAGATCTTTGACTTACTTGTTGTTTCATCAAATACTTCTGCATGCAAAATCCGATCCCGCATTTTGCTAATTCCTACCCTCTGATGAGAAGGAAAGTATTTCTTCGAAACTCCGCGGATTAAGGACTATCTATTTTTCTATTCTTTCCTTTTCAGATTAAATATGTTTTTAATTCCTTTCAAAGTGTTTTTAACATATTTTATTAACTGTTTGCTCATATATATATATATATATATATATATATATATATATATACAAGTTAGAAAAGCATTTCATCCAAGGCATGAAAATTGTTAAACAAAATGTTTTTACTATAGGCTTTAAAAATAAAGGTACAAGATTCAATTTAAAATTTATTTATCTTCAAAATGCACTTTTATATATTTTATAAAGTTAAATCTAAAAAAATTAAAACCTTTTTTATAACATGTGTAAAAGTGCACTTTGAAGATAAATAAATTTAAAATTGAATCTTGTACCTTTATTTTTAAAGCCTATCGTAAAAACATTTTATTTAACAATTTTCATGTCTTGGATGAAATGCTTTTCTAACTTGTATCGTATCTTTTTAAGATTATATTTTATTTTATTTATTAATTTGGATTTTAAAAAAATTAATGTGGTTTTGGATGCATTTATAAAAACTCTCCTACTCTCTATCTCAGTTTGTATTTCTCCTAACACCACAATTCATTTTTGCAACTCTCTCTTTGTATTATTACAGGTCTGAATATTCTCTCTTTCAGTTTCTATTTCTCCTCACACCACAACTCTTTTTTGCAACTTCCTCTTTGTCATAAATGTCTGAATAATGAGAAAATCTGAATTTTTTTAACAAAAACTTTCAAATAAAATTTTTAGATTCTATTTTTTTAAACTTCTTTAAGAATAGAAAATTTTTACAATTTAATAAGGAGCATATTTCATATAGATTTCATTTACAAATATTCGGTACATACGAGAAAAATAGCGATAAAAATTTCAAAAGGACTGAATAACTGGTTACGCTCAATAGTAGTCCTCGCCAGCGAAAGGCTTTTTTATTGTTATTCTATTATTATTATTATTTAAGACATTTTGTGTCCTGCTCTTTCGCGCGAGGACTAATATATATATATATATATATATATATATATATATATATATATATATATATAGTTAAGTTGACCGACTTTATTTCAGCTGAAAATACTCAACGATAAGAAACGATAATTGTTTCCTATGATAATTATTAAATACCTACAGACACTAGTGTTTGATTATTTCTGGAATTATCAGTGCGGGGTGTCACGATTAACACCGGTTGATAGATTCGAACCCGGCAAGAGACGCTATCTCTGACTTCATCAGCAATGACCTAATATATATAGATATATATATATATATATATATATGTGTGTGTGTGTGTGTGTGTGTGTGTGTGTGTGTGTGTGTGTGTGTGTGTGTGTGTGTGTGTGTGTGTGGATGTGTTTGTGTGGAGAGAGATAAAAAGGGGCAATCCAAGTTATGTGTTTCATGTGTTTCATCAACGTTTCATCTTTATAGATTTCCTTTGAGTGAATGAAATTTAGAAAACAAAACACCAGTACCTAATTTCAGTTATCGAGAGTAAGTCTCGCAATAAAGAGGAAACATTGATTAACACATAACTTTGATTCTTCCTTTATATCTCGCTGAAATACTATTTCCATTATTCTCATGATATATATATATATATATATATATATATATATATATATATATATATATAAAGAGCGTAATATATATATATATGTAAAGAGCGTAATATATATATATATATATATATATATATATATATATATATATATATATATAAAGAGCGTGACAAGCGAGATTATCTTCATATTTTCCTAGCTAACACTAATTGTGAACAACAATTGTAGTGTTCTTTTCCATCGAATAACTTTTTCACATCAAATGTCTTGATTAATAAATGCACATTTCCATCGATAAACCTTATCTATTTTCCCTAAACACCGACGCCATTTTATTGTTTTGTTGACCGTGCCAATTCAAATGCCAATTTGTCTGCTCTTTTGTCGCATTTAAATGTCCAAAAGCAAACAGTAACCGTAGCATCATTCAAGAAAAACAATTACAAGTATTGTGATCCATTGTTGAACAGATTCTTTTCAAAATTAGAAATGAACGCTAATTGATGCTTTCACGCTGGCTGCAAAACAGCAGTAAATAAGAACAACTTCCAGCGATCTAATTGTTTCTTGATTTGGATGCAGTAAAGATATATTATAGTTTTTTTTTTATTGTTTTGATATTTTAAAACATCTAAAAAGAAATAAAATTTACTTGTAACTTTAACAACTTTTACTATACTTATTTCATCCTCTTTTATTCACGTTATATGCTTTTTATTTTTAGGTGATTATCGAAAATTTTACACCATACTAATCGGTTGAGCTGGGCAAAGTATATTAATACACAGATTTTATTGAAAAAACTTTATTTTTTGCCAAAAACTGTTGCAAAATAATAAATGAACTAATATACAATGTATGTCAGATAGTATACACAAACATTCTTTCTGAATGCATTAATCTGAACCATATAAGAACTGCCTGTCTACGGAACACTGTTCTGCTGGCCTGCTTCCCTGTTGAATATAACCTACTGGAGTTCAAATACAATATTAGATATTGAATCTATCAACCGGTGTTAATCGTGACACCCCGCACTGATGATTCCAGAAATAATCAAACACTAGTGTCTGTAGGTATTTAATAATTATTATAGGAAACAATTATCGTTTCTTATCGTTGAGTATTTTCAGCTGAAATAAAGTCGGTTAACTTAACTATATATATATATATACTTATACTTTTTGTAGTAAAAGAAATCCCATACAGTGCTCTATTATTAGGGAAAAACCTTTCTCGAAATAAGAGCAATATATTTTTTTGTATAATATATACAGGAATTTACATCGGTAGTCGGTACCGACGGTTTCAAGCCCGGTAGTTGAGGACTGCTCTTAATGTCCGCCTCAGACTCTCTTCAGCCGACTCTCATCAGAGATGATGAGTCCTCAACTACCGGGCTTGAAACCGTCGGTACCGACTACCGATGTAAATTCCTGTATATATTATACAAATATATATATATATATATATATATATATATATATATATATATATATATATATATATATATATATATATATATGTATTAGTCCTCGCGCGAAAGAGCAGGACACAAAATGTCTTAAATAATAATAATAATAGAATAACAATAAAAAAGCCTTTCGCTGGCGAGGACTACTATTGAGCGTAACCAGTTATTCAGTCCTTTTGAAATTTTCATCGCTATTTTTCTCGTATCTACCGAATATTTGTAAATGAAATCTATATGAAATATGTTCCTTATTAAATTGTAAAAATATTCTATTCTTAAAGAAGTTTAAAAAAATAGAATCTAAAAATTTTATTTGAAAGTTTTTGTTAAAAAAATTCAGATTTTCTCATTATTCAGACATGTATGACAAAGAGGAAGTTGCAAAAAAGAGTTGTGGTGTGAGGAGAAATAGAAACTGAAAGAGAGAATATTCAGACCTGCAATAATACAAAGAGGGAGTTGCAAAAATGAATTGTGGTGTTAGGAGAAATACAAACTGAGATAGAGAGTAGGAGAGTTTTTATAAATGCATCCAAAACCACATTAATTTTTTTTAAAATCCAAATTAATAAATAAAATATAATCTTAAAAAGATACGATACATAAATAATCAAATTCTACCCAATTTACGCCATTAATGATTACTGTACTACCACCTTACATTCATTAACCCTTATCCTTTAGTGGCGTTCGGGCCTTGATAAGTGGTGACTCCCAAGTAAAAAAAAATGGAAACTTTCTGCAGAGCGGATAAAATGACGAACTGTTAAAATTAATCCGCGTCAATATAAAACTTTAAAAGCGGTTGATCTGTAAAACGGATATATATATATATATATATATATATATATATATATATATATATATATATATATTATTTCTGTTCCTGCGGAGTAGTGTGCAAATGAAGCTACTGTAAAACGGATATATATATATATATATATATATATATATATATATATATATATATATATATATATATTAATTAAACGTTAAATAAATTGTAAAAGGGTGATGCTGCATAAATAGGTTTATACTAATATTGTTTTCGTTACAGTAAATCATTTTTTTTTACGAATAACGTTTTCAAAGAAAATCGTTTTTAAAGAATAATGTTTTGTTTTCAAAGAATTTTCATTCTTCATCCGATATTACATAACCGGAAAAAGGCTTTTTATGCCATAAAATAAAATAAACAAAAATGACAAATAAAAATTGGTTAAAGTTTTAAAAAATCAAGCCGTTTTATTTATTATATTAGATTTAATACGATTCATTTCACAGGAATATGTACAGCTATTAATTTGATTTTACAAGTACAACGGCATACAGTTCAAAAAACCTTCTTTAGACTATATATATATATATATATATATATATATATATATATATATATATATATATATATATTTATAAGAGTAAATGGTAGTTTGTTTGAAGCGTTGCTGGTAAAGGAATATATGGAAGTTTTAAAAGCCTAAAACAATGCGGAACGGGCAGGAATAATGAGAGTAAAGAAAAAAAAACAAACAAATAGACGGGTATGTTTGAGTAAAGAAATGTCTAACTGTTTATTCATCTATCATTCCTCCCCTCGTTGTAACCAAGTTGTTGGTATGTCCGGTGTATATAAAGTCCGTTGGTGGTATGGAACTTTGATTCATTTCGAGAAAAACATCTCCCCTTTTCAAAAAGAAAACAAAAGTAAAGAAAAACAAAAAGAAAACAGAACAGTCCTGCATATATATATATATATATATATATATATATATATATATATATATATATATATATATATATATATATATATATACTAGCGGTGGCCTGGCGTAAAATACGCTTAAATATGATATTTTAGTTTGTCCAGATTTCGTAGCGATTATTATTGAGTCGTAATTTCAAAAGTAAAAAAAAATATTTGTTAGAATCGAAACTGAAGCATTCAAAGCTGGTTATGTTACCACTGTACTAACGTGACAGGAATATGAATTTATTAAAAATTACACATAAACTAAGATGAATGTACAAAATGTATAACGATTTAATACATTTTTACCAATGTTTAATCCTTTAAAACATACAGTACAAAAAAGCGCTCGTCTTTTAGGCTTTTAGAACTTTATTTTGGCTGACTAGTGAGAGAGCCTTCAAATATAATTGAAATCGAAACCTTATCAATGATTGAATGAACTCTGTCTACACAAGTGGAATGTTACAGTCTGTATCCACCGTCAGCAGATTTTCATTCTTCTCCTTAAAATGCACATTCCGATGATGACATTTCATCCGTGGGCACACCACACACTCTCTTTCTGTTAGCTAAAATGAAAATGGGTATGCTAATGGGGTTTAAGCTAAGCCCAAACGCGCATATTCTGCTTGTGCTATTCCCATTCAAGTGACACTAAACCTTTTCATTAAAGAAAATAAATCTAACAAGCGAAGATCAGTTTAAATACTTTAATTGATATAATCGCAATTTTCGCTCGTTCGACATTATTGTGATTGGTTTGCCTCTACAAGATCTAAATTTTGTAAGGAAACAAATGAAAGTCTTAATTAAGGATCCTCAAAACTAATGTTCTCGAAATGCCAGTTTCTTGTGAGAACCGGTATGTTTATTTTCTGAGGAATTCTTCATGGCGTTTTCATAAAATCTGCATATTGTAAGGAATTATAGCTCTACAATGTTGACCACTGTGATCTTTGTGGAAACTTTCCACACTTTCTGTCCCCAGAAATGTACCACCTTATGTTGAACTGATCTTTCTTTGCTGTGTCAAAAAAATTGATTTTGTGGCAAAGTACGACTCGATGATTTTTATCCGCTGCTGCGTAGTATAGCGTCCAATTGAATCTATATTAGTGTCAAAAGTATGTCCTAGGACTGTTGTCTACACCAATCAAAAAATATGGAAAACATTATAAAACACAACTTTTCAATGAAAAAAACAAAAACAAAATAGGGCACTTTTTGGACCGCCCTGTATGTTTTTATTTCTTTGAAAATCTTCAAGAGAAAAATTAATTTGGACGCATTGTTTACTTTTTGGTGATTATTTAAAATATTTCGCAGTACCAGTCGTCCGTGCTGGAACAATTAATTTTAAAAATAAATAGTAGCTAATTATTTTATCATATTAATGGTACAAAAATATAAAAATTAGATCAACTTTTAAAATACAATCGCCTTTCACATTATATATTGATATATTTAATTAATAAAAAGCAAGACTATCACTCGATCTGCTTATAATATATAACCCTGAACAGTTTCGTATTATATGGAGAGTCATGCAATGTAAATTATTTTTTTGGATTACAAAAAAAAAAGGAGAAATAGTGCAAAACCAACTTTTCTTTTATTTCAACAACTTTTAAATCGTCTTCATTAATTTTCAGGATGGAACGAATAAGAAATTTTCGGAATGGAACAGAATAAAAAAAAATCAATAAATTTAGCAATAACTCCTTCTATGATACTCATTTCGCAAAAGTTTTCTCAGTTTCTCAACGATGCGAATAACAAAACAAAAATCAATTCTTTTTTGTCAAATCAATGTCATGGAAAATGATAATCTAAGAATTACTCCAATTTTCCATCAGCAAGTCTATTTCTGTCTCGCATTTACCTTGAACACCGTATTCTTATTTAACCCGATCGGCTATAAATAAACGCACTCAGTTTATGAAATTCCAATAAAATTGCGTCACGTTTTAAGGCTGTGTGCACCAAATTAAAATAAATTCTATATTTCATATTATTCATCACCGTTATTGAAATGGCGCCCACGCGAACTATCATCTAATGATCAACGATCCTTAAGCTGGGCTATAAGCCATAATAAAAGCTTCTTAGCAGAATACAATTGTGCTGAAAAATTAAAATGTATAAGTTCAAAATTTGGATATCTTATTTAATAAAGAAAATATATCTTCATTTATACAACGTGTTTGACCAAGTAAATGACATGATTTAAGGATTATGTTATATGTGTGTAAACGAAAGTATTTGTTTGAGAGTTTCTTTTATAATAGAACTTCATACCTAATCGAACCTTTTGTGGTCCATTTATTCATCTGAGTTGACTTTGGTTTTGTGCTGATTATATTTATTTATATGTATTCTGTGTGTTGTATTCTGTGTGTTGTATTCTGTTATCTGGAGTAAGACATGCGCAGTGTGATGACCGAGTTCCCACGTTGACTAACAAAAGTGCTCCTGCCGATCACGACGCTTATATATTTCTTCTGGGTCTCACGGCTTTTATATCCGTTTATTATCATTTTGTCATGTTTTTGTACCAGCCCAAGTTTATTTCATCTATTATCCTTCCATTAAAGATTTTTTTCATCCGATATGTAAAAAATAACAGTGCAGTAACACACATTTTACGTTTTAAAAGCTCACAATAGAGAATTGTAATAACTATTAGTTTATATTGCTTATGATTTGAAAATGAGCCGTCTCCAAACCTATATTTATAGGAATACTAGCATGGGTGCCCGGCGTTGCCCGGGTATTTTGAGGTGTATGCTGAGCAAAACAAACAAAAAAAAAAAGGTCAATTTTTTTAAACTTTGACCCCTATTATGACCCCTTAAAATTTAGTCTTTAGGGCTCAAATAAAGTTATTAAGTTAGATCCATGTCCAAGGAATCTATATCTAAAATTTCACGTGTTTAGACCCAAAATTGTAGGAGGAGTTTGGTAGAGTTCTCAAAGGTCAAATCGTTGAACTTTGACCCCTTAATCGCTAAATTTCTGTCCGAAAACCAATCACCTCGATTTTCCCACATCTCAGTACCTTGTATATCAAATTTTGAGTCTGTAGACTAAAAATTGACAGAATTATTGCGTAGGGAAATGTACACAGACACACACAGACACTTTCACTTATATATATATATATATATATATATATATATATATATATATATATATATATATATGTATATTCATTATTTGTACATATAGAAGACTAAAAGATGTACTCGCCACTATTCTAACACCATAAAAAATAGAAGATAAATAGTATGTTTCTGAATTTTTGAGACAAGGATCAATTATTCATATTATTTTGATTCTTCGGACTACTGGTCTCATCTTGAATGTTATTTTTACAATGTTTCGGTCGATATAAACGTCAGCGTTTTTCAGGTGTAGTTTGTCGATTTAGGAATATTTCTCTCAAACTCGGGAATCTGCACAGAATTTCGAATGGAAACATTTATTTAATCTATGGAGACAACATGTTCTCTTTTCGTCAGCTATGAATGGATAGAAGTATTAAGTAATTGTTATTTGAGTCGGAGGTTACATTAACCGAAACGCTGTGGTGTACTACTTTTACATTAAATCTTCTGTTTCCCTAACCGATCTGCTTAATTTTCTGCCAACTCTTCCTCTTTTTCTACCCCGCTCAACCGATTCCTCTGCCCTATTTTAATCCGTTGAAAAACAATAATGTTATTCCTATAATGGAGTTAACTCGTTTAAATGCAATGCTATAATTTATCAATTCTCATGGGCAACACTGAGTGGCCAAAAAAAAAAACAACAAAAAACAAAACAAAGAAACAACGACAAAACAAAGACAAAAAAAAAACAACAAAAAACAAAAACAAAAAAAAACAATGAGATTCTTGATGCCGAATAACTGCCTTCTCCCCATCCGATTTCGCGGTAATAATATATACATGATGTTGATAATTAATATAGTCTAAAGAAATTTAAATGTTATAGTGCAATTTATTTATTTCATGTGTATGTATGTACGTATGTATGTATGTATGTATGTATGTATGTATGTATGTATGTCAGGTCATGTCATATGCTACTGGTACCATGTAACCCAGTACTACCTGCCTCATGGTCGGGTCACCGGCGACTAAACTGGTTCCCCCACCAGATTTGTTTGGTGAGGAAGGCGGCTAGTCTCCCTGGAGGATTAAAAACAAGACCTTCCAAAGGGCGAATGAACTCTTTTTCTGGGCCAACGGTCAACTAGCACCGTGTATATTTGTGTGTGTGTATATGTGTATTGGGGTGGAGAGGGCTCCCGTAAGCCGTGGTGAAGGCAACCTTTCTAGGAGAAGCAAATCTCTGGTTTAAAAAAACATAAAGCGGGAGACCAGTACCCGCATTAAGCTGGTCTGCAGTTTAATTTGTTGCTGGCTATCTTGCTCTTGCTTGTTGCTGGATCTCAACATTTTGAACCGAGAGAGAGACTTAGCTGTCGTACAAAGCTAAGACTCTGTAACATCATCTTTGTATAGATACTCCCTCAGGCATTTGGGCTCATGGATTTTAAATGTCTGAGGGAGTGGTACTCGTCTGACAAGACTTTGCAATCATCATGTATGTATGTATGTATTATTATTATTATTATTATTATTATTAGATTATTCGCGGAGCGTTTCAAAAGTAATGCCTTTTGTTTTTGTTCCACCCTAATGGATCAGAGAGGATTGCAAATTGTATTGTTATGATAATTGAACTTATGCATTCATAACCTGAAATTTAATCTCTCTATTCCAGATATTTACGGTGAAAACACTCTAAAAAAAAAAGAAGCTACCTCTGTTATTGATGTGCGTCGTAAGCAGAGATGCTTCATTGAATGGGAAATGTGTATTGAGTATGGTAATGACTATGCAGAGAAATAAATTCTGGAACAATTGTATCTCTCCTGTCGTCGTTAACTTTTTGAGTTAAAATAACAGAAAACTATACTGCGAATATTTTTTCACCCCAAAATTATTCGTATTCGTATACATAGCTTCAGACGTAGATTTTTCACCCAAATTTACACTTATTCATAATTTTAGCGAATATTTTTCACCCAAAACGTACACTCATACATAGTTTTCGGCGAATATTTTTCACCGAAAACATTCTTATACATACTTACAACAAATCCTGTAGATGGTTTTATCATTTAAATCAATAATCATACATTTTTCGCTTTATGATTTTAGTACGAGAAAATTTCATAGTTATTTTTTACTTTCACATGACAACAGAAAATGTATCAGATATAAACATTGATGTAAATACGAAATCTTTCTCTGTCAAAAGAATCGTTATGATAATAATCATTTCAAACAAGTCAAATCTCGCAATCATTAAATCTCGCAATGATCAAATCACACAATGATCAAATCTCACAATAATTATATCGTTTTCAAAACTAGGATAATATCTTAGAACTATTGATGAGAATATGCCTTCATTTATGAAATGTGTTTGAAATACTGATTGTATAACTTTGATATTGTGTAATGTTTTCAATCATGCTTTGCAAAGCCCAAAACAAAAATATACATTTTCTCTTACAAAACGAAACTACACACCAAAAAGAAATATTAGAAGATATAAAAAACTTGAAGCAGGGAAAAACTTTTATCAAACTTACTGAATTCGCCATTTAAAACAACTAGAACAGGTTTATATGCCGTAAGTCCAAACAACCAACCGAAGTTATATCGTCGGTTTTCCAAACACAGTGTATAGAGCGTTCTTTTGCGAATGAATTATTAGATTATAGTTTAAAATAATATTGGCTTAAATGATTTGAAATCTCAAGTTGCATTTAAGATTGACTTTTAAAATACGTTAGTCGCTTGTTATGATTTCAGAAAAAAATTCATTTGTGATAAGACAACTAAATAAATCCGCCATTATTTTTAATCGATTCACAAAATGGCAACTGGTACCTAATTAGCTTCGTTCTGACAATCTGGAGAATCAATATTGGATTCGAGTAAAAAGAATTTAGATCATCCATAAAAAATAATTATCATAAGTTTCTTTATTGTTTCCAGATATTTCATATATAGGGAAAACGGATAAACGGATCCAGACGTTCGTGAATGAAGTGTTTAAGAATCATTTTTATTTTTATCAAAGATAATTCAAATGTACGACTAGTTGGCTCATTTCATACTAAATTTTAGATTCATAAGTCTAATATCCTAATGAGCACATATAAACATATGGACAGCAAGAAGGACTCTTGTCTCTCATATTAATTTAAAACAACTTTGTTTCATATCCTATGTGTGAGAAATTAGTGAGTAAATACGAATAAAATTTCGGTTAAGGTACGAGAGTGAATTTTTGCACCTTAAATACAAATACTTAATATTTACGCACTGGCCCTCCTCCCAGGTATGATATAGTACAAAGAAATTTAGATCCCAGGGCTAATCCAGAACCTACATTATTCATTTTTAAATTATCATTAAATTATAAAAAATATATAACCTATCTAAGAGTCAGATACATTCCAAGATAAACTATTGTTACAACATCTCGAGAGGTGCCCTCAGAGCAGTATCTGTTGGCATGACAAAGTTCAAAATTGAGTTTGAAATAAAATAGTGGATGATCTTTCTTCATTTTTCTCTATCGTTATTTCCATGTAAGTTGATTGACTGAACTCCAATCTATCGTTTCTTCTCTAACGACATTTGCAGCAAGTCTTTTGTCACAATGAAAACATGATATCTCCTTTTGCTTTCATATGCCACTAGATTTCGAGGTCGTTTAAAGGAAAATAATTAACTCCAAAAGAAACGAATAAGTTTGAGCGAACTTTAATTTCTTATCTCGAATAAAAATAGAAACATGAAAAAGATTCGATTTTCGATAAAAATGGATCGATCAAATCAAAACTGGAATAAATAATTTCGATTTTGTTATCGAACAATGGATTAACGAGTTTAATTGGATCGGAAGCGGAAATTACAATTCCTACTTAAAAATTCAGGTTTCCATGGAAACGTTCTCTTGCGAAATGTGTGTGTACTGTCGAAAAAATTGAAATAAATAAAGAGAGATGAAGAGAGAGAGAGAGAGAGAGAGAGAGAGAGAGAGAGAGAGAGAGAAAAGTGAAAAAAAAAGACGAAGAGAGATATATATAAACAGATGAAGAGAGAGAGAGAAAATTAGTGAGTTAATTGTAAGATAATAAAGATAAGTAGAGAGAGGGATAAAATAAGAGAGGAAGACAGATTTTTAATAAAGGAGTCACCACTTATCAAGGCTGGCAAGCCATTTGAGGATAAAGTTTAATGAATGTAAGATGACCTGTGTGACAACAACTCAATGACAGATTTTGGTTGAAATTGGGCAGAATTCGACTATGTAAGCAGACGGGATAGCAAAAACTTGTTCACATTAGACGTAAAGACGACCATGTTATAGTCAGCTGGGAAGCATGCCAATGGAACAGAGTTCTACAGCCGGCACGTTCTAAGAAAATAACTTTGTTCATGGATTTGGGCATTGATAGAAAGTAGGGGAACTTGTTGACAGCGGTCGTAGCTTGACGAGTGCGATTTGTGAACGTTTCTGGGGGGGGCATTGAATGAAGCTCAGATGAGCACTTGTGAAAATAACGATAAGGCAGAGAAAGACGCGCGACGTTTCTTCTGTGTGAAAAAGGTTGCAGGGAAGAGAAAAGAGCATCGCATACCATATTTAAAAGCCGGTTTTTAACTTTGCTAAAGCAGGGTGGAGTCCCCGGGCAACTCCTTCCCAGAGGTAGTACCAGCACTTTATTTTAGGACGTATTTCGCTCTTATAGATGAAGAGGATCGCGTTGGAAGTGGACAAAAGATTTGATGTAAGTCTTCTATTTCAGGTATGGAGTGAAAGTCAGTCTCAAAACCTTTGAGACGAGAGCCATTCATATCAATCGTGGCCATGTTGGGGTCAGAACGTTGGTGCTGTAAAGAGAGGTTTAATTTTGGATGCACTGACATTAACCAACCATATTTTTGCCCCATTGCACCACGTGCTCAAGGCTGGAGGAAAGAGAATCTGAGAGATCTTTAGAGATACCCAACGCGCGCCGCAATTTACCTCCACCCTATATGTAATACAATGTAACTGTAATCTAATTTAATATTAGCATTATTACATTTGTACCAGTTTAAAGAAGGGGCTTAAATAAACTAGTTATATATTTTTTAAATTCATCGCACGGAAATAATGAAATGCGAGACATAAATCGTGTTTACATTATCCACGCCTTAAAACAACGTTCCTATATATTGATCACTTGGAAGGCGTGTTTAATTAATCTAGCAAAAATGAAGTAATCGTCAGATTATCATGAGAGCTTCTTTTTTAAAATTATCTTATATTTTAAAAGCAGTTATCGCTAAATATATGAGGGAAAATATTTTAAGTGTTATCCACCCATGTTCTATGTTAAACAAAATAAATTTATGTTGATAAAAATTGCAAAATTTTATGGAGCTGAATAGTTTAAATAATTCAAAAAATCTTTATATATATATATATATATATATATATATATATATATATATATGGCCCCCCCTTAAGTAAACACTTCATCAAATCTCCACATTAACGTAATGTACTTGCAATAAACCTTATCCCTGAGTGGCTTCCGGGCCTTGATAAGTGATGACCACTGTGTAAATATATATATATATATATATATATATATATATATATATATATATATATATATATATATATATAGGGTGAGACCCCAAAAAACAAAAAACATAAAAAGTATATCTATAACATATGCTGTAGAACGGAGAAAAAAAGGCCAAAGACCCTAGTGTTTTGATGTGATGTTTTGAATATAATAAACTAGTTATGACCAAAGTTTCAGTTCATTCGGACAAAACACTAAGAACGGGGCTTAATTAGAGTTGGGCCCGGTTTTTATTTTTTTTGGTCACTCTGAATATATATATATATATATATATATATATATATGTATATATATATATATATATATATATATATATATATATATATATATTCAAGCAAATATTATTAAATACAACGGAGACATTTTGTCTTATAATTCTTTTTTTTTTTTTTTTTAATTTTTCAATTTTTCGTATTGTCTTTTTTGTTTAAAAATCAAAAATATTAATAAAGGATCCATACATGTTGCTGTTACGAGCGCTTTCGATTCGTCCACGAATCATCATCAGGTGTTAAAAATACAGGATTGCGAAAATGAGGATTAAAAATGAAAACTAAAATATATATAGTCAGTGATGAGTTAAAATAAAAGTCGATTAAGAATAAAAGTCGATTGAAAATTCGAGTGTTAAAACCAGCAAGTTCGTAGACACCATGTACGAAGTCCGTCCAACACGGACTACGCAAGACATTTCAGAACGTTACTGCTTTTTATATATATATATATATATATATATATATATATATATATATATATATATATATATATATTTATATATATATATATATATATATATATATATATATATATATATATATACTAGCAAAAGTACCCGTCGTTGACTGGGTTCGAAAACAGCCTACAGAAAATGGACTGTGATTTATGAAAGTATGATAAGTTATGAAAAGGAAGGGTTGTAAATTTGGGTTCAATTTGGTGGTATCAAAACCAAAGCAAAATATGATGAAAGTAAAAATAAAATAGATAAACTCCATAATTTATTATACCATACCTGTTCACACTGAAACACTTATCACAATATTCTATGGATCTATATTAAAAAACCTTGTTAAACTTTGTGACATATTTCCATTCTATGGAGGTCAGGTGCGAACGAACACCCCATAATTTTATTATACCATATTTCTTCAAACAGAAACATAATTATCAAAGTATACTTACACAGATAGATATGAAAAGTCTTCATTATAGTTTGTGCCTATGTCCATTCTATGGAGGGCAGTCGCGAACGCAGACCCCACAATTTTATTATACCATCCCTATTTAAGTTAAAACATACTTATCAAAGTATTATTATGTACATCTATATCAAAAACACTTGTAAACGTTTTTTTTTATTTCAAAATTTTTTATTTCCATACTTTGTGGACCAGGCGCGAACGCATACCCCACAATTTTTGTGAACCACTGTTCTGCTAGATCAAACATGCCCATTTCTGTGTTTTGATACATCTTCTATCATTATATGCAATCAATATTTTAAAATAGTCAACCATATAGGAGCCTATTCATGACCACACACACACACACACACACACACACACACACACACACACACACACACACATTCAGCTTTATATATATATATATATATATATATATATATATATATATATATATATATATATATTAGTACATTTAGGCAGCATTTTTTCTTTTATGCACGTTTAATTAAATAGCACAGATAACTCTTGCTTGTTTTTCTTGTAATCCTCCTTTTCTCTTTGTCGGACCATTTTTCGAACGTTTTTTTCCGAGTGAAAAAAGAAATTTCCCATAATCACGAAGTTTTCGACCTCCATTGGTCATCCTCAGGCGAGTAGTAAAAAATAAAAAATGAAATTGAAAAATGAAAAATAACGAGATGAAATGAAAAAACCCATTAAAATATGATTAAAAGGCGTTAAAAATCGCTTAAAATCATTAAAATACTCAAAAGCACTTGAGTGTGCCCTCCGTTTCGTTTTTAGTCTGGTTAATCGTTGTTTTTTTAATGTGGATTAACAATGCCTCAAAGATCGGGAGGCGCACCTCGCAGTATGAGACAGTTAAAATGGTCGTATTATTTATTAATATGTCTCTAAACTCATTTTTAGGGGCGTGGTGTATATATATATATATATATATATATATATATATATATATATATATATATATATATATATATATATATATATATATATAAGTAATGAAATCAAAAGGATGTAGTGTTTACCTGTTAGCTGATATACGCAATGGTAAACTTCAATCTAATATAAATACCAGTATTTATATGTAGGTAATTTAATCCCAACCGAATAAAAAAGTTCAATACGCAATAGAGAGTAAAGCTTATTATAAGAGAAAGGAAATTAAAACTGTAAGTTGAACTTTACAATCAAAATTTATTGTTCGACTGAATACTCCAAAAAACAATTTACAAAGTTCCTGTTCCGCGGAGTTTCAAAGAATGCTATTCTTACTATTCTTCTCATCAGAGGACAAAAAATTGTTGATTTCTTTCTGTCTTCTGATTAGAAGAATATTAAGAATATCATTCTTTAAATCTCCGCGGAATAAGGATTTGTGAATTGTTTTTTGGAGTATTCAGGCGAACAATAAATTTGGATTGTAAAGTTCAAGTTCTAATTTTTTTTCTCATATATATATATGTATATATATAAGTGAACGTGTCTGTCTGTCTGTATGTATGTATGTCTGTGTACATTTCCCTACGCAATAACTCTGTCAATTATTAGGTTACATACTCGAAATTTGATATACAGGGTACTGAGATTTGAGAAAATCTATGTGATCGGTTTTTGGCCACAAATTTTACTGTTAAGGGGTCAAAGTTCAACGATTTGACCTTTAAGAACTCTACCAATCTCCTCCTACAATTTGGGGTCTAAACACTTACAATTTTAGATATAGGTTCCTTGAAGATGGATCTAACTTAATAACTTGATTTGAGCCGAAAACAATAAATGTTAAGTGGTCATAATAGGGGTCAAATTTAAAAAATATTACCGTTTTTTTTGTTTTGTTTTTTGCTTAGCATACACCTCAAAACACCCGGGCAACGCTGGGCACTTATGCTAGTATATATATATATATATATATATATATATATATATATATATATATATATATATATATATATATAGGTTTAATAGAATATATTGAGAAACACTTTAGTAAGAGTTAAAAACATTTATTATTTCGGAAAAGAATCACAAATAGAGGTGAAAGTCTTTAATCCGCGGAGTTTCGAAGAAATACTTTCCTTCTTGTCAGAGGGGCGGAGTTAGCCAAATTTGTCAATTTTGCTTGTAAAGTATTTAAAGAAACTAAGTATGAAAAGGTTCATACTAGCGTGAAAATAAAATATAGAACAATAAAACAGATGGAGTGAGGTAAAAAAGAAAAAAATGTTTTCACGCGAGAGGGTGTTCCCATGGTTGCTGAGTCCAAAATTCAGTGAACCCAAGGAGATGGTTAGGTTAAAATATCCAAGTTTATGGTAGTCCGAATGCACGTCGTTGGAGTTTATAAATGGTCCAAAAATAAATTTCTGTGTGAATAGGTACAGATGAAAAGTCCAGTCTGTGAGTATTACTTTTTTTTACATAGCTTGAAGTTGTAAATAAAAAATTACATGAAATAAATATTATGTTTAAAAAAGTCAAATTTTTTAATCAAATAAGTTGAATTGCAACAAAAACAAAAAAGATTAGAATCCAATATTTCGCGATGTGAAGTTTTAAACAGCTTTTTGAATAAGGGTTTCCATTTTTTAAAAGATATTTTAATATAATGTAAAAAAATGATTTTGCTTACAAAGGAGTCACAATATAGCTAGGCTCTGAGGCCACTCAAGGATAAGGGTTAAAGCGTGTACGGTAGTCATTGAGAAAATAGTAATCGCTTGTGGTGGAAATGAGAAGAATTCAATTAGAACTTGTTGAAGTTGGACTTTAAGACGACAATATTGTCGTTAGTTGGAAAGTAGACAAGCGGAAACGAGTTCCACAGGCGGGCAGTTCTAAAAAGAAGCCTTGTTTATGGAATTAACGTTTAGAATTAGACACCGACAGAGAGTTGTGGAAATTATTAACAGACGAGTGTTTTTTGTGAAAAAATTAGCGATGGGGGACAATAGATTGGAGCTCAGACGACAGGGCAAAGACAGGCTCGCAACATCTCTTTGGGGGAAGGAGATTGCGGGGAAGAGAAAAAGGTATCACCTACTAGATTATGAAGTCGGTTTTGAACTCTGTCAAGGCAGGATAGGCGATCCGAGCAGCCCATGCCATGATGTGACAACAGAACTTCATCCGAGGACGTACTGGACTCTTATACAGGTAGACGATTGCATCGGTAGTGAGATATTTACTGAAACGGCAGAATGAGCTTACGATTTTCCAGTGACATATTTGATGTATGTGCTTCATTTCAAATCAGGAGTGAAATGCAAATCAAGGAGCATCTTCAAGACGAGATTCATTCATTTCAATTGATGCTAAACGGGGGCCAGAACGTTGATGATGTAAAGGTATAAGCTTGGTTTTAGATGCATTAAAATTAACCAGACACCTCTTTTCCCATTGTAGCATGTGGTCAAAGTCAGAGGTGAGGGAATCAGGGAGAACTTGGTTGTTTACAGTTTTTCAAGTGTTGCCATAGATTGTGTGCATAGATGTCTCCGGATGATCTGAGAATGTGATTTGGGAGATCATTGAGAAAGATCAAGAAGACATTTGCACCCAGGAGGGAACCCTGAGGGACGCCAGCATTAATACTGTGAGCTTCTGATTTGTGCCCATCAATACCATTCTTATAAACCCATCAGAGAGGAATAATTTAATAATTGAGAAGACATTTCCAGCTATTTCGTAGCTGGAGATCTTGTGTAGTAGATCTTTATGCAATACCCTATCACAAGCTTTTAATATGTCAAGAGTAATTGCCCTAGAAACGAAGCCGTTATCTAGAGATTCCATAATCCTGTGAGCTATTACTGTTAGGATATCAGCTGTAGAGTAGATCTGGCAGAACGGAAACCATACGTCGTGTCACTGTCAAGATTGTTTTTGCTCATGATGGTTGACCACTTCTCTGTTTAACACAGATACCAGTAACTTGCTCATGACGCACAAAGTGCTGATTGGTCTGTATTAAAAGGTAGATGACTGCTCGCCTGAATTTATTTTTTATATACGGGCAGATTGATAAGGTTTATCGGGATGCTGTGTAGTATTTCTAAAGAAAACGTTTAAACAACTTTGTAAGTATGGGGGCTAGTTCTGGTTTAAGCTTTTTAAGCATTATACTTGGAATGTTATCGAGGCCAGTGGCTTTACTAGAATTGAGATTTGTTATAAGTTGTTTGTATGCCATATAGAGTGTTTTCAAACACAGGAAAAATACAGGATGTAGTTGGCCCTGATCGCATAGGGTAGAATTGGCTGCAAAGTTCTTTACAAAAAGTTTGGCTTTGTCTGATGCTGATGAGATTACTTCAGGCCCATTGAAGAGGGTTGGGATAAAGAACAAGCTTCAGAACCCAGTTTGTTATTTGGACGTAAAGACTACTATTTGGAACCATGACTAGAAAAGATTAACAACATGTTGGTTTACGTCAAATTTAACTTCTACATATCAGTACAGTCAGAGAAACAGGTAACAGAAAGGGAATTCCAAATCTAGCTGTTCAAGGGAAGAGAGAAGAAATTGTTAGTGTAGCAAGCTTTCTGGCATTTAGGGACCTCAACAGTGAAGGCCTAATTTTGTTGCTAAGCGTGTTAGTTGTGGATCTGTACGTCGAGGGCGCACAAATGCAATAAGTTCATCAGAGCAAATTGTATTAGAATACTTGTAAAACAGACACAGGGATGCAATATTGCGACGATGGGACAGAGGTTGGAGAGTAGTTGACAAAGTGGGATCTATTAGGCTGAAGACTATTTTTGGATCCTGTCCAAGAGGGAGAGACTATTGGTAGATGCACCAGCCCAGATGTAGCAACAATACTCCGTGCATGGGCGAATAAATTCATTCTAAAAATAACTAAATTGTAATAAAAAAAATTACTAAAATAATGAATTGTTGGTTTAATACTCAATCGAAAAATGTTGCAACGAAAAAATATGAACAAAGAACTTCATGAAATATTGTCAGTTTTATTGGTCTGTCGTTGCGAATCTTTCGATCGACTGTGAACAACATTAACTGAAGCGACTGACAATAAATTACGAAAGTTTTAATAAACGAGGATAAAAATAAAGTACTTAAAATGGATCAATCGATGAAAAGAATTAGTCCCGATCTTTTTGTGCTTGTTTTATATGTATACTCTATTATGAAATACATAATGTTATCTGTATTCATCAAGTCATTCCAGACAAATCAGCAATCGATCTCTGCTTTCATTCGCATGCATAAATTTGTAAATAAAATACTGACACTAGAGAGTATCATATATCCTATATTTTTACAAAGCCACAATTCATTCATGTATAGAATATTATTGTCACATCTAGGCTGATGCATCTGCCACTAGTATCTCGCACTTAAACAGACTCCAAAATTGTATCAAATATAATATATCCCGCACTATCTACCACGTTCCAACATCTGTCCCATCGCCGCAATGTTACATCTCTTTGCCTGTTTTACAAGCATTTTAATTGAATAGGTCCTTATTAACTCATAGAACTTGTTCCTCTGGACTTACATACTCTTGACTAACCCGGCAAGCAGGAAAATCCCACCCCTTCACTCTAAGGTCCCCAGATTCCAGAAAGCATTCTACTTTAATAGTTTCTTTCCTCGAACAACTAGACCTTAGAATTCTTTCTCTGATTGCTTCTTCCTTGACTGTATTAGACATTTCTTTGCTCAACACGCTCCTTCATAGTCCTCTGTTAGACATGATCTCAAATAGTCGCGCATCACGTTCCAAGTGCTTGGGGTGGAAAAGAGTAGAAAAAAAGTAGAATGACTTTTCAATCACCCTGTATATTAGATAGACAGTATAAAAAATAACAAGAATATTAATCGATCTACTATAATATTTTATTGAATACTAGCGGGGGTACCCGGCGTTGCCCGGCGTTGGTCTGGCTTTTAGAGGCGTGTGTGGTTGGGGGGGTCAAATGAAAACAAAGCTAAGTCATACCCTGTTTAAATATTATAAAAACAAACAATGTAAAACTAATAAAAAAATCGTGTAACAAAAAAAAAAAAAAAAAAAAAATGAACGTGATGCGATACGAACGGTCCGGCGGTGCCCGTGTGTTTGAAAAATCCCAAAAAAAGTTTGAAGGAGGGAGGGCTCGAACTCGAATCATTGAGGCGAAAGCGCAAAAGTAAATAAAATAAAAAAAACGTGATGAATTAACTAAAAAGTGAATTAGGTCAAATATCAATTCCGCAGTGAAGTTTGCTTTGGTTTAATTTCAGTATTCACATCACACTCGAATTCTAAATGAATGTTTCTATTTTCTCGAATTCTAAATGAATTCATTTGTTTTAATTTTAATTTAAGTGTAATGCAAGTGAATTCACGATATCGTTGTTTTGTAATCTTTGTGTAAAAATAAATGTTGAGTTGAAAGTACTAGTAAATAAAGGTCATAGTTAGATTTCACGGTTAGAGTCGTTAACACCGGAAGTAAAATCCCGTCAATCTCGCAGATTGCGTCTTACACTAACGAAAAAAGCAAAAAGAAAACAATAATAGTAATCGCGTTTTCGCGTTTTTTATTTTTTACTTTTTTTATTTCTATTTTATTATGGAGAAAACAGAAAGCATTACTCAGGGGAAAAAGATTTAAAAAAAAGCATAAGTAACCTTGTACGATTCCAAACAGGTGTGTTTCCTCGTAGTGTTCCTTGTGAACGCATCCACTGCGGTGTAAATGGGGAGAGGGGAAAGGAGGACTCTAATAGAGAGAAAATATGTTGCAACTTCCATTGAATCTAAGCGATTTTGGCAGTGGACTCTCACCGGAAAAAATATGGGAATGTACCATTGTCGAGGAACTGTAGATGTAATAGGCCTATAGCAAACCTCAGATAATGTACTACAGTCTGTATGCATTATATATGCATGTAATGACATAGTTTTTAATCCTATTAAGGTCAAAGTCGGAAGGGAAAATTTATTTATATAGAGAAGAGAAGAGAAGAAGATTAGGGCCCAGATCACCAGTAGCAAGCAAAAATGAGGATCCAAGTAAACTGATTGTTGAGCTTCCTTCCGGTGCACCGCAACAACGGTTCCCTAACTATCGATTGAGCAGGCAATCAATTGATTCGATTAAAAAAATAAGCGATTTCATTGATTCCGATTATAATAAAAATATGAGAGTGTGAAACATTTATTGATTATCATTCAATACGTAGGGTCACGCTGCTAGTATATATATATATTTTTTTCATAATATTATTTTGTATTCCTGCACGTCACCAATTGAAAACGAATGCGAAAAGTTTTTATACTTTTCGTATTCTTTTTTATACATTTCCATTCATATATATATATATATATATATATATATATATATATATATATATATATATATATATAATATCAAATAATAAAAAAGGCTACTGCTAAACACACTGTTGATATGGAATGCGGAATGCAAAAGGCCAAAGTCAAGTGCAGAATGTTTTTAATAAATTAACATTTATTTATTAAAATTAAATTCGATATTTCGATTCGTAACAGAATCTCCATCAGAAAATACACGTTTTTATATCTTTTTTCTTTTCTTTTCTTTTTACGTACCATTATGACAATAGGGACACCCAGCACGCTTTTCTTCAGATGTTGTCCAAGTTTAGAGTTCAAATATCCGATCGAGTAGAAACGCCGGTCCATTCATCCGCTTAACTCATATTCAGCCTACTCATTCAGAAAATCTTTGATCTACAGGCTTGAAATATTGTATACGGGGTATTCAGAAATGTGGAAAACATTTTAATCGGTTTTCATTCGGAGAAAAATATTAAAATTTAATAATTACAATATTCTTTAATTATATAAAAATTTAATAATTATGATAAACTTTTATTTAATAAAAAATATAACAATTATAATATTCTTTTATTATATTAAAATGTACTTATTATAATAAACTTTTATTATATAAAATTTGATAATTATAATACACTTAAAAAATTATGATGTCCAGCAAATAAAAAATTTAATAATTATAATATTCTTTTATTATATTAAAATTTAATTATTATAAAAAACTTTTATAATATAAAAAATGAATAATTATAATATTCTCTTATTATATAAAAAATTAATAATTATAATATTCTTTTATTATATTAAAATTTAATAATTATAATAAAATTTTATTACATAAAAAATTAATAATTATAATATTCTTTTATTATATTAAAATTTAATTAATATGATATACTTTTATTATATAAAAAATTAATAATTATAATATTCTTTTATTATATTAAAATGTACTTATTATAATAAACTTTTATTATATAAAATTTGATAATTATAATACACTTTAAAAAATTATGATGTCCAGCAAATAAAAAAATTAATAATTATAATATTCTTTTATTATATTAAAATGTAATTATGATAATAAAATTTTATTATATAAAAATTAATAATTATAATATTCTTTTATTATATTAAAATTTAATAATTATAATAAACTTTTATTTCATAAAAAATAACAATTATAATATTCTTTTATTATATTAAAATGTACTTATTATAATAAACTTTTATTATATTAACATATTAACAAATTCCTAATGAACCGCCCCCTTAAGTAAACACTTCATCAAATCTCCACACTAATGTAATGTACTTGCAATAACCCTTATCCCTGAGTGGCTTCCGGGCCTTGATAAGTGGTGATCACTGTGCAAAAAAAAAAAAAATTATATCAAATTTGATAATTAAAAAATTATGATGTCCAGCAAAACATAATTTCTAATCTAAACCCGACTGAATAGAAATTTGATTATAAAAAATATTTCATAATTAAAAGAATCTTGTTAGCTACAAACTGTTTTTTTATATGTTTCGCGTGAGAAACCTTGAATAAAATGTACTGTGTTTGAAAACGAAATATTCATACGCGAGGTAAATTATTCCATAATGCACAACTATTATCAATATATGTAACGGATTCATTGTTGGTGTAAGAAGTGGTTCGTTAGAAACAGGTGTTTGAGCAATTTGTGTACAATGAAGCAGGTGTCAATTTTGTGTTATCGAATCTATAAGTTGGATGGAAAGGGATTCGTGTCTCGCTTTCTCTTTTTAATGAGATTCGGCAATTGTTTTCTCTTTGAAAACAGTGTTTTGTTATCTAAGGTGACACAAAAGTGGGCGAGGCCGGGTGCTTAGGGGTTCGATTTAAGATCAATAAATCGGTGGGGAACTGTCCGGTGTGTGCTTAGCTACTTAGTGTCAGTGACAGATCGAAATATGAATCGATCTGTTTCAAGGACGGGAATCTGGAGGTGATTCCGGCGATGGTTTGCTTTTGTTTCGGTTTCAATGGCGGAAGCTTAAAGGACGGCGAGCTATAAGAAAGAGATAAATGGGGGAGATTTCTAGGAAGAAACATGAAGAAAGAAACAATTGAGAGAAAACAGAGCATAATCATGAAACGTGAGAGAAAGAGAGAGAGAGAGAGAGAGAGAGAGAAAGAAAGAGAGAGAGGGGTGGAGGAAGAGTGGAAGAGACAAAAAATATAGGAGAAAAAAAAAGAAACAAAAGTGAAATAAGAAAGAAAAACAGAGGGTGCTGATAGAAAAAATAATGTAAAGAAAAAAAAAAAGGAATGACCATGTCTAGAAGAAAGAGAGTAGAGTTTGATGTCTTGTTTTACGGCATATCACTCTTTCTCTGGTTATTGAATGTCAAAACCGGGCTGAACTGCTAGTATATATATATATATATATATATATATATATATATATATATATATATATATATATATATATGTGTGTGTGTGTGTGTGTGTGTGTAGTAAGATTGCTTGTATTGGTTGTTCGTGTTATTAAATGCCATACCAGTCATTTGGATAAAAAAGGTTTTCTGCTTCAGATTCTTTTTATGCTCACATATTTATTCATGCTGTTTGACTTATTTTTGTTTTACGGCATATCAACTCTTTTCAAGTTATTTAATACCAAATCCAGTAATTCTCGAAACAGTTGTCTTTATACTTTAAGTTCTTTTTATCTTCAAATATTTATTTAAGGGGTAGCTTTGTTTGTTTGTTTTGTGTTGTGACATATCAACCCTTATTGGATCTAGTGTTGCATAACAGGGTATATATATATATATATATATATATATATATATATATATATATATAACGTGCCTCTGTGATGTATCTATAATCTAAAGCGTATATATTTTATACGTGTATGTATATACCTATGTCTGTATGTTAGTGGGCCGTATCGTTTAGTTTATCTATAAATGTATGTATAATGTTCTCTTTAATGTATTGTTAATATATAGCGTCTGTTTGTTTTCTATGTACTTCAGTATGTTTGTGTTTACACAAACATATACTGTTCACAAACGAGACAAATCAACGTATGACCGACATTTCTTTGCAACGTATAATATTCCTCGTCTGTGTGGCACCCCAGTCACAGGTAGACAAAACTTATTTATTTTGTTTCCTTCTCGTCCTGTAGTTGTCACGCGGCAATGAATACGCTAGACATAGATTATAATTTATATATAACTTTATTCGCACTTTCATCTCAGTTTCATCTGAGTTTGTCGTGTGTATCTTAAATTTTACATTTCTAGTTGGATCTATTGAATGCTTTCATGGACCAAAAGAAACCGAACTGAAATCTTTGGTCTCGACTCAATCCCAGTCTGCTAACCGACTAACAAAAAAACTCACTGAATGGTATGTGTTTTGTGAATATATGATAACCTCGTTTCTTTGTTAATTATCTTACGTCACTCAACCAGGTCAATTTTATTGTTTTTTTTTTGTAAATAATTGTTTTGTAACTAATATTCCAAATCTTTGTCTATAAATATTTAAATGGCTTTATTAAGTTCCAAATCTTTTATTAATATAAATATCATGTAAATATTTTATTGGTTTAATTTTTTTTATCTCACTTCAATAACATTCCTTTGCTATTGAAAACATCCACCATTGTAACATACCGCAGCGCTATCTTTTGTTTCCTTGTTTTATCGGATAATCACGCTCCCCCCGGGAGTCACAATACCCAACGCCAGTAAATTTGGCAAACGTTAATGTTAAGCTTCAAGTTCTTTATATCTTCAAATATTTTTTTTTGTTTTGTTGGTGTTTTGCTTGGCTGTTTTATAAAGGAGCATTATTGTTTTCATTTTGGACTTTACAGAACATGATTAAGTTTTTCAAATTGAAAGGAAAAAACAACATAACATCAATAACAGCACATCAACATCAATGTTTGATACATTTTTCTTTAAGAAGAGAGGTCAATCTGATCGGGTACAACTCAACCTTTTCGTGTTGTTTAATGCTGAAACCAATAAGTTTTGAAAATGTTTTTATGCTTTAAGTTCTTTATGCCGTTTAATATTTAATCACGCTGTT
This sequence comes from Euprymna scolopes, assembly GCF_053919585.1. NCBI lineage: Eukaryota > Metazoa > Mollusca > Cephalopoda > Sepiida > Sepiolidae > Euprymna > Euprymna scolopes. The sequence continues at coordinate 25,853,419 of NC_136482.1, forward strand.
TATTATGGTTGTATTTTTTAGAGGAAAATTGTTGTTTTTGTTTTAGACATTAAAGAAAATGATTGCGTTTTGCAAAGAGAAGGAAAACAATAATAAAAGCAGAAGTTGGTGCATATAAGTTGTAACTGTTGCTTAAAGAATAATTTGCATTTTTTATGCATTTTGATATAGCAATTTTTATACAAAGTTTTATAGTAACTACTGGACAGGCGAGGTCATGACGTAATCAATGACGCCATGACATGCATGCACATTTCTAAAGATTATAGAATGCAAATTGTATTTTAATACATATCTCATGACTGAATAACCGTGTCAGTTCAATAGTCAATATTTTCATCATCACACACTGCTTCCTCGCTCATATTGCCACACTACTCTTCTTGACATGGTCCGCATTTAACAGTTAAATCCGTATCTTTTGCAAATGCACCGAGGTGCACTAAAACCACCAAAACAGTTGCAGTGAATTATTTTCAGAAGTGTTTCTGGCGCAAGTGAAGTATCCATCATTATTGAAACTAGACTATATTTCTGCAATTCGCATCCCCATTCAGTAGTGCCTATGACCCTACCATTGTCCATCCAAACATGACTTGGAGGTTACTTCGAAGGGAATGATACTTTGTTGCAGAGTAGGTCAGTGGCGGTCGTTCAGGTGTAACAAAGCTTTTGGTTGAATCAACTTTTTGGCAGAGACAAGACTACCTCATTGCAGACAGATTATCTCCAAGTTCTCCCTCCCCTGAACAATGCCACAATCGTTTTACACCAAGCGCCTTCAATCTCAGCTATGTTTTTCTTAGGTGTGGAAAACAACTTCGCACAAATCTTTAAGACAGTCTCTCTTCAAAACCTTGTGTAGAGCGGATTTTTCCGATTCCAAAAATCATAGGAGAGGTATTGTATCTCGTGAATGCATGCAGGAACAGAAGAGTGCTGCAAACATCGTATCCAAGCAACTTCCTCGTAATCTTAATGTCGTATACTCTTGCAGGGCTCCCTTTATCCGAGTAGAAAAAGGCTTGTTGTCATCGCTGGTTGACGCCAATATCTTCGCCAATGACACTAGTACTTTGTTGGATGACATTGACACTGCTGCCTTAACAATATCCATATCTGCATCCGCCTTAGATTGTATTACGTGGCAACCTCTGTTCTTCATGCGTTGTAAAATGAGATTCATAAGAGACTGTTTGTTTTCCACATTCGAAAATAAAACTCGTTCCTTCAGCAATGTTCACTTTGTTACTTGTTTAAATTTGGGGGTGTCTGTGATGGGTAATGTCTTTAGTGTTTGGCTCAATAATGTAACCATCAAATACTATTGCAGCCTTAACATACTATTAGGTTGATGCAAAAATAATGTCGTTTATATATATATATATATATATATATATATATATATATATATAAACGTCAAAAACATATTTTGCACTAACCAAATACTTTACATGAAAGATGCATAGTCGTAAATGATTGAACAATAACCTTTCACACACACACACACACACACACACACACACACACACACACACACACATGCAGCAGGCAGCGCAACTCATAGTTTCTCTGTATCTCACTCCCTATCGCAAATTGTTACTTTTCCAACCCGCTTCCCTGATCAGGAAGAACAACACGCATCACTATTAGATCTGTTTTTGACCACAGTTCCTGATGATTGTGTAACGAAAGCCGACAGCCAACTTGGGAACGCTGATCATGCGGTGATAATGGTTGAAATCGCCCTAAACTTCAGACCCAAAACTGAAGAGCCAGTGCTCAAAACAACGAGATATTATAAAAAGGCTGACTGGGAAGCCATCAGAGATCTTATCAGAGACGCCCCATGGGGAAATATTTTTTCTCTTCCTGCTGAACAGTGTGCAACCGAGACCACTGAATGGTTCAAAACTGCAATCGAAGCGCATGTTCCCATGCGGAAATTCTATAGCAAGCCCCACTCTCCCCAATGGTTTACTTCGACTTGCGCAACTGCCATTGCTCAAAGGCAGCATGCATTCCGCAGGTTTAATCGACATAAGTCCAGTTCAAACAGACAGAAGTACATAGAAGCTAGAAGTAACGTTAAGAAAGAAATAGCGACAGCTAAGAGGGAATTTACGGAAATCACTAAAAATCGCATCGAAGCACAAAAACTAGGAACTCGTGACTTCTGGAAAATCTACAACAGTGTAGTAAATAATGGGCAATCAACAATTCCCCCACTAACCAACAATCACGAGGTTCTTTGCTCAGCAACCGAGAAGGCTAACATGCTTGCTAGTCGGTTTGCCTCAAACTCCACACTGGATCCTCTAAACCACCCCCTACCTCAATTTCCTATGCGGACAGACGCCACGCTAGACGATCTGAAAATCACCCCTGCTCAGGTGCATGCTATCATAAAAAACCTCGACACTTCCAAAGCATGTGGACCCGACCTCATTCCAGCTGTGCTATTAAAAAAGTGCTCAGCCGAAGTAGCTCCAGTTCTCTCCAAACTCTACAACAAATGCCTTAATGAATCTTGCTTTCCGAGCTGTTGGAAAACTGCTTCTGTAGTACCAGTATTCAAGAATTCTGGCGAAAGAACTGACCCATTAAATTATCGCCCTATTAGCCTCCTCCCACTTTTTGCCAAAATATTGGAGACCTTAATTAACCATGCTCTAGTCAAGCACCTTACAGATGCTAAACTTCTGACTGACCATCAATATGGATTTAGACAAGCCCGTTCCACGGCAGACATCCTCACTGTAATCTCTGAACGCATATACCATTCACTGGACAAAGCGGGAGAGGGCAGAGCGGTAGCTCTAGATATATCTAAGGCTTTTGACAGGGTATGGCATGAGGGTCTCCTCAGGAAGATTAGATCTTACGGTATCACTGGTAGAATACTTAACATAATTAAATCCTTCTTAGATAAGAGAAAAATCCAGGTTGTCCTCGACGGTCGTACATCTAAACAATATGATATAAATGCGGGAGTGCCCCAAGGATCTATCCTTGGACCTCTGCTGTTCCTGATATTCATAAATGACCTCCCCGACAAGATTGCCTCTGAGATGGGTATATATGCTGATGACACCACACTCTATAGCAGGCACGACAGGAAAACAAACGAACATGTATCTAAAGTAATGGCAGAAACACTAGAGGATGACCCCCAATCAGTAGTGGAATGGGGACAAAAATGGATGGTAACGTTCAATGCCACCAAGACAAAACTGGTTTCATTCAATAATTACAAGAAACCTTCTCTACCACCTATAGCAATGGCCAACGACTCTTTATCTGAGAGTACGTCTCTCAAGCTCCTTGGCCTAACGTTCACAGGAAACATGAGTTGGAACAATTACATCGAGGGCATTGCCAGGGCCGCTGCAAGGAAGGTGGGCTCTCTCTACCGTGCTAGAAAACTTCTAACACCCGAAAGTATCCTGTATCTCTATAAGGCCACTATTCGCCCATGTATGGAGTATTGCTGTCATATTTGGGCCGGTGCATCGGCTACTAGTCTCTCGCTCCTTGACAGGGTTCAAAAGAGAGTCGCAAATCTGATAGGCCCTAAACTGGCATCTAAACTTCAGCCTCTGTCCCATCGTCGAAACGTTGTATCCCTCTGCCTGTTCTACAAGTATTATAATGGTGAATGCTCTGAAGAACTGCAAGCACTTGTGCCCCCACGACGTGAACACCGTCGACAAACCCGACAAGCTGCAAAATCCCACCCCCACACTGTAGAGGTCCCTAGATGTAAAAGATCTTTCTACTCCAGTAGTTTCTTCCCCAGAACTGCTAGACTTTGGAATTCCATTCCAGGTCACTGCTTCCCACACTGTACTGACATGCATAAGTTCAAGTGCAACGTGAACCAACATCTCGCTGCCCTAATCCCTACATAGTACCCCAGTAGATGTTTCCCCTGATAGTAGCCCCCTACACCAAAGTGGCAATATGCCTTGTTTGGGGTGAAAATGTAATAAAAAAAAATATATATATATACATATATATATATATATATATATATATATATATATATATATATATATATATATATATATTATGCTCAGTTCTGTTTTTCATATTTCCCACATGCATAATACGAAGCATTTACGATAAAAAAAGTTCTTTCACTTGCATATATGCATATATATCTATGCATTTGCTAGAAAGTTTTCGTCCTAAATGCTACGCAATTATGCACAATATAGAAAATGAGTACAAATAGAACTGGTCTTAATAGCAAAATGAAGCGAATTGTGCACTAGGAAACCATAAAAATGAATAAAAAATTAATGAGAGTTCGTTTTCAAAAGGAAATATGCACAGTAGTTTATCGTTATGAAGTCGCTCGTTTATTCATGACTGAGAATATTAAACAGTTCAGTTTAATATTCCTTTAAATAGAAAACTTAGGCTTTTAGTATCAATGTAAGTGTGAAAAAATGTCAACTTAGTATAGAATATACATATATATATATATAATATATATATATATATTGTGTACAGAAAGTTGTTAGATGAGACAAGTCATTGGTACCGTCGGTTTCAAGCCCGATAATAAAGACCGTTTAAGATATCCTTATCAAGCTCTCTTCAGCCAATATTCGAAAAAAAGAGACGAATAACTTGTCTCATCTAACAACTTTTTGTACACAAAATATAAATACGCTCTTACATTTCGGATTTTCCTTTTAATTGATTACTCTGTTGTATTTCTTTCTCCAAAAAAACTAATCATATATATATATATATATATATATATATATATATATATATATATATATATATATATATATATATATATATATATATATATATACACGTATGGAATACTTTGAAAAATATTGTTTTTTTTCAATAGATTAGAACTTATTTAATACACACACACGCACACATATATAGACATTGATGCAGAGTTCATATTCGTTATTACAGAGTCAATTCTCTATGAATTATTATATTGTACCCAATATATAGCAGCGATTTCGAAAATTAAAAAAAATAAACCAAATGTCATAGTCTAGAATTGAATTCGAAAGATACAACTTTCCATCTTTATCCCTTAGCCTCTAATTCACGCCCATACGCATACAAATAGTTTAAATTAGTTAAAACTAATGTAGTCGCTAGCATATCCATGGCTGAGTATATTAAGAAGTTCGTTTCAATAACTTTTAACAGCTAAAGAAGGCTTTTAATATGAATGTCTGAGCTAGAAAAACATCTTTATATATATATATATATATATATATATATATATATATATATATATATATATATGTGTGTGTGTGTGTGTGTGTGTGTGTGTGTGTGTGTGTGTGCATACTAGCTGTACCCGGCCACGCGTTGCTGTGGCTCAGTTTGTTAAAATGGAACACATTCCTGAAATTGTATTGTTTATTTACTTTTAATATTTTCTGCAATTTTTTTTCTCCATAAATTGTTTTTTGCAGGAAAACATGAATTTTTTAAAAGAAAATTGGCAGTAAACGTTTCTTTTTGCAAACGGAATTTTTATTATAAAAAGAAAAGATGAATGCTGTATATGAACACTGTAAATATTTAGGTGAAAGTAGAGAAAAGTTTTTTTTCAAGAGAATGTACAAATTAATTTTATTGTCAACAGATGTTAAGAAAATAAACAGAAAAAATACTCCCATCATTAATTAATTAATTAATTAATTAATTAATTATGCAAAAAAATAAATAAAATGTTGATTTAGTGTTTCAACATTTGAACAACGCTTGGTTGAATCCGGTGGAATGAAATGGAATCAGGGGGGTCAAATTCTGCATGAGTACGATTCTGTATAACTTCGTCTTGTATTCAATTTTTGAAGTGGGCTACCAGCGATTGCAAAGTAGAAAATGTAACGAAAATGCGAAAAATTCAACACTAAAATAATTTTAATAAGTGCTCAGTTTCTAATAAAAATCCTAGTAAATCAATCCCCTTTATTTGTTCGGTTGTTGTAAAAATGGAAGGGAAACTTAAATTTCGCTCCGTTGTAATTATTTTTTAACCCAAAATTTAAAGTGCAGAACGATTGCCGTTAAAACAAAAACAAAAAATAGATAAGCAAATAACCCACTTCCCCGTTAAAAAAAGAAAAAAAAACAATAATTTAAAATAATTTGTTGTTGACCTTTCAAAGTTGCTTTAATTCAAAATAACGTTTTCAATTATTTATTTGTTGGAATAAAAAACAGAAAACTATTTTATACAAACCCAATGTTGCTTTCATTACCAAATTGTTTTATTAAACTTTTAAATGTTTTACGCAAACTTTTCAATGAATCTGTTTTGAATTATATAGTTGTTTAAATTCCCAAAAACTTTTCGCAATATTTATTTGTCCGAGAAAAATCCGATGTTGCTTTCATTACGAAATTGTTGCATTAAAAGTCTAATTTTTTTTATGCAAATTTTTCACCAAATGTTTGTCCAATTATAATTTGATAAATTTTCATACAATAAATGTTTTGGGTTTGTTTTAAACACTGATGAATATGTCATGTAACTGTGTGTTGTTAATAAGCAAAAATGTTCCATGTAAAACTTTCCCGTTCTCATTAATGAAAGCGAAACATTTCCAATTAAACTGGTCTCGGAATAGACACCCCAAACCTCCCCCTGTTAAGAAAGGCTTTCGGAATAGATAACCCGTAACGGTGTCAGCATACCCGGAAATCTATCGAAGTTGACTTGTGGAATGTGAACGATGGGTTTGCCGTAATGTAATAATATAGCGGCATATCATTCTATGCCGAAATCCCTAAGCTCCTTTCATACTAATTAATTTAGGTGACTGAAATAGGAATTTGAAGATTAAGGACCAAACGTAATTTTCCCCAGGGAAGAAAGTGTTTGCACACGTGATGGAAAGAAAGTGATGAAAATTTATTTCAGTGCGAGGTTACCAATTCAGTTAATTTATGAAGTCAAGTAAATGCAATGTACAAATCCATTTCAAGATAAATCGTAATATTTTTTGTAGAATTCAACGAGAATTAGTAAAGTCAACTCATAATCTAATGCAGTGAATATTACCAAAAAGAAAACACCTTGTTTGTGTAAAAATAGCGTCAGTAGCGAAATTCATTTTGGTCCGAGTTATATCGTAACGATGTTTACAACCGCGATGCAATCTGAAAAATGGGAACATGAAAAGAAACGAAACAAAAACATATGAAACGCAGTAAACTGGAAATGATATATTATATGCTAATGAAAGAAAAAGAAAGGAGAGAAACTTTTTTTCTATCCTAGTGTAATAATGTTTCGAAATAAATTGTAAATAAGCAATGTATAATTATGCGTCGTGCGTTTTTAATATTAGAAAGTATTTCGGTTTTTGTATGTAACTACAAAACCCCTAACCGGTGTGCGTTTGTATTAGTTCCTCTAAACGACGAAGCGCTGGTATAAATGGGGAGCAGGGAGAGGAGTAATCAAATGGAGAGAAAAAATTGTACAACTTCCATTGATTCTTAGGGGATTTCTTGATTTTCTAAATACTAATTTCTGTTCTTTGGTTCCTTTTAAATAACGTAGGACTTGTTTAGCTCTGTTTAAATCCTTCATTGTCGGTCGTGATAATTTTTGTGACAGTTTTGTTACTGTATAGTATATGTCGGGCCTGGTTGCAGTCATTAAATATATAAGACTACCTATAATTTCGCGATATTGTGTGTCATCTATTATTTCAGGTTCTGTGTGTATATTTTTATTAATATCATTTTCGACCGGTGTAGAGCGTTTCTTGCACTCTCCCATTCCAAATTTTAATAGTATTTTGTCGATGTGTCTCGATTGAGTCATCGTAACAAGTCCTTTGCTTTGAGTAAATTCTATCCCCAGAAACCAGGATATTTTGCCAAGATCGGTCATTTTGAATCTTTTACTTAATTTGTTCTTAACATCAGTTAACATTATGTCACAATTTGATGCGATTAAAATATCATCGACCCACAAAACCAAAATCAGTAGTTTATCGTCTTTGTGTTGGGTATATAAACATGGGTCTACAGCGCATTGTCCGTAGATCGGAACTACGCTCTGCTACCAGGGAGGATGTTTAGGTCATATTGTGATGCGACTTGCATTAAAATTCTGATTGTCGTTAGGTTTGTGGTCGGCGAAAACGTAGAAAAGTATTCTTTACCGTAAATCTGAGAGCACTCCTTAGCAACAAATCTTGCTTTGTACTGTTCTATGCCTGATGCTGTACTCTTTTTTGTAAAGACCCATCTGGTAGAAATGACATGTTTGTCTCTTGGGAGAGGCACTACCGTATAGGTATCATTTTTGGTTAAGGCATCTATTTCTTTTTTCATGGCAATTTTCCATTCTTCACAATGTTCTGAATTAATTGCTTCGTTGAAGCTTTTTGGCGCATTTTCCATTGAATAGCAATAGTCGATTTGATAATCTTTTATATTGTCGACCACAAAAAAATCGGGTCGTCTTCTATTTCTTTTGGGATATCTCTCGACTTTATCATCATCATCATCATCATCATCATCATCATCATCATCATCATCATCATCATCATCATGGACACTCTCGTCTCCGTCATTTTTATTGTTTTCGTTTGTTCTAATTATTTGAGGTAATATAATTTCATCCTCTTCATATGACGGGTTTTTTCTGTAAAATTAAACGTGTCTGTGAATTTTACACACCGGATTCTTTTTATTTTATTTTTTTTTCGGGAAAAATATTCAATTGGCTGGACTGTTTTTATCGTATCCAAGAAATATACCTCTGTCGGCTTTAATATTCAATTTACTCTTTTTCTCTATATATGCGAAGCAAGTTGAACCAAATATATGCATTCTGCTTAAATTTGTTTTTTTACCGCAGAAAGATTCATATGGAGTCTTAGATAGTGTTTTGTTAAAGCACCTGTTGCGTATATAGGCTGCCGCCATAAGTGCATACGTCCAGAGGTTTTTAGGGAGTTTTGATTCAATGAGTAGGCATCTTGCCATTTCTGGGAGCTGATGTTTCATGCCTGATATGATGGTTAATTAGTAAAAGTTCAAAGTCTTTATTGGTGAATTCCGTACCGTTGTCAGAGCGAATACACTTGATTTCACCGTAGGGGGCCATGTCGGCTAGATATTTCTTAGTTGCTAGCAGGGTATCAGATTTGCTCTTTAAAAAGTAAACCATTATTAAACCTGAATGGTCATCTACGAAATTCAACACATATCTATAATGTTCTCTGGCCATCGGTTCTACGGGACCGTTCAAGTCACAATGCACCATTGATAGGATTTTTTTGGCCTTTTTGTCTGGTATCTTATTTTGATAGTTTGTCATTTTCCCTTGCGTACAGACGTCGCAGTTGAAGGTTTTTGATGTTTGTATTCGCATTCCATCAACTACAGTCGGCAACTTTTTGATATCAGGAATATTGCAGTGTCCAAGAATTTTATGCCATGTCTGTAGATCATGGCAGGCGGTTTTTGATGGGACTACGCTATTTAAATAATATAGTCTTCCATTTTCTTTAATGTCGAATACAGTTCCATTCGGGTATACCAGTTTTGATTTATTGGGGCTAAAGTTTATATTTGCACCTTGTTTTGTGGCAGCTTGTACAGAAAATATATTTTGTTTAAATTTTGGGATTAGAACAGCGTTTTCTAGAATACAGTAACACTGTTCACATTTATTGTTCTTTAGCGAGATTTTCGCATTGCCTCTTTTCAAAACGATATCATTGATTCGACTTCCGTCAGCTAGTTCTACAAAATGATTTTGTGGCTTAAAGTTGGGATCAAAATTGATAAAATCAGATTCCTTTGTAATCACATGTGCCGTGGCCCCACATCGACAAGAAAATTATTATTGTTTGTTGAAGCATCAAATGTACACGAAAATAAAAATGTATGTTCGCTAACAGGGCTCTCTACATTTTTAATGTAGTCGCCATTTTGAGTCCTGTATCTACATTGAAAACTCTTGTGATTAGGTCGTCCACAATTATAACAAATAACTTTTGTACTTTTCTTGGGAAAAAACCTGCTTCTGGCAAAGTTGCTTTTTTTATTCCTGGCATGGGTATAATTCGATTTTGGTGTTTTTATGTGTGCATTTTTAAATTTCATGATATTTGTGGATTCGTTTTTTTCTGTGATCTTTTTTTCAGTTTCTTCGTAACTTCTGAGTGCCACTTTGAATTGGCTAAAAGTCATGGGTTTTTCTTTCTGGGTTATCACGGTGGTAAATGGCTTGAAATCACTCGGTAATCCCTTAAGGACCATGAAAATTAACAGACTGTCACTTATAACTTCACCAGACATTTTTAAAGAATTTGCAGTTGTCTCGGCTCTTATAATATAATCAGTAATAGTTTCGGCTTCCATTCGTTTTAGAGAGGTCAGTTCAGTGTATAAAGAAATAATTTTGGGTTTTCCTTTCGATAAATAATGCTCTCTCAATATGTTTAATGCTTTGCAGCCGTCGTCCAGGGCTTCTCTCATTACCAGTGATAGACTTCAGTCATCTAAACACTGTATTAATTCCGCAAAGACAGTTGCGTTCTTTTCAATGAAGTCGGGGTCGTTTCTGTTTTCAGGTTGTGTTTCTAGTACTTTGTGTAGCTTTTGGATTCGTAGATATCCCAGAAATTTAACTTGCCACAATTCGAACTTTGATTCGAATCCATCGAAATAAAGACGTACGCTGGGCCCATAACCTCTAGAAATCTAAGCCATCTTGAGTTTCAGAACAGTTTCAGATGATTCGCTGTTACACACAAGTCCTACACAGGTAGGTGACTTGTTTGTAGTAGACAGTTCCACAGAACAAAATATTCTTACCGTGTCGAAACCTGGGAAAGAACATGTGAAATTGCTCCAGAAAAGGTTTAATATTTATGAAGCAATTCTGGTTTCTGATTGGTTTGTAGCAGAACGTGAATTAATTTGATTCGTCAGTTCTTAGCAGCATCGTTTATAAATAGAATCGTCCGACTGTGTGGGATCATACCCCATTATCACTCCAAAATATTGCAACACTTCCATTGATTCTTACAGGTTTTGGCAGTGAACTCTCACCAGAAAAAATATAGGAATGTACGATTATCGAGCAAGTGCAGAGGTAATAGGTCTATAGCACACCTCAGATAATGTGCTGCAGTCTGTGCATATTACATTTGCATGAAATGTCTTGAGTTTTAATCCTATTAAGGTCAAAGTCAGAGGGGAAAATGACTTTATTTTATTTATATAGAGAAGAGAAGAGAAGATATATATATATATATATATATATATATATATATATAACGTGGATGACATAATATTGATAACGGAGGATGAGACATTTATATACTGCGTACATCACAATGACGACTTTGATCACATTTCTTATTACATATATGTGATGAACATTCATTATTGAAAGAGGGATACCATTGATATTACTGAGGAGGGAGACGTGAAATACAGTTATTTTTAACACAGAGCAGAAATACATTACTTGTGGTGGTGGGGTCAGTTGAAAGATGACAAAAGGAAGACTTACAAAAATATGATGATCTTTATTCATACGAGCTGGTGATGCTGATGGTCAGGAATTCAATAGCCTTTAGATTTCTACATTTTCTTGTTTCCCTTTCTGGTTGCTTTCAAAAGGGCTTCAGCTAACTTAACTCTCCTCTCTGACTCCGAATTCTTGGCTCTCCCCGAACTATCTAACTCAACTATCTACTGCTCTCTGAATATATTGGAAATATCCTTTCTTTGTGACGCCAGAGACGTGCTCCAGTCACATCAATGTTTTCTCATATGCATTCAACACGAAACAAAAAGTAAAATAAAAAAAGATGGCGTACATATTAAATCCAAGTTCTTTAAGTTAAATAAATAAATAAAAAAACGGCGTTCAAAATAAATCAATATTCGACTAAAAAAATTATTGTATTGAAAGCAAAAAAATGCAGCTATCATATCATATGTAAAACGCGATTTGCAGGTGTTGATGATTGTGAAAATGCAATATTTTTGTAGGGTTAATCTCGTAATATTGAAAATGGAGTTTATCACGTCTTTATATGCATTTAATTGTTCTACTAGCATTTCAGCCCGGCGTTGCCCGGATATTTGGAGGTGTATGTTGAGCAAAAAAAAAAAGCGGTTAATTTTTTTTTAAACTTTGACCCTTATTATAACCCCTTAACATTTATTGTTTTGGGCTCTTATCAAGTTATTAAGTTAGATCCATGTCCAAGAAACCTATATCTAAAATTTCAAGTGTTTAGACCCAAAATTGTAGGAGGAGTTTGGTAGAGTTTGGTCAAATCGTTGAACTTTGACCCCTTAACAGACAAATTTCTGGCCGAAAACGGATTACAAATATATTCCCAAATCTCAGTACCCTGTATATCAAATTTCGAGTCTGTAGACTGAAAATTGACAGAGTTATTGCGTAGAGAAATGTACACAGACACACAGAAACACACAGACAGACACGTTCACTTTTATAAATATATAGATTACAAAATATTTACCTTATATAAAGTTGAACTTTGCAAAATTAACTTTTACATTTTTCTATTTATTCTTATAAACTTGTTGATTAAACAAAATAACCCTTTCTCACCAAAGAAATTATTTATTCCTCCCCTTTACTCCACTCCACATTCAAATGATAACAATTTAAAGTTCGATTAGAATCAATTACCGTTCAGTGCATCGACGTGACAAATGATTAACTCGCATCAGTTTTATAATTTCTGACACATTTTGTTTAATATTCTCGTCACTCGAAGGAAGCAATAAAATAATTAATTTCTGTCATTTCAAATTATAATGATTGGTAAATTTTGTAACGGTTATAAAATCATGTCAACAATTTCCCCCAATCTATATTTGTGCCTAAATGTAAACGCAAATTCCATAAACATAGCCTTTTCCTGAGAATTGCCCACCTGTGGAACTCTGTTCTGCTGGCCTGCTTTCCTGCTTACTACAATATGGTCCTTTACGTTCAATATTCTTGCTTAGCGGTCACCTTAAATAATCAGCTTCTATCTAATTTCCACCACTAACGATTACTACGCTGTTGTCCCGGTGACCATCCTACATTCATTAACCTTTATCCTCGAGTGATCTTTGGGCCTTAATAAGTGGTTACTTCTTTGTAAAAAAAACATAGAAAAGATCCTACGCCAGTAAGTAGTGATTAAGTAAGCTAATGTAAATTTTGACAAGGGTCATTATTAGTCCATGTGGGGATGACCCAGAGCTGTAAAGCAGAACCGTTCTCAGGGGTGAATGTAAGATGGATGACAAAGAAAGAGTATGAAGTCAAACTCCGTAGACATAACAAGAGTCGAACGATGACATGACGTCACATTTTCGAGTGAGAGAAACATAGGTTTTAAGACAAGTTCTGATGTAGAGAACTGAAGAACTCAGCTAATTTTACTTTAATGTCTGTGTCCCTCATTTCTTAAGTTTATAAGTTACGTGTAAGAAGGAAATAATTTAGTTATTTAGTCTCTCTTTTCTAAAGTTACTATTTCCAAATAAAACCTTGAAAAAACTCTGCGAACGTCTCACTTGAGTAAATTTGTAATTTAATACTGCCATTTAGCAAAATCAGGAACTGAACTAATCCTTCATAATTTAGGGTAATTCTATTTATTATTTATTTATTTTTTTTTTTGCATTTCGTCGTCGGTGATCGGAAGATCCTATTAATTAAAAAGGGGGGAAGAAGGATTATAACATACTATGCACATTTAATTAGCATATCTATATACTACTGTAATGTACGTAATATGTTATCGGCGTCAATCCTCTTTTTCTTCTTCTACTACTACTACATCCCCTCCTCCTCGTCTTCCTCCTCCTACTACTACAACAACAACAGCAATATTTTTAGAACTAATCCATCATAATTTGAGGTTATTCTATTTGTTTAGATTGTGTTTAGTTGTTAACTTTCCCCAATAATTTGAGATTGGTAAATAATACAAACATGCTTGTCAATCTCAAACTAATTTCAAATGTAATTTAATAATATCAGATACTGAACTAATGTCTATTTCTTCGGGGGGGGGGCGAAGGTCATAATATTACACTTTCAAACTGTTAGGTTGCTCAGTTCTCTCAATAATTTAAGATTTGTAGACAATTTCATACTAATTACAAATAAAATTAAATATATTTAGTTTTTCACCTTTTGAAAATTCACCCCTTTCTTGGTGGCACACGGGGCGAATAGTTTTTTACAGGTCTTTCCAGGATACATTGACATTTATGTCTATAAGTACTTTATAATTATGTCTATTTAATTGTTATGTTATGTACTAAATAAGGTACTTTTTTCTGTATAAGTATAGACAATATTATTGCTTTGTTTTTTTCTGGGGGGGGGATATCGTTTCATCAAGGAAAACATTCTTTTTAATAGTGATCCTATGGCTGATGCGTTTGCTTACATATTCCTTCTACAAATTAGTGATGGTAAGATTCCAATAACCAAACATAGCCACATTGTTATCTACAATAGTAAGTACAGCCAATACTACATGCCATAAACTCATTTAACTTATGTCACTTCATACTTATATGCTCTTCAGATCCGCTAATCTGGAATATATTCTATAAAAAAAAACACTTCTACTACTTAAATACCAGATTATCATTAGATTTATATAAACACTTTTCATAAATGATAATTGTGAGGCAGTTTAATCTAGCTTCTTTCAGAAATATATACGTTTGTTTGCACCATAAAATCATAATTTTGAAGAAAGTTGTAAGTTGTTTCAGCAAACTATTTCTGTTGAAAACAGTTTTTGTTTTATTTTTCGAACACTACATGCTCCGATTAATAAATACCTAAAGAACCAAAAGTACTTGGCAATTCAAAAGGAATATTTAATAATTTTTTTTTTTCTTAACATTCTTTTACATTCTCCTCGGATAACGACGATAAACGAGTCCTGCTAGTTGAAAATATTACACATATTTACAAAACAATTTCCATTTTGTTTTCTTTTCTTTATGAATATATTTTAAAATGCAAACTAACTTTGCGTCGGTACGAGAAAGGTTCTTATTGACAGATCACTATAATGAAATAAGAGAGCTCATAACTGCAACTAATTGCTGACACGGTATATACCAGTCGAGAGCGCGTTCTAGCTAATCAGTACGACCGAGATTGATCCATTTCGGTAACCTTATTATTTGTATGACTGTGGTATTATTTGTCGGTAGTCCTCGGAAACCCTTCCTCTTTGAGAATGAATTAATTAATTTACGACCTCAGGCTCCTTAAACAAGAAATGCTAACCGAGTTGATACGGCAATTTTAAAGATGTCGTAGTATCTCATTTCAGATTTTTTGCAGCTTCCAATTTGTGCCACCTATCATCATGCTGTGTGAGGGGCGTAAATACCGAGTAACACGATATAATAAAATTAAAACGTATATATATATATATATATATATATATATATATATATATATATATATATATACACATATATATACACGTTTTAATTTTATTAGTCCCTTTGTCTTTATATATATATATATATATATATATATATATATATATATATATATATATTGTGTACAGAAAGTTGTTAGTTGAGACAGATCATTGGTACCGTCGGTTTCAAGCCCGATAATAAGGCCCGTTTAATGTATCCTTATCAAGCTCTCTTCAGCCAATATTCGTCTATAATATATAGAGAGACAAAGGGACTTAATCAATTTCATATATAGCACTGTTTTTGAACTTCTGTTAGATAAAGTACAATTCAGAATTCCATTCTATAAATAGAACAACATTTTCTCTAAAACAAAAGAAAGAAATGCTGACTAAACCGCTACACTAGTTCTAAACTAGCTGTATTAATATCACATTTCTTGAATTTTAAACACAATATAGACGGAGGGCAACTAGTCGGAAAGTATTCGATCCTTGTGGCGGCGCCAGACTAGAAATTGGGCTACCACAGAATGATGGTTTTACATGTAGTGCTAACTCCACAAAATCAGCATTATTGACGACCTGGGCGAAGACTGAATTACAATATTATTCGAATCAAATTTTCGAAAATGTTGATTTACAGCTTGGAATGTTTAGTAAGGAATATAACTCAGAAATAACATAAACAAAGTCGATTTAAAATTTTTTAAAGTAGATTGAAATTTGTTTAGTTAAGTTAACACAAGATTTGGTTTACGTGAGAGCCCTTCTGTTTGCGTTGTTGAAAGGTATGTAGTCATTTTATTCTAAGACAAACAGGCATATTTTTAACGTTTGATTGTAAGAAAGATGTCTATAAAATTTTGTGTCACGTTTGTTAACTACGTGTATTTGTGAAGCGATAATCATAATGATATATATATATATATATAACTACTTAATTTACTCACATAAAATTAATATACGAAAGTATAGATTTATGCGTAAACTTTAAGTATTTACTTCAAAAGTGCTCAATACGTAGGTAGAGCTAGTTAGTAATTTATAAAATATATATGGCGATTAAGCTACACTGAATATTCGGCGTTTCATCCACTCTAGGACTCCTAAGGCTTATGCGCGAATTCTGTGGTTGTTTATCGTTTTTATATGGTCCTCTTCTATTGAGGATTTAGTTAGCCAATCAGCTTTCCACAAAATAGTTTTAAAACTAACAAAAACAATAGAAAATAAACAACTAAATAAATTAAATAAACATGAATATACATAAACGATCACACATATATGTATGTATATATATATGTATATATATGTATGTACACATATATATATTTATATATAAACTAACAATAAAAAAAACACTAACCTAGTTTTAAAACAGATCTTTTGTCCGATAAAATGCATGCCCATTGGCTGATAGGAAGGGGCGCGGTGGATACTAGAAAGCTGATTCGCTAACTAAATCCTCAATAGAAGAGGACCATATAAAAACGATAAACAACCACAGAATTCGCGCATAAGCCCGAGGAGTCATAGAGTGGATGAAACGCCGAATATTCAGTGTAGCTTAATCGCCATATATATTTTATAAATTACTCACTATATATATATATATATATATATATATATATATATATATATATATATATATATATATATATATATGATGAATGTGTACAAGCAATGTCTTGTAAATCGGTTTTCTACTGCATGTAAAGCCTTTGGCTTGACAATCAGTATAAAGAAAACGGAAGTTATCTACCAGCCACCACCTACACCAAAACAAGTACAAGGTGTTAAACAGAAACAAACCATGCACAATTTTCCTCAGATGTTGATTCAGGTAGATGGGAAAAACCTGAAGTATGTTAACAAGTTTACATACTTGGGAAGTGTGGTTGATTCAAGTGCATCTCTTGACCATGAAGTTATCAACCGTATCTCCCGAGCAAGCAGCGCCTTTGGCAAGCTGCACACAAGATTATGGAATGTTCGAGGTTTAAGCCTGAAGACAAAAATTCATGTATATAAGGCTGTGGTACTGTCCACACTTTTGTATGCCTCGGAGACGTGGACCCCGTACCGAAAACAAATTTCGCAACTTGACGTCTTCCATAAGAGATGTCTACGTGCCATTTGCGGTTTTACTTTGAAAGACAGAATATCAAATGCGAAATTATTCACACTTTGTAAAATCAGCAACATCGAAAGCTTCTTAATCCAGTCGCAGCTTCGATGGGCGGGTCATGTGATGCGAATGGATGATGATAGGATACCGAAGCAACTCCTGTATGGCCAATCAGACAGAGGCCGTCGAAACGTGGGACGACCATGGTTGCGTTACAAAGACAAAATAAAGTCTAATTTGCAGGTTCTAAATATTGAATATAACAACATTGAGCTAACTGCAAAAGACAGAAGGAAGTGGATAGAAATGTGTGACAGAAAAATCAAGGAGTTCTCGGCGTTTTGCATCGAAAAACTAAAAGAAGCGAGAGTCAAGTCAAAAAATAATACTGAGCAGTGTGGGGCTAAATTCTCGCATTTATATGTATGTCACCACTGCGGTCGCCATTGCAAGTCTCTAGCAGGACTAAAGTGCCACATACGTCTAAGTGAATGTCGACACGCTGAGTTCTAGACCTTCAGGACAATTGTCGGAGTCTCATACGTCGAAAATCGACGGAGAGTCCATCATATATATATGATACAACCGATACATATAATGAATATTTTACATACATACAACAATAGAAGGACACTATATATATATATATATATATATATATATATATATATATATATATATATATCACAACGGTAGAAAGAATTATATAGACACTGTTTATATACATGAACAATAATCGGCTATATAACAAAATTCGTATTCTTAATACCGGTTTCAGCGAAGGACAGCATAATGCTGGCACATTTAATAACACTATACAAACAGAATAACTTTTTTAATCAATTCTTGCTGTTCGTTCATAGAAAGGACGCATCCAAGTGAATTATTCGTAAAAGGTACAAACTTAAATATCATTTTCATTGATTAATACCGGTCAAACAAGCAAGAAATTTACAAAGTTAAATACGAATCTATCTAAGCAAAAATCATCTTTTCAAATGAACCAATTGTTTCATAATAACAAAATGTTTGATTCGTATTAAAATGAAGTGGATTTCAATACTTCCAATACAAATATCGTCTATGTAAGTGAAATTAATGAGATCTAAGCAAAAAGAACAACAACAATAATAAAACTGTTTCAAACGTTCTGGATAAAATAACCGTTCTTCCTGATGTAATAAACAAAAAGTTTGTTTCGTTCAATCTAATTAAATTATTGTCAAGATAAATCGTCTTTCGTTTCACAGCAGTGAAATCAGAGTTGCGTACCTTTAACAGATTTAAAGCATCTAAATATAAACAAAAATATCTAAATATAAACAAAAACATCTAACATGTGTGTGTGTGTGTGTGTGTGTGTGCATTCGTGCGGGGGGGGGAGTAGGATATGGGATTGTTGTTATTATAATAGTTCTGATTTTGATAACTTAGAGTTCCTTAAGCGCATATGTTCTGAAATGTTTGCAGGATATAGCAGTTTCTTTTTTGATATTTAATAGTTTGTCCCTGTCCTTAAACCTATTTATCTCAAGTTTTTCTGATAGGCATAACTGACATGGTGAGTTTAATGAATGGCAAGTACTGGCTTTCCTAATAATTTCCATTCTATCTTAGGTGTTTTATTTTCCCTAACTAGTTTCCAGTAGTATAACGATAATGAGGTATCTTTTTCATATGTTTGATTATTCATCGAACGTGTATGTCCATAAAATCTATTTTTGAATGTCATTTGGGTACTATCTATGTAGAATTTTTCATCCCTTGGATTCCCACTGGGAATATTTTAGCGTGGTATACCACTGATGGGGTTAAACATTCATTTTTATGGGATTTTTATGGAACATTCCTCGGGTTTTTGGCAGTTACATTTATTCACACCTGCATTATCACTATTATTCATACTTTCCCTATTATTCATTCTTAAAATCCTTCTATTATGCTTTTTTATGATTCTTTCCAAGTTATATGCTATAACTTAATTTTAATGTATTTTTATCAGAAATTTCATGTAACATATTATTTGGTGGGAAATGCTTGTTGATAAGTTGTAAAAATTTAGTATCAAGTCTTGTTTTCAGCATAATATTGAAGGGATTGTAAACCAGATCATTTTCCTATAGATTCTAGATCCATTTGTGCTAGTATTAATGACTTTATATTTTATATCTATGTCTTTATACCCACTATTTTTAAGTGCTGTATTATAAATAGCTTTACAGCCATTAAAAGTTACTTCATCAGATGAGTTGTTACTTATTCTACTTTCAATAGATAACGGTATATGTGTAATAATGGATGGTGGATGATTAGATTGTAGGTGTATATAAATAGGGTTGGTGTTTTCCTTCTTATAGGGTTTATAAGTGGTTAATTCAAGATCAAACGTAACATCGAGGAAGTTAACCTGCTTTAAGTTTGCATTAATTCGACTTTTAGGCCAAAATTTTTCATCTCTCTATGGATTGCTCTTCTAACCGGATCACATTTTACACTTGTAGCGTTCTTTACAATTATTAGCCAATCATCTGGATACAAGCCTATGCCACCCCCATCAAGGTATAAGATTCGATTTGGATTTATTTTGTGTAATGTGCATTGTGTTGCATTAAAAAAAAATCATTGAAAATTTTTATATCTATATCATTAATTGCTAGATGAACGATAATGTTTTTAATTGCAACAGGGTGTGCATTACATAGAGTGGATCCAAGGTAATTTTTTGATTCAATTTAAATTAAATCTTTGTACCTTACTTTGTCAAATTTATAAAAGTGCACTTTGAAGATAAATAAATTGTAAATTGAATCTTGTACCTTTATTTTTAAAGCCTATAGTAAAAACATTTTGTTTAACAATTTTCATGCCTTGGATGAAATGCTTTTCTAACTTGTATCTTATCTTTTTAAAATTATATTTTAAAACTGTCCTTCTCTCTATTTCAGTTTATATTTCTCCTCACACCACAACTCATTTTTGCAACAACCTCTTTGTATTATTACAGGTCTGATTATTCTCTCTGTTTCAGTTTGTATTTCTCCTCACACAACTCATTTTTACAACTCCCTCTTTGTAATACAGGGCTGAATAATGAGAAAATCTGAAATTTTTTTAACAAAAACTTTAAAATAACATTTTTAGATTAAATTTTTTAAAACTTCTTTCGGAATATAAAATCTTTAAAATTTAATAAGGAACATATTTCATATAGGTTTCATTAGACCTCTTCAACGTTGATCTTTTTCTTCAAACATATAGAAACTCCTATTATTCCCATTCTCCAAGGTCTAAATTAGCTAAATATACCAGTTATTGTAATCTTGGACCTTGGCTATGCCTGCCTCAAGAGCCATGTAATTTTATTGTTGACGTTTTTCAAAAACGCTGCAAAATTTGGGATATTATGTCCTTATTTTCATTGTAGCTTTCCAGAGGTAGATGCTATAGCATTGAAAGTGGTACCAAATGAAAGCTAATAAGATTTTCTTGCGTGTGGTAGTAAACACATGAACACCTGTGTTAATTTTAATTAATTTTAATGCAAAAACATATATATTTTTTATGCTTGGAAAGGATGCCATCATATAATACATAATCATATAATACATAAATTTATCGTTATTTCCATGGCAGGTGCTCCTCTGAAGTTCAATCTCTGGTCCCCCCTCTCCAATCTTTCACAAAAAAACACCCGTCTAGCTGAATCCACTGTGAAAAATTTCCCCCACTCTATATCTGTGCCTAAATCAAAACGCGGATTCCATGAACAAAGCTTCTTTCTTAGAACCGCACGCCTGTGGAACTCTGTTCCGTCTGCCTGCTTCCCACCGGACTACAACTTGGATGTCTTCAAGTCTAATGTTAAAAAATTCCTAATGAACCGCCCCCTTAATTAAACACTTCATCAAATCTCCACATTAACGTAATGTACTTGCAATAACCCTTATCCCTGAGTGGCTTCCGGGCCTTGATAAGTGGTGATCACTGTGTAAAAAAAAAATATATATATAAACAAAAATATCTAAATATAAACAAAAATATCTAAATATAAACAAAAAATATGGAAGCGGGAAATATATTTAACTCGAAAACACATGCATGACTGTATGTGTAAATAGAAAAGAGGTTGGCCTTTTTTCTGTTCTTGGAGAGAAAGAAATACAAACTAACCCCCATACCTTACCAACAAAATTTTCTTTTCTCTATTCACCCGCATCTAGAGGGCATCCCCACTTAGAGATTGACCCGCAGAAGCGAGGTTCCTTTTACACACCTAGTGGAACTGACAGTCTATCAACTTTTTTCCGCCCTCGATACAAATGAATTATTGTACCATTTTTATTGTTATTTTTTTTTATTTTTACACGCCAATAAAAAATGTTTTAAAAGTTGGGAGTTAAGTAGGACGTCCCCCAGTATGAAAGGGTGAATGCGGTATTATGGTGAAAGAAGATACTAGCTGGGAGAAACTTTTGATTTTGTTTAGTTCTGGAGTGACAAGGATAGCCAACGACCACCATAATTCTCCTTTTGAGTTGGCCATGTGCCTAAGTTTTTTGTTCATTGTTGATTTTCAATGTATTTTTAACATGAATAAAGGATTTAATATCTCAAAGTGTAGTATCTGTTCCGCAAAGCAAAGACCATATGTGACCCCCCCCATATAAGACCTTGGTCAATGTAGGGGCAACCCTTCATACTAATTGTCACTATCCAGCTCTCTTACTCCCCGGGGAGTTGGTCCCCATTTCCCCTTCACGCCTCACATTAAAAATCGGCCTTGTGCCTAATTTGCTCGGTGGGGGAGCTAATAAATACCTTCTTGGCCTTCGGACCGGAATCAAAGTGTAGTATCTGTTCTTCAGATGCTGCACTTAAGATAATTTGTACCAGTCAATGGAGGAGAAACCGTCTATACTGGGACGATTATTATTTTTGGTCACAACCAGAGTGCCCCCTTTTTACCCTACTTTTAGGGAAGCTGGTTTTCTCCCACATTAAAAACGGTCTTGTGCCTAATTTGCTTTCGTGGGGAAGCAAATAAATACCATAAATGACTGTATGGACATTTAACTTGTTATGAGTGTGTATGGGGTGGGGTAATGGTGAAAATCTGTGTATGTGGCTGCGCGTGTGCTATATATGTACACTAATTACATTAAACTCTATTTCGATTTAAGAAAACCTTGACTCCTATATACGTTAATTAACACATGAAAGTATATCGTAGAGGCGCAAAAATAAACTACATAGAATAATAAATTCAGTTCATTATTTAATATTTTTACGCTTTATACCTACCCTCTCTGTCGTATATCTTGCTATCTTGCTTCACACACACCAATATGTATATATATATATATGTATGTGTGTGTGTGTGTGTGCGTGCGTGTGTGTGTTCATGTCTATGTGTGCATGTGTGTGTGTGTTTGTGTGTGTGTGTGTGTGTGTGCGTGTGTGTGTGTGTGTGTGTGTGCTGAAGAAAAGGCATGTTGAAATTCATGTAAAAAGTAAATAAAAAAAAAATTATTTCGTTAGGGCTCCTGTGGCTGCTGTCCGCAAAGGGAAATTTGGGAGGGAATGGTCTTCTGGGTCTAAAGTGGAGGCAAACCGCCGGCCAAGCAGATTCGCCTTTTCAGTTGTTGTGCAAACAATCTCAAGCTTTTTGGATATTGGAGGGATTGTCGATTGTCTATTATTTACTACACTGTTATAAATTTTTCAGAAATCACGAGACCCTAGTTTCTGCGATTTTTATGCGTTTTCTAGTGACTTCACAATTGACTTATGACTTATAATTATTTCTAGCTTTTACAAACTTTTGCCTATTTGTATTGGACTTATGTCGGATAAGTCTGCAGGATGCATGCTGCCTTTGCACAATAGCAGTTACACAATCAGAGGTGAACTATTGTTCGGAGTATGGTGTGAGAAAGTACTTTCCTGTAAGAACGTGTGCTTCAATTGCTGCTTTGAATGATTCAGTAGTCTCGTTTTTATACTGTTCCGCAGGAAGAGAAAATATACTACTCCATGGAGCACTTTTGATGTGATCCCTTATGGTTTCCCAGTCAGCCTTCTTATAGTTATTATTTTGAGTAAAGGCTCTTCAGCGTTCAGAGTTTAGGGTGATTTCTATCATTATCAAAATGTGATCAGCATACCCGCAGGGGCTATGAGTATTTTTTACACAATCATCCGGAACTGTGGTCAGAAATAGATCTAGATGGGAGGCTTGTTGGTCCTGGGAGACGGGTCGGAAACGTAACTGTCTGTTATAGAGAATGACATATAGAGAAACTATGTGTTATGTTACCAGTTCCGTATGTGTAAATAGAGAAACCAAGGCAATTACTGCGGTGGACATTAAAAATGACCAAATACATGTACTTGCGCACTATTATCTAGGAAGAGTTTTTTTAATCCTAATTTCTTATAATGTAGCGAAAGATCCGGCCTTTCATATTCCATGCGATGCAGCAACAAATCTTCGTGCAATATCTATGTGGGCATGATCTTATCCCTGCTATACTATTAAAAGAATGTTCCACTGAGGTTTCTCCGGTTCTCTCCAAGTTCTACAATAAATGTCTTTACGAATCCTGTTTCAACGACTCTTGGAAAATTGCTTTGTTGAACCAGTTTACAAGAATTATGGCGAAAGAACTGATCTACTCAATTATCGCCCCATTAGTCTCCTCCTCACTATGCCAAAATCTTTGAGTCCTTAATAAATTAAGCACTAGTCCGCATCCTCACAGACAATAAACTTTTATCCAATCGACAATCCTATTCTACTACAAATATTCGAACTGTAATCTCTGAACATATATCCCAAGCACAGACAAGGCAGAGGAAGCTAGATCAGTAATCCTAGACACATGACAAGGTTTGGCACTATGGTCTTCTCATGAAAATCAAATCGTATGGTATTGCTGGACGTGTACTCAACATGATAAGAGAAAATCCATGTTGTTCTCGATGGTCGTACATCAAAACAGCATAATATATATGAGGATGTGCTTCAGGGGTCAATCCTTGCGCCTTTATTATTCCTCATATTCAGAAATGACCTGATAAAATTTTCTCTGAAATGGGTATATTTGCTTATGGAACGAGGATAAAACGAATGAATATATATCTAAGAAAATTGCCAAAACTCTAGAGAAAGACCTCCAGTCTGTAGTGGAATTGGACCGAAACTGGTTGGTAATATTCAATGCTGCAAAGACTAAGATTATTTCCTTTAATAATTACAAGAAACCTTCCTAATCACTGATTGCCATGGCTAATGATACATTGCCTGAAAATACTTCTCTCACGCTCCCGGGCTTTACATTCACAGACAACATGAACGAGAACAAATACATTAGGACAATTGCTGGGGCTGCTGTGAGGAAGGTGGGCTCTCTATTGTGCTAAAAGCCTACTTATACCTCTGCAAGGCCACGGTTAGCCCATGTATGGAATGTTCTTGCCACATCTGGGCTGATGCATCAGCCACTATGCTCTAGCTCCTAGACAGAGTTCAAGAAAAAGTCGCCATAGGTCCTGAGCTATCAACTAAACTCCAGCCTCTGTCTCATCGTCGAAACGTGACATCAATGTGGGGTTTTTACAAGTATTTCAATGGCAAGCGCTCTGACGAACTCCGAACACTACTTCGTCATCTATGACAATGTCCCCGAAAAACTCGACAAGCAGAAAATCCCACCCCTACAATGTAAAAATCCCACCCCTACAATGTAAAAATCCCTAGATGCCGTAAAGCCTTCAACTTGAATAGCTTTTTCCCCCAGACGCACGTTGGAATTCCCTCCGGGACCCTGTTTCCCTGACTATACTGATATGCACAATTCAAATGTAATGTGAACAGAAATCTCGCTGCCCAACTCCAGAAATAATATTTCTGAAAATCTGCTCCCAAATTGTTGCCCGTCACGAATAAGTTGCACTTTACCTTGTTTGGAGTGAAACGTAAATAAAAAAAATCATCTTGGAAGTTAGAGGTTTTCTTATTAGGTTCAATAGTTGTAGAAAGGCGGAAGGTATTAAAGGAAACGTGTAGTTTTTAAAATGTTTTATTGTAACCTCTTGGTCTAGCTTTGATAGTAAGTAAGGCATCGTCTCTATATAGTCCTCCTTGGATAAACATAAATTTAAGCTTGAGTTCTTTCAATAGATATAAACCTACGATATCTTGGACACGGCAAAGTCTGATACCATAAGAATATCGAAATTGTTAGGCGTGTCCTTTCAATTCCAATGCTTATTAGCAAAATGTACTAGGAAATGCCTAGCTAGTAGGATTCATTTAATTTCAAGATCAGTGAGGCCAGATTTCCGTTTTGCGAACACCTAATGATTTCTTAGGCATACTCCTGATTATAACTCCTTGCCCATAACTAAGCTTCTAAGTAAATACTTACTAGCCGTAGTCCTATCCATAGATTTAAAGTAATCTATAATGAACAGCAACCGTTAACATCTCTTTGTTAAGAGATAGTATTGCAATAATTATTACACAAACTAAACCGGTACTCATTGAAATACAACCTTCCGAATATTAAGAGAAAGGCGAAGTCATCTTCCTTCGTTGAAGTCTGAAGGCAACTTACTCAAATTGTCTAAAATTCCATGCATTCGTATACAATGAAACATGCTACTTATCCATCCATCTATATTTAACTATACTTACAGAATATGCAATAACCTATATCTATCAGGTATAACTGTACTCCATATCAAATGTTCTCTTGTATCTATACTGAGCATATATCTTATCTTTCAGTCATATTAAATATTCAGTTTGTGCACCAAAATCATCATTTCTATTAGTAAGTAAATAATACTTTAATACTTTATCCTATTTCTAAACTTACTAAACCATATCTAACCATACATTCATAAACTTACAAAACTATATCTAACCATACATTAACTCGTCTCTCTCAATCCAATGCGGTTGCAAATTTAGTTGCTTCCACTGCATGAATTTTTACCTATCCCCTCTCCCAGTAAAAATGAAAATGGAAAGCATAGTAATGTCCTTTTTTAACCACGTTTGAGGAGTTAAATTTTTCTGTAGATGTTAACCTAAATACCCGATTTTTTCAGTAGATATTAACCTAAATAACCAATTAATATTAACTACCCATGGGGGGTCGCAAAAATACCTGGATTAGGACCAAGGCGCGGGGAGAACCCTCTCGGAGCTGATGGACCCGTAGATCTTCCCAGGTCATCCGTCTAGGAGAAGGAAAACTCTAAAGCTAAACCTAGAGGGAGGCCTCTTCAGTCCTGGACGACAACCTTCCTAGAGCTGGTGACTCAAACAAATCACCGGTTGGCAAACCTAAACTGCTTAAGGAGGAGATAGGCTCTGTCTATCGCCCGGCTTTCATACTCCTTCTTTGCCTATTGGCCAGGCGTAGAAGTACTTTCACAGGGACTCGTCTGAATCACCCAGTGGTTGACCTTGTTTCCTTACTAGGGCAATGAACACCGCTTTTCCCCGCACCCGCCACATCCCATCCCCCTAAACTGGACACAGTGGGGTGCTTCAGTGCCATATATGACGGTGCAGTTGGACTGGGCTGGCTTTGCCAAATGGATTGAGGGTACCGGATTGACAGTTCATGGCTGCTGTTTCCGACTGATAGTACAGGTGCCCTAACTCTTTGCTAGCTCTTAGAGCGGCTGCTCCATCAACAGTTGAATAATATCGGGATGTTTGTAGTGCCATGTCGCTCATGGAAAGTGACCCTGCACTCATCCCCGGTGGGCTTTCCTGAGGCCACAATCCTGTGGATGAGGACAGCTGATGGTCTACTTGTATTGCATGTCTGGTTTTCTGCAAAACCACTTGTCCAGCACCCCCTCACTAACTCACCCTAACTGAAACTTTTAAATTAAATAAAATGAAATGACGGCTCAAGCAAAAGTTACGTATAAACCAGGACCAAACTCAAAGAAAACCAACCTGCCTCCTCCCTTGAGGCTTGCATTTACGAATATCCGCGGGCTTAGAACTAACTTACATGATGTTGAGTCATTTCTCCTTGTAAGCACCCCAGATATCTTAGCATTAAGTGAAACTAACCTTCACTCCTCCATTCCCTCTAACCACTTTAACATGCCTGGTTATCTCCCACTCTACCGTAAGGAGTCGAACGGACATATGCATGGGCTTGGAGTCTATATTCGTAACACCCTCCCCCTGACTAGAGAAATAAAACTAGAATCAGACGACCAGGCCTTTATGTGCTTCAGACTAAATATGCAACACAATATTAGCTACTTGTATTTTCTCTACCGCTCTCCCTTAACCCAAGACTGTACTCTAATAAACAAAGTCTCAAACAGCATAGATATAGCACTCTCCCTCGATACTAGCGCACAAGTACATGTATTTGGTGACTTCAATGTCCACCACAGTAATTGGCTAGGATTCTCTAATCACACAGACGTAGCTGGTAGCACAACACATAGCTTCTCTATATCCCATTCCCTATCCCAGATGGTTACATTTCCGACACGTTTCCCAGACCAGTAAGATCAACATGCCTCACTTCTAGATATCTTTCTGACAACAGTTCCCGATGATTGTACAACAAATGCCCACAGCCCACTCGGGAATGCTGACCATGCTGTGATAATAGGAGAAATCGGCCTAAATTCTCGATCTAAAACTGAAGACCCACTACTCAAAACAACGAGGTATTACAAAAAGGCTGATTGAGATGCCCCATGGCAAAATATCTTTACTCTTCCAGCGGAACAGTATGCAAATGAGACAACTGAATGGTTCAAAACTGCAATTGAAGCACATGTTCCCGCACGGAAATTCTATAGATTACCCCACTCTCCCCAATGCTTGTGCAGCTGCCATTTGTCAAAGGCAGCATGCGTTCCGCAGATTCAACCGACATAAGTCCAGCTCAAATAAACAGAAGTATATAGAAGCTAGAAATAATTGTAAGAGAGTGATAGAGACAGCTAAGACAGATTACTCTGAAGCCATCAGAAAACGCATCGAAGCACAGAAATTAGGAACCCAGGATTTTTGGAAAATCTACAACAGCGTAGTAAATAATGGGCAGTCAACTATTCTCCCACTATCAAACAATCATGACGTTGCTTTCACGGCAACTGACAAGGCTAATCTGCTTGCCAGTCGGTTTGCCTCAAACTCCACACTGGACCCAGTACACCACTCCCTCCCTGATTTTCCTTTGCTAACAGACGCCACACTAGACGATTTGAAAATCACACCTTCTCAGGTACATGCTATTATAAAAAAACCTAGACACCTCAAAAGCATGTGGACCAGATCTCATCCCGGCTGTGCTATTAAAAAAAATGCTCTGACGAGGTTGCTCCAGTTCTCGCCAAACTTTACAATAAATGCCTTAACGAATCTTGCTTTCCCAACTGCTAGAAAACCGCTTCTGTAGTACCAGTCTTCAAGAATTCTGGTGAAAGAACTGACCCACTAAATTATCGCCCCATTAGCCTCCTCCCGCTTTTCGCCAAAATATTTGAGTCCTTAGTTAATCAAGCCCTAGTCCAGCACCTAAAAGCT
Source organism: Euprymna scolopes (assembly GCF_053919585.1). Classification (NCBI taxonomy): domain Eukaryota; kingdom Metazoa; phylum Mollusca; class Cephalopoda; order Sepiida; family Sepiolidae; genus Euprymna; species Euprymna scolopes. Next base: position 25,882,607 of record NC_136482.1, read on the forward strand.
GCTAAACTCCTGACTGACAATATGGATTCAGGCAAGCCCGTTCAACAGCAGATATCTTAACTGTAGTTTTTGAACGTATATACCGTTAATTGGACAAAACAGGAGAGGGAAGAGCGGTAGCCCTTGATATATCTAAGGCTTTTGGCAGGGTATGGAACGATGGTCTTCTAAGGAAAATTAGATCATATGGAATCACTGGAAGAATTCTTAAGTAAGAAAAAAATCCAAGTTGTCCTCGACGGTCGTACATCTAAACAATATGACATAAATGCGGGATAACCTCATGGGTCTATCCTGGGACCTCTATTATTTCTGATATTCAGAAATTACCTCCCTGATAAAATTGTATCGGAGATGGGTATATTTTCCGATGACACCACACTCTATAACAGATATGAGGGGAAAACAAATGAACACATATCCAAGGAAATGGCAGAAACACTAGAGGATGACCTCCAATCTGTAGTGGAATGGGGACAAAAATGGATGGTCACATTCAATGCTGCTAAGACTAAGCTTGTTTCCTTCAATAACTACAAGAAACCTTCTCTACCACATTGCCTGAAAGTACTTCTTTTAAACTCCTCGGCCTAACGTTTACAAGGAATATGAACTGGAATAGATACATTGAGAGCATTGCCAAGGCTGCTGCAAGGAAGGTTGGCTCCCTCTACCGTGCTAGAAAACTACTTACGTCTGAAAGTATCCTGTACCTCTATAAGGCCACCATTCTCCCACGTATGGAGTACTGTTGTCACATCTGGGCTGGTGCATCTGCTGTTTGTCTCTCGCTCCTGGACAGGGATCAAAAGAGAGTCGCCAACCTAATAGGTCCTGAACTGTCATCTAGGCTTCAGCCTCTGTCCCATCGACGAAACGTTGCATCCCTCTGCCTGTTCTACAAATACTTTAATGGTGAATGCTCTGACGAACTGTAAACACTTGTACCTCCCCGACGTAACTACCCCCGACAAACCCGACAAGCTACTAAGTCTCATCCCTTTACAGTAGAGATCCCTAGGTGCAAGAAAGCCTTTTACTCCAATAGTTTCTTCCCCAGAACTGCGGGTCTTTGGAACTCCCTTCCGGGATTCTGCTTCCCCAACTGTACTGATATGCAGAAGTTCAAGTGTAATGTGAACAAATATCTTTCTACTCATCTCCCTTCATAATGCTCCTGCAAATTAAGTCCCTAATAGTAGCCCCCTGCTTCAAAGTGGCACTGTGCCTTGTTTGGGGTGAAAATTGAATAATAAAAAATAGATTATGGATTTGTTTAAAAAAAGGGATATTGTTTGGTAGTAGTTATTAATGTCAAACTTTATGAACATCGTTATCTGTTTATCTTTATGGTTCTGAAATCAATTGATTACTGAGTCAGAACATTGCCAGAGATAGGGGGTTCACTTTTTTCTTTATGGATGGAATATTTCTATCTAGGAGTTTTTTTTTTATTTACTGACCTAAAGTCGGGGCTTGAAATGCTGATCAATCTAATGAGAATGGTGGGCATAAAATTTAGTTTACGATTTTTAACGGTAAATTTTGAGGAGCTAGAGGTAAGAAATACGATAAAATATGAATATCTATTGATTTCAGTAAATTTTAAGCATTAATACAATCTAATGTATTTGTAGGGACAATTTCATAGGATGCAACTGAGTTCCTTATAGATGAGTTGCTTTTATGAACTTATTTTAATTTCTGTGAACTTATAATAATTTCTAGTTTTATTTATAAGGACGGATATGTGTGATTTTATCCTTACTTTATTGATATTCCTAGTGATTGTTTTTTGAATTTGGTTCCCTTAACAAGGCCGATCATCGCATTTTCAAAGTAAATTTATTATATATATATATATATATATATATATATATATATATATATATATATATATATATATAGAGAGAGAGAGAGAGAGAGAGAGAGAGGGGGTAAGAGAGCAATATTGAGCTCTTTTTTCAGTTTTTCTATACCATTTACCATTTACTCATTATATATATATATATATATATATATATATATATATATATATATATATATATATATATATATATATATATATACAACATCCAGAGTTTAGGAAACATTTCGAGAAGAAAAAAGATATCTAAAAGATGGCCATCAATAGGATAAAAGGGTGAGCTACATTTGAAGGTATAAGCTGGAGGAAGATATACTGGATGAGAAGATGGTATAAGTTAGTATAGCATTCTCACGGAATTATGGTATGAAAAAAGGATATGAAAATTTTTAATAATGTTCTTTAAAGCAAATATTACTCTGCAAACATGAATGGTTTCAGTAGACAAAAAATAACAAAAGGAATCGAAAATAAATAAATAAATGTGTTATCATTGAATTCAAGAGATGGGATACATGAAAAAGTGGTTTATTCGATCTTGATGATAAGCTATTTATGATATAAAATCAAGAATTATGTAATCCATCAAAGTCTTTAAAGAAACACCATAAAACAGCTGCAGTGAAAACCTAGAATGAATATTTAAAAACATAATAATAGAATACTTAAAAACAGCAATAATAATTACAATAATAACAATAACACAAACGACTATAATTGCATAAATAAATTAGGATATCCACTGAAACAACAATGCTTACAGACAGAAGTAGTTTACAAAGCTAGTCGACCCTATAGAAACCCCTTGTGATAAAAAATACTACATTGGACTTGCTGAAACTTCATTTAAAGACCGATTTAAAATTTATAATTGCTTCTTTTAATAACTCCAACCATCCCAACAAAACCTCACTAACTTCCCACTACCTAAACTTGATCCAAAATAATCTTGCACCTACTATAAACTGAGAAATTTAAAAAAAAATCTAGTACTTGTAAATCTTTAAACTCCCCCTGTTTCTTATGTCTATATGAAATATTCTTTATTATTAATTTCAAAGATAGAGATAAATTATTAAACACTAGAAGTGAAACGTCAACTGTTTGTAGACACTGCAAATCCTACCTTCTCAGCAACTTCACACCCTACAAAAGTTCATCTCTTAATCTACTAATTACACACCACCCTACTTATTTTAGCTTATTACTGCGAAAAACAATTACAACCATTAACTTACCCATCATAAATTGCTCCTATCTTCCTTTTCTTTTATACTGCTTTATTTCCAATTATTCATATCGCATTGTAATCAAACACCGTTATTTCCAATCATTTATATTGCTATTAAATTCTCACTAAGCTCCATACCATTTTATTGTGTCATTTTTAACCTTTTTAGTTTTTTTAGATATCCCCTATTTTCTTTAGTCTTTGTTTGTATAAATTTAAACCTATTAATTATTTGAACAGTCTCTTTTTACATCAAAATATTCACTCAATAAATTAAAAAAGAATTTAACTTAAAAATTCCCCTTTTTTCTTTTTCCTAATTATTAACGCTATATTTTTTAAACTATTCTTACTTCTACTCAAATTACGTAATTGCCGCAAACCCAATAAAAATAATATGACGTATATTAAATACAACTAACTGGACGTATGTTTCCTAGTTATATTAATTATTTCTCACTCAGCATATCTAGGGCGTACATATATAGGACGTATGTTAGAATGTAACCAACTAGACTATGTTAACACTGCGGCCGAGACAAGTCTCCGCGACAACACTTCATTATATGTAACTACCCCTCACTCCAATCATGGTAACGTTTGCTTTTTGACACTCTTAATTCATTTCAAATACGCAACACCCGCATTCATCATTGGAAAATATAGGAGATAAAAAGAAGGAAAAGGAGCATACATTTGCGTCGTGATCTAAGTTGAATTGAGCAATGACAGGCACATACACATATATAAACACATGTATGCATATAAAATCAGATACAGCTGTATCCGTGTTTATATGTGTTTATATGTGTGTATGTGCCTGCATCAGCGATGCATTTAACACTGAAAATAAAGTTAAACATAACCACTGCCCAAAGCACCATGTTAGAGGCCCACCCCATATATATGTGAAATTAACGATGCGTCTACCTAACCTCGCATTATCAACTGCACCAATGTATTTACTTATTTATTTATTATTATTTATTATTATTTATTTATCCTAACTTTACTTTATTTACTTGGTATAAATATATACATGTCTGTATATATATATATATATATATATATATATATATATATATATATATATATATATATATATATATATATACCCAAAGCACCATATTAGGGGCCCATCCCGTATATATGTGAATTAACGATGCGTCTACCTACCCTCACATTATAAACTACACCCATGCATTTACTTATTTATTTATTATTATTTATTTATCCCATCTTTACCTTGTTTACTTTGTATAAATATATACATGTCTGTGTATGTGTATATATATATATGTATATATATGTGTGTGTATGTGTCTATACATGTCTGAATGTTTATATTTTTATTAATATCTATATTTATGTAATTGTATATAAATGTATAGGGGTAGATGCGTGTGTATGTATGCATGTATGTATGTATATGTACATCTGCTTCTTACTGGAGATCTATATCTCCACATATATGTATATAGGTAGGTGTATGTGTATATATATATGTAAATGTGTCTATATATATTTGGAGTGTATATATGTGTATAAGCGTTGTATGTATGTGTATTTATGTCTGCATATGGATCCATGTATGTCTGCATATACATTGTTTATATATATATGTGTGTGTGTGTGTATGTGTCTGCATATGTGTAGAAATGGACATATGTATGTATATGTATGCATATTTATTTGCGCGTGCGTTAACATATTATTAAAAAAACAACCCATTGTAAACTGAAATGAACAAGTCGACGTATAGCGACTACGAAACTTTTAAATTAACCCTGTACCTGTTAAAAACATGACATCTACACTAACCCTTTCCCTCCCTCTCTATCCCTCTCTTTTCCTCTCTTTCTCTCTCGCTTTCCCTCTCTCTCTTATCTACTTAATATACATTGCTGAACAAGCAAAAGGCAGTTAAAATTAAAACCTAAAAATTGAAACTCTCCCTCTTCTCCTTACCCCTCTCCCTTTTTTCTTTACTATCCTCTCTCCACTTCCACCTCCCTATATCCATATATCTCCACCTACGCCTATCTGAATCTGCTACCTCACACACACAATACAATCTAATGTATCTTAACCTTCAAAACTGAAATATTGTCAATACCCGTCTCCCTCCCCCTTAATATCTCCTACCTCACCCTCTTTTTTTCTTTCGTATTTCTTCTAAAACACTTCTTCCTAATACTAACAACCACTTCTGTAAGGTCTGACGAAGCTGTTGGATCGTAAACATGGTCCAACATCTGAAACATATGTAACCAAACAGATAAAACGGTAATAAAAAATAAAACACATATTTGCTCTGCAATAGTATTGAGCACTCTCTTCAGGTTTTTACTAATTACCAGTTTTACCAAATATATATATATATATATATATATATATATATATATATATATATATATATATATATATATATATATACATTTAGACGATCGCGGAACATAAAACGTGTATCACACAACATAAATAGACGAGCACGGTTCAGAAAGTGAAGAACCACTAATAGACATTTATTAACACATTTAGGACACGTCACAAACAAACACGAAACGTACACACCCGTTTAGTCGGGTGCCGTTCATGGAGCATAACGTAACAATATTGCAGAAATACATTAACGATCCTTTAATAATCTGAAAGAAAAGTTATACATTTACCATGGTGATATATTTAAGTAATACCAATATGCACAAAATTTCAAATGGTTTAAAATGCACTTTCTACAAACCGACAAAAACTTTGTATCGACTTGATATTTCTTAATTATTTCGCTTCATCTTTGGCAATTGTATGATCCCATCTTTAGTTGGTTGTGTAAAGTGAGAACGTATACACAAAGGTACACCTACCTTATCGACTATGCAGAGATGAGGCTTGTTGAAATATAGAATATGGAAGCCTTGGAACCATTAGTGAAAATATCAGAATTAAACTATGAGGCTATGTAGATATGATAATGAAACGAAAATTATCCACTGATGTGATGCAATTGTTGGAAATGTTATTTTTCTTTGAGTTATTCCGGAATTTCAAAGTGAAACATCTGAAGCTGAAATCAGAACTAACGAACCGATTTGAAAGATACCCTCAAAGAAAGCTTTAATCTTTGCGAGATGATCGATTTTATGCAACAATCAATTATTATTCGATCATCACAAGATCAATGTAACACACGTCATATCTAAGTGAGATTTAAAGCTCTTAATGAATCCAATTACTTGTATAAAATAATTTACTTTCATGAATTTTATTCAAAATCAAAAATCCCATCGTATAAGACTTAAAAGCAGACATCAATGTATTTTTTAGCAGAAACAATTCTAATTATACGAGATAATCTTTTTATTTAAGGGTGAATACGAATGTGACGGTAGATATTCGCCACTCAAGCAAACATTTATCATGCATAGGATTTATTGTTTTATTACCAAAATGTCAATACTTATCACGGCTCAAGATGAGGGTGAAATGCATGTCAGGTAGATTGTGTTAGTTGGGAAAATTTCTTTTGTTTGCAAGGATCCGTGACAGTGGATAAAAGACTTGCTAAAATTCAGTGATACGTTACAATCTTCTGGAGGTTGAAAGTTAAATCCTCAGTGTAGGCGATACTCAAAATACAAATGCGAATTACTTAAAACTTCTACACAGTCATGGTTGGCGGAAAGAGAGCATGGTGTCCCCGTAGGTTTTATAAAAGATTCCGTTCAAAATTCCATAAAGATTTCAGAGTTCGATAGAAGGATTGCCACGTTCGACAAGATACACATGAAGAAGGTCGAAAGTTATGTAGACGGAAACGTTGTGAAAATAACACGCAAAATAAGAACAATAGTTCGAAGAATCGGAATAATACGAAATGTATTTTTATGTTTATCTGTTCATCTATTATTAAAAAGCATGCATTTGCAAATGTCAATTTTCTATGAAAATAAAGGGAATAATAATGATAATCTTTCAAATCGCAAGAAAATAACACGTTTAAGAAAATAAACTTGTTCCCAAGAAATTTACATTTCCTCTCTAATCTCTACTTCAATCTTTCCCCTTTCTTTATTAATTATATCCTTGTAATTGAAACTTCTAAAACGGTTTACCAATAATCTCTAGTGGTTTTTTGTAACCATAAATTATGTGAGAGTAATTATCTATAATTTGTCACATCATTGCCGTTTCTCTCCTCCGTTTAATAGGGGGAAAGAAACAGCAATTCTCTTCTCCTTGGGAGGGTGGTTAAGGGTGAAGAGTGTTGCGCGGCAGTCGTTGCTATATAATTTCCCTCGCTTATTTATGTCATTTACGGACGGGATTAAGATGTTTAACACACAAAGTGGCATAATAATAGGCGTATTGAGCGACAATTTCGTGTAATGGTTCGATTGCTTGTATTCTATATCGGTATCGAACCACCATCCTTCCCACGCCTTTGTATGCATCGGAAACATGGACGACATACCGTCCGCACGGTAAAACACTCGAAAAACTACACCAAAGACTTTTATGATTAAAAACTTTAACCTGTATGATCGCCGAACCAACATCAGTGAGATAGCTAAGTGGTTAACGGGCATGACTGACAACCCGGACGTGCTAAGTTCGAATCTAGTTTGTTCCACCGAAACACTTTTACTTACGGATTTTGGCAACCTTCATGTGGTCTCTCCTATAAGTACCCTACGTATTTTTAGAAGGAATTCTAATTAGAAAGATACCGGGATAAGGATTCTCAGCAATAACCATATGATTCATGCGAAATGAATGAATGATGTTCAAACAAACCAATATCCATGAAAAGTCTAATTGTTTTAGTATAGAACGTTAAAAAATCATTTGAGGTTTGCTGGTCACGTTGTAAGGATAAGAAAGCAGACCTATTCTAAAAAAAGTATTCTGAACTAAATATGGGTGCTAGGAGATTTGGAAGGTAGACGAAGTGGTATAAGAATTGTTTGAAGGAGGAGATATGAAGATGTACAGAATTGATCATACATGGGAGGGGAAGGGACTCGAGTTTGTGCAGAAAGGTTCGAAAGAAAACAATATCATCACGTGAAGAGCTAAGAGCAGCACTGTAAAAATCAGCAACGCGTGCATTTTTTTATGGAAAATCGCTCCAGACAAGGCATAAAACCCATTTGATGTAAGGATATAAAAATACTACTTCAAGATCATAAACTAACCAACGATAAGTGATAGATTGGTAGATTTCGGCTCATAAAAATTTAAAAATTTAGAAGAATTAGAAATGAAAATAAACTTAAAGTGAACTTTCTACTTTTAAAAAATTGCCGAGCCACACATGCTCGAATTGCAATAGGATGAGTAGCTCTACAAATTGGACAGGCCTTCTTATATGAGAATCGACGAATGAAGCCCTTGGAAACGCATATGTTTTATTTGAGTGACTGCCATGCTGCTGCTGATGATGGTGACTATTATCATTTCTCTAACATGAGTTTGTAATCGTTTAGTGGTTAGGACCGCTGTTGTGTTTTGTGGTAACCCAAGCTGTATATTGGTCTTAACGGCACAAGTATAACACGATCATTTGCCGGAGAGAGTTACTTGGTTTGTTCATGCTGTGAAGACGGCAACCAGCTCCCCGGGGGTTAGACACAATCAAACGATATGCACATCCCCTTACATCAAGGGGTTGATATGGCGTCGGCTATAATTGGCTGCTGGCAGGTCTGGTCGTCGTTACGACAGCATTTCCACCGTCGGTATTAAATGGAAGTAGCCGCTTTTCTGTTGCTCAAAAATTAACTTGTATAATATATTGAACGCTGTATAGAATAAGCGAACAAGGTATGTTTTGTTATAAAAATAGTTTGTTTTTTTAACAACATATATATTTTTTTATTTTAACAACATAGGAGCATTCTTTATTCAACCCGACGCGTGCCACCCAATATTCAACTGTTTTCAAATACCATTATAATTTAATTGTTTTTTTTTCTGAGAGAAATAGAGTGAAAGATAGATAGATAGATAGAGAGAGAGAAAGAGACAAAGAAATAGAGAGACATGCATACATAAAAAGTTAGCTGATGAGTTTTATAAACAACTGCCAATCTGATTGCATAAACAATCTCGAGTCGCATATGTCACCTGTGAAACTGAGTCAAGCTGTTATGCGCTGACATTTTGAAATTTCTACGTTTACCTGTATCTGCGCATCTCTCCACACCTACAGAGCAAGCCTGACACAGGGTTGGTTAATACATTGTGTCACATTACCATAAAAAGTTCTTGACTGATTCCCACTCTCTGCTTTTTCTTGTAAGACATTCACAGGAAGAACTCGGCTTCTACCGCCAAAAGAGTTTGCTGTCTCCCTTCATGTGAAATTTCTATGGACAGATCGTCTCCACAAGAATTTTCCTCTCCGTGAAACACGTTACATTGTTACTGCTTTCTTGCAGATTAAAACGCATTCGTCTTAAAATCCAATGTCAAACGTACTCGCCATAAATCGTTCTATATGTAATCAAACTTAGATCAATTTTAGTACTCCCACAATGTTCTACATCTTTCGGCTGACATTCGATATTATTAAGCTTTATATTAGTCTGGTCTTTTCTCTTGATTAATGGTGATCAAATAAAAAGCACTAAATTTGTTCCTATTTCATTCCAATACAATTCGAAAGAAAAGCGATTAAATGTTTCTTTAAAATTCACATAAATAAACCTGGATTCTAAAATAAATTGGTCTATTGGGTCTTTAAATGTTGCAAATTATGCAAACTTTTATCTGCTGCAAATACATAGAAATGTCAAAAATGCGTTTTCAGTGTCAATTTATTTTTATGAATCAATACACTCGAGATATGTCATCCGTTTTATGCTGTAATACATAGACATGCTGATATATATATATATATATATATATATATATACATGCATATATATATTATGTAACTACTTCATTTACTCAAATAAATTAATATACGAAAGTATAAATTTATGCGTAAACTTTAAGTATTTACTTCAACAGTGCTCAATACATAGGTAGAGCTAGTTAGAAAGTTATAAAATATATATGGCGATTATATATATCTTAGAAGCTTCGACTGTCGTTTGGGCGGTCGGGTTTCGATCCTGGCTTGAGGTAGTTGCTTGTCTAGTCGCACTGATGAGCTGTGAAACAGCGAAACAGTACTGTATGTGGATGACTATATATATATATATATATATATATATATATATATATATATATATGTGTGTGTGTGTGTGTGTGTGTGTGTGTGTGTCAATGGAAAAATATACTTTTTCAATTATATTTCAGCCTTTATTTATACCAATCCTTTTATTTATGAAGCTCAATGTATTTAAATTTAACAACAGAGCATATACAAATGGATGATGAAACCGCTATCTTCAAAATTCCAAGATTTTATTCATCTTACCATGTATCTCTTTCAACATCTCAAAATTTCTATAGTTTTACAGCACATGTTTCGTCATGCAGTTATTAGTATGTCAATATTGAATTTTATGCGTTCACACATCAGAATAATTGGAATTTTTTAACTTAAAAAGAAAAGAAAAAGAATTGGGCATGATCATATAAAGCCAAAAAAGTTATGAAGAATAGTTGCAACGATATGTTATCGAAGCCATATTTGATTTAATAGAAAAGCTATTCAAGCCTAATTTTAAATATTGATATAATGGTTCCATATTATTTTAATTTTAAATATTGATATAATGGTCCCATATTATTTTAATTTTAAATATTGATATAATGGTTCCATATTATTTTAATTTTAAATATCGATATAATGGTCCCATATTATTTTAATTTTAAATATTGATATAATGGTTCCATATTATTTTAATTTTAAATATTGATATAATGGTCCCATATTATTTTAATTTTAAATATTGATATAATGGTTCCATATTATTTTAATTTTAAATATTGATATAATGGTTCCATATTATTTTAATTTTAAATATTGATATAATGGTTCCATATTATTTTAATTTTAAATATTGATATAATGGTTCCATATTATTTTAATTTTAAATATTGATATAATGGTTCCATATTATTCAATAAGTTACCGTACTTTTTTTGTACAGACATTTAAAATTGTCGTAGACTTTTGAAAATTCAGAATGTTATTGCTATATATCTTATGAGATGATTGGCTAACTTTTATGATTTCAGGTGCAAACAAACAGCTGCAGCGGGAATTGGAATACACCCTACTACAGCCTGATTATCACAGCTGGTAAATTTAAAGATAATGCAATCTGGACGCGAGGACATATCAGAAGAGCGATATGCTATAAAATTTTGTTTCAAATTTGGAAAAAATGACATAGAAACGTATGGAATGCTTCAGACTGCTTTTGGACCATCTTGTAGGAATGAAACCTCAGATTTTGAGTGGCATAAAAGCATTCAAGGAAGGCGGAAATCTGTAAAGGACGATGAGTGGTGTGGAAGTAGTAAGGAAGAACACCAGATTAGATCGACCAAATAAAGAATTTTATAGGTATGAAATGTCGTGTGTATAGGGAGATAATTTTATAGGTATGAAATGTCGTGTGTATAGGGAGATAATTTTATAGGTATGAAATGTCGTGTGTATAGGGAGATAATAAGTGAACAGTTTGATGTAAGTGTGAGAACTGTGCACACAATTATCCGCGAGGAACTGAAGATGCGGAAGATTTGCGATAAGATCAGAAAGAAAGACGTTGTCATGACAACAGGGAGATGGTCGATCTGATCAGTTCAGATCCCGCAGTTCTGGATGCTCTGGTGACTTCCGATGAAAGCTGAATCTACTCTTATGACCCAGAAACGAAGAGACAACGTTCCCAGTGGAAACATGCTGTCTCTTCTAAACCCAAGAAGGCCAGACAGAGCAAACTCACCCAGAAAATTATGATGGTCTCTTTTTTTTGACAGCACAGGCATGATCTACATGCACTGGGTTTTCTACTAGACAGACAGTTAATAAAGATTACTATGTTGAGGTTTTAAGGGAGTTCAGGAATAGATCATCTAGCTGAAAACACTATCAATAATTTCTCCTACTCTTTATCTGTGCCTAAACCTAAACTTAGGTTCCATGAATCAAGCTTCTTTCTTAGAACTGCATGCCCGTGGAACTCTCTTCCGTTTGCCTGCTTTCTAGCTGACTACAATATGGTTGTCTTCAAGTCCAACGTAAACAAGTTCTTGGTGGTCAATTCCCCTTAAGTAATCCAATTTTGCAAATTTACACTACAAATGATTACTATAATATTGTCCGATTGACTACTATACACTGTTTAACCCTTATCCTCGAGTGGCCTCTGGGCCACGATAAGTGGTAAGTCCTTTCTAAAAACATACATTAAACTTATTGAACACATTCTAAAAACTCAGCGGCCATTTTCTCCTAAGCCGTTGTGCCTACACTTACCATCAAATTCGTATTAATGTTTGTTTGTTTTTTAATAAAAACAAAATAAATAAATAAGAAACCGCTTATTAGTCGAATTCACCCTAAACAAGACATATAGTCACATGGGCATACGTGACTACTAGTTAACACCATATCTATAGATCTACGAGGATATGTTGCGTAGCGAGATGTCTGTTCGAATTACATTTAAATTAACAATACAAATAGCCAGAGGTTATATGAATTTGACAATGCAGTGTTAATATTAATCTCGTCTGGTGAACTAAATATAAGATTTAAATATTTCAAAAATGAAAATTTCTTTCATATAACTAAAGGGGGGGCGGCTTTTTCCGGTAGTAAAATACGCTTAAATATGATATTTTAATTTGTCCAGATTTCGTATATATTATTACAGAGTCGTGATTTCAAAAATAAAAAAAAGTATTCGGGTGAGATCAGTTCGTATCGAAACCAAAACTGTATCATTCAAAGCTGGTGATGTTACCACTGTACCAACGTAAGACGCGTATGAACTGATAAAAAATAAAAATAAAAAATAAACCAAGTTGAATGTACAACATTTTTAACGATTTTTATTAAATTGTGACCCCTTTTTGAACTCTTAAAAAACTATTTTAATCGGCTAAGATCCATAAAAGAACGACCTGTAAAAAATCCAATCATTTGAGGTCCCTAGAGTTGCCCTTCAACTTTTAGTTTTAGAGGAGATAGAGTTTGAAAATATATAGATAGACATGCAGATTTATAGCCTTATAAAGCCTTTTATATATTATATTTTGAAAGTTTTGATGTTTTAAAGATTATAATATGAGTGCGTATTTTCACATCCACGTCATACCAATTCCTCTGTTCATTTTCGCCTCCTTTCACTTTCACCTCCTCCCACTTCCACTTTTTCGATATCAAGTTTCCTTCCTTTACTAAGTATCAAGCGAAAAGAGTGCTCCGTCCCAGCACTAATAATAGCGTGACATAGAAAGAATGAATACTTAAATGTACTGACGTATTAATATCTGAATTTTCATTTTAACAAGATTTTATTCTTAATATTTGAATCTAATCATAAATTATGTCATGAAAAGATTAGTGTTTGTTATACTTTTTATAAAGTTGCAAAAAATGGCTTTACATAAATCAACAATATGCAACCGACTTGAACAGAACTGGAAATATACCAGTGACTATTTTTGAATGTCTGCTTTGTTGAACATCTAAGCTATGATAAAGCCAAAGTGTTTGAATATGTATCTATAAATATATCTATTCCATCTCACGTAAATTTATATATATATAAGCGAAAATGTGTATATGCATGTATGTATGTATGCATGTTTGTATGTCTCGCAAAAACTTTCGACACCGGTGACGGATTTTCGCCAGTTAGGTATGATTTTAAAGTTCCAACCTTCGCCCGACAAATATCGAAAAATTGACCAAAAAAATTAATTCCTTCACCCTAAAATCATCAGTTTTGTACAGGGAGGGGGTGCCGAAAAAATCGTTCCTTCATTTTCTCTGCTCCTGCTACTATGACAATGACGTCATGTTTCACCTAGAAAACGTCGACGTTAGTTTAAAACCACCTGCAAGTGTTTTTAAAGGTTTAATTTTATCCGTTCTCAGTTGCATGTCTCTTTGGTGTAGAGGTAACGTGTCGGGCAAGTTTTTTCGTCTTGGCCTCGATGTGTTACATGATAAGGGCGCTTGTAATAAGACTCTTTCTAACCATCACTTATAATAGAACCTTTTAATGAAACCCCTATATGTAAAATATACATATTTTGGTGCCCGTGAACCAGTTTGCATCAGCGATGCAAAAACCGAACCTGGGGTCTATATAACAGATGTTTCGGGTTCGAGCGTAAACTTCCTTTCCTCTTTTACACCTTTTTTCTCCTTTTTTTACGTTTGTTCGCTGTTTTGCTTTGTACTGTTTTTTTTTCCAATTTTTCTTAACATCGTGTTTTTTTTTATAATATTAAAACAGAGTCACCCTCTTCTACATATACAACCCCCAAACACCCGGGCAACGCCGGGTACCCCCGCTAGTCTATGATAAAGGCCAAAGTGTTTGAATATGTATCTATAAGTATATCTATTCCATCACACGTAAATTGGCGAAGGAAACCATTTTAAGTGTTTTGGAGAAAGAAAAACTTCCTGTCGTCGTTCATTCAGAAAGAAATCGTTCGCTTTATTTGCATAAAGTGACGTTTTCTTTTTTTCTTTTCATAGACTGTGACAGTTTTTTTTCTCCTAAATTTTCCAGTTTGAGATATTAAAATTCTTTATTATTACTTTTCTTTTCACTTCGTAAATCGATACACTATTTCATAGAAATGTGAATATGAACACTGCTTCATTATACTTTTTTTTCGATTATATATGACGGGATATATATACTAGTTTGATTATTTTGTTTTACGACATATTAAACCCTTTCAGGTTATTTAATGCCGAATTCAATCATTTTAATAAATTGTTTTTTTTTTTAATATGCTTCAAGTTGTTTATATCATCAAATATTTATCCATGGTGTTTGGTTTGATTGTTTCGCTTTTCGACATATCAACCATTTTCAAATCATTTTTGTAAAAGTTTTATGCTTTAAGTTCTTTATATATTCAAATATTTATTTATATTGTTTGGTTTGATTGTTTTGCAGGAGAAAATTGTTGTATTTTTTTTATATTGACTTTGCAGAAGAAAATTGTTTTGTTTTTTATTGCCTTTGCAGAACATTATTGGGCTATTCCACAGTAAAAGAAAACATAACAATTATTACTGTTTGGTGCATTTTAAATCAGGAATCTGGTATCTTCAGCCAGCTTTATCCGGTAGCGCTTGGTGTGCATACTCGTAGGTGTATTTAAAATAAACGAGTGTTCTTTATTGACCAGATGACGTAAGAAACATGATAATGCGAAATTACCCACTGTAGAAACTGTCTAAGGCGACAGGATATAGGTAATTAGATAAATTTCTAGACAGAAAAATAAACCATGAAATTGTCGTTTTTTACTGAAGTAGTCTATCCTTTTCGATATACTGATTTCTGATAATCAGAAACAGAAGATACAATGTGGCCCTCGTGTGACGTGGCAAACAAGAATTAGACGGGCATCTACAATTTACAATAAAAGTTGTAGTGTATATCATCCATCAAAATTGACAGAAACAATTATGATGCACCATGAATTTGCATAAAGTATTAAACTTTTAAAGGTTTTATAAATCCTGTTAAAATATTATTTAATTGCAAAAATCAACCAGAATGCATTTCAAGTTCATTTCATAAACAATTATATTGTTTTCCTCATTTTTTAATAGTTGATAAAGAAAAAACATTGCGGTACTTGAACGAAAGAATATAAACTGTGCAAATAATTTTAAAAATGCTTTAAAATATTTAGCAAATACTCATTTACTTAAAAGATTTTAAAATTTGGAAGCTAATTTGTATCCAATAATTTTATGAACAAACATTAAAACAACATTAAAACAATATTAAAACAACATTAATCTGAACAAAATTAGTTTTAGCTTCACAAAAACTTCATTTGATTTAATAACCGACCGGAACAGTATTTTTTTAAAGTTGAATGGTTTCATAAACTATTTTAAATGTACTTTATTCATTTAAAATTGAACGGTTTAAAATATTGTTTTAAAAATTACTTCACTTATTTTAAATTTAACCTTTAAAATACTTTTTAAAGTACTTTATGTATTTGAAATGAATTTTTTAAAATTCTATTTTAAAATGTACTTTATTTATTCATTTTAAATTGAATTTTAAAAATAATATTTAAAAAATACTTTATTTGTTTTAAATTGAACTTTTAAAATATTGTTTTAAGCAGTACTTTATTTTAAACTGAACTTTCAAATACTGTTTTAAAAAGTGTTTTATGTATTTTAAATTGAAATTTTAAAATATTGTTTTAAGATATATTTTATTTAGAATTGAATATTTAAAATACTATTTAAAATATTTAGTATACTGTTTTAAAAAGTGCTTTAATTTTAATTGAAAAATGTTTTACATGTGCTTTATTTATTCAAATTTAACTATTAAAATACTGTTAAAAATATTTATTTCAAACCGAACTTTTAAAATACGTACTTTTTTCATTTTAAAATGAACTTCTAATATACTGTTTTAAAATGAATTGTGAAAATATAAATGAAATAGTTAAGAAATATGAAAGAAAACTTGAAGTAGAAAAGCTCCTCAATTGACGTTATATAAATAAATGAAACATTTTTATCTTCCATATTCCTTTCAGCTTTCTTGCCAATCATCATCATCATCATCATCATCATCATCATCATCATCATCATCATCATCATCACGTGTTTGCTGTGAGTCAGGTTTTGTAAATGGAAGTCCCCACCAAAAATAAAAAAGACAACATTCACTGTTTAAGAAGGAATTAGTGTGGCCAACTATTTTTTTTTATTATAGATAAATAATTAATAAAGAAAATACTTTACGTATTTATTTATTTGCAGACTATCCTCATCTCTTATAGTTGCTGTTTCATGATAATCTCTGAATACGTAAGTAAAAGCGGAATGAAAAGTCGGTAGATGAACCTTTTTGGTTTTTGTGAGAGTAATTTATCGTAGCGAGCCGCATGGTAAAACGAACAAACGGACACAGAAACACGCAAGAGAAATAATAATCGGATTAAGAGAAGAGCAAGTGAGAGAGAAAGAGAGAGAGAGAGAGAGTAAGAGAGAGAAGGAGAGTTGGGAAGAATTTTTACAGGAGGAAGAGAGAGGAGAGAGAGGGGAGATAAACACTGTTGTAGATACTGTCGATGCAGTAAAATGTTTGTTGTTTTACTTCGGCAGAAAAAGAAATGTAAAAAACGAGCGATCGAGCGAGTCATAAAGAGAGAAAGAGAGAGAGAGGGAGAGAGAGGGAGAAAAGGGGAGAGAGAGAAGAAATAAAAACTGTTGTAGGTAGTGTTGACACCGTTAAATGTTTGCTTTTTTATTTTGACAGAAAAAGAAATGTAAAAAGCAAATGAGCGAATGCGAGAAAGAGAGGGAGAGAGAAAAAGAGGAAATAAAAACTAGTGTAGATAAAGTTAACGTCGTAGAATGTTTGTTTTTTATTTATTTCGGCAGAAATGAACAGATCCTGACCTGCCATTTAAGCTTCAATTTCTGTCCCATCGACGAAATGTTGAATCCCTCTGTCTGTTCTACAAGTATTATTTGCCTCCAACTCCACACTGGACCCTGCTAACCACCCTCTCCCAGACTTTCCTTTGCGGGCAGACGCCGCACTTGACAGTCTGAAAATCACCCATTCTCAGGTGCATGCCATTATAAAAAATCTTGACACTCCAAAAGCATGTGGACCCGATCTCATCCCAGCTGTGCTATTAAAATAGTGCTCCGCCGAAGTAGCTCCAATCTTCTTCAAACTTTACAACAAATGCTTTACTGAATCTTGCTTTCCTGCCTGCTGGAAAACTGCTTCTGTAGTACCAGCTTTCAAGAATTCTGGCGAAAGAACTGACCCAGCAAATTACCGCCCCATAAGCCTCCTCCCACTTTTTGCCAAAATATTTGAGTCCATAATTAACCAAGCTTGGGTCCATCGCCTTACAGATGCTAAACTTCTTACCGACCAACAATATGGATTTAGGCCAGCCCATTTCACAGCAGACGCTCTAACTGTAATCTCCGAGCGTATATACCATTCACTTGACAAAGTAGGGGACGGTAGAGAGGTAGCTCTAGATATATCTAAGGCTTTTGACAGGGTATAGCATGAAGGTCTTCTCAGGAAAATCAGATCATACGGTATCACTGGAAGAATACTTAACATAATTAAATCCTTCTTAGATAAGAGAAAAATCCAGGTTGTTCTCGATGGCCGTATATCTAAACAATATGATATAAATACGGGAGTGCCTCAGTCTATCCTTGGACCTATATTATTCCTAATATTCATAAATGACCTCCCTGACAAAAGTGTCTGTGAGATGGGTATATATGCTGATGACACCACGCTTTATAACAGACACGACAGGAAAACAAATGAACACATATCTAAAGAAATGGCAGAAACACTAGAGAATGACCTCCAATCTGTAGTGGAATGGAGACAAAAATGGATGGTCACATTCAATGCTGCTAAGACTAAACTTGTTTCCTTCAATAACTACAAGAAACCTTCTCTACCACGAATAGCAATGGCCAAAGACTCTTTATCTGAAAGCACATCTTTTAAACTCCTCGGCCTAACGTTCACAGGAAACATAAGTTGGAACAATTACATTGAGAGCATTGCTAGGACCGCAAGGAAGAAGGTAGGTCCTCTCTACCGTGCTAGAAAGCTACTGACCCCTGAAAGTATCCTGTACCTCTATAAGGTCACCATTCGCCCATGTTTGGAGTATTGTTATCATATTTGGGCTGGTGCATCTGTTACTAGTCTCTCGCTCATAGAAAAGGTTCAAAAGAGAGTCGCCAACCTTATAGGTCCTGAACTATCATCCAAGCCTCTGTCCTATCGACGCAATATAGCATCCCTCTGCCTGTTCTTCAAGTACTTTAACGGTGTATGTTCCGACAAGCTGCAAGTACTTGTGCCCCCTGTACGTAAATACCCCCGAAAAACCTGACAAGCAGTACAATCCTACCACTTCACAGTAGAGATCCCTAGATGTAAGAAAACCTTCTACTCCAGTAGTTTCTTCCCCAGAACCGCTAGACTTTGGAACTCCCTGCCAGGTTCCTGCTTCCTCAACTGTACTGACATGCAGAAGTTCAAGTGTAACGTGAACCGACATCTTGCTGCCCAACTCCCCACCTAGTACCCCTGTAGACTGTGTCCCTCATAGTAGCCCCCTACATCAAAGTGGCAATGTGCCTTGTACCCCATCAACGTAAATACTCCCGACAAACCCTACAAACAGCAAAATCCCACCTCTACATAGTAGAAACCCCTCGATATAAAAAAAACCCTTCTACTTTAATAGTTTCTTCTCCAGAACTGCTAGACTTTGGAATTCCTTTTCAGTTTCCTGTTTCCCCAACTTTACTGACATGCAGGAGTTCAAGTTTAATGTAAACAGAAATATTTCTGCTCAACTTCCTACTTAGTATCCTTGCAACTTACGTCTCTTGTAGTAACCCCTACATCAAAGTGACACTGTGCTTTGTTTGTGGTGAAAATGTAATAATAAAAACGAAATCTAAAAATCGAGCGAGATAGAGAGAGAAATAGCGAGAGAGAGAGAGTTGGGAAGAATATATACAGAAAAAGAGATAGAGAGGGGGAAAGAGAGGGGGAGAGAGATAGATAAAGAGAGGGGAAATAAAAAACTGGTGTAGATAATGTTGACGCCGTAACATGTGTGTTGTTTTTTCTTTGGCATAAAAAGAACATTACACGGCGAACAATATCTACACTAGTTTTTATTTCCTCTCTCCCCCTTTCTCTCTCTTTCTCTCTCTCTCTCTCTCTCTCTGTATACATTCTTCCTAACTCTCTATCTATCTATCTATCTATCTATCTATTTATCTATCTCGCTCGCTTTTTACATTTCTTTTTACGCCCAAGAAAAAATCTTTCACGGCGAACAACATCTACACTAGTTTTTATTTCCTTTCTCTCTCTCTCTCTCTCTCTCTCTCTCTCTCTCTCTCTCTCTCTATGTATACATTCTTTCCAACTCTCTCGCTCGCTCTATCTCTCTCTCATAGTCGAAAACCTATGCGGACAAGATAAGTAACTTGATAGAAATCTTGCTAATCGTAGGAAATATGCAAATAATTCAAACCGCCCACATTAAAAGTAAATGTAAAAAAGTATAAGAAATATAAAAGAAACCCGCCTATTAAACAATGTAAAAGAAAACAAAAAATAGCATCGTGTAAGGTTCGCTAAGTCACTCCGAAATCGAAAAATAAGCAATGGTATCCGTACATATTTTTACAGTGTTTATTTTTTTGGGGAGGATAGTGGCGTGTTTTTTATGTGTGCATAGTAAAGTGTAAGCTTTTCAGTATTTAATTTTCTGTTTATAAGCGGTTATTATGTTTTTATTTGGTTTATTTTTTTAAAACGATTGATTGTAGAGGGTGTCGCCATATTTTAAAGGTTCTGGAGCATTCGCTAATGTATTAAGAAGTAGATTCCGGAATAATCGAATTGTCAGCTCTCAGCCAATGAAAATGGGTGGAATTTGAGAAGGGAGAATTTATTATTTTTGAACTGGAAAAATCTATGAGTTTATGAGCTTCCCTTGTTGCAAACTTACGGTAGTTTGGTCCAGAGGGGAATTTCTGCAATCAAAATATATATGGAGATTATTATTATTATTATTATTATTATTATTATTATTATTATTATTATTATTATTATTGGCTCACATGGAGCTTTCACACAAACCAACAAACGATCTGATTGGAAACCTGTTGTATTCTCTGGAGGCTGAGTGACACCAAGTCTCCCCAGACGTCCAGTTCTCTCCACCTCCTTCGATAGCATTTGCAAATGAATTTGCATCATCGCAACAACCTCTTACCATTGATTTCTCGCCGGCAGGGGCCATTGGTTTATACTGGAATTTTAGTGGCACTAAGCCTCCCCAAAGTCCCAGTTCTCTTTGCGCTTGTCCAACCGAGGTCTGGCTGGCGCTCTCTCCTCGGTCTTTCAGTCCTTTTTGACCTTTCTCAACTCTTTGGGTCACTTTTTTATTGGGAGGAGCGGTGGTGAAACTATGAGGGAGGGATGCATGATTGGGGTATAGAACTTGTAGATATGCAGCTTCGGTGTTCTTCATTCCCTGTAACGCTTATTCGTTATATTGTCTTCTTGTATTATTCTCCGCATTCAAGGGTTTTCCTTAATATTTCAGTCGTTTTGATTATCATTAGTCGTTGTACTTTTGCAGTTATTCCTCTGATTCCAATTTCTGACATTCTTTTTTCCAGGTTTTTCGGAATTGTTCCTAGTGCTCCTACTATTATCGGTACTATTTTGATTTTCTTCATCATCTAAATCCCTTTTAACTCTCTGGCTAGCTCTGTGTATTTGCTTCGTTTCTCCTTTTCTTTCATACTCACCCTATGGTCAGCTGGGACAGCAAAGTCTGCGATTTGACAAGATTTTTCTTTCTTGTTAATTATTACGACATCTGGTCTTCTTGCTTGGATGGGTTTGTCCGTCTGTATGTCCATGTCCCATAGGATTTTGTGGTTCCCGTTTTCGAGTGCTGTTGCGGGTTTATGTTTGTACCATTTGTCTGTACGCTCAAAATGCAGTCGTTTGCACAATTCTCAGTGCACCGCCCTTCCCACTTGGTCATGCCTGTTTTTGTATTCCTTTTGGGCCAGTTTGCTGCATTCACTTACTATATGGTTTATCGTTTCGTCTCTTTGTCCACAGAATCTGTATTTGCTGTTTTCTTGTGTTTTATCGATTCTTGCTTTGATATGATTGGTTCTTATCGAGTTATCTTGTGCTGCAGCTATTAGAGATTCAGTTTCTCGGTTTATATGTCCTTTTCGCATCCATGTCCATGGTGTTTTCGTTATTCTCATCTTTTGTCATTCTTATGAATTTTCCGTGGAGTTGTTTCTCTTCCCATTTCTCTTTTCTCGTTTTGTCATTTGTCTCTCTGTTTTCTGTTTTGTTGTTTTTTTTCAGTGTCTCTTGCTGCCATAATTATCCTTTCAGTGTTTTGCAGTATGTAATTTTCTAGTCTTTTTTCGTGTCCTTCACACAGTCTTCTATACAGATCAGTCCTCTCCCACCGTCTTTCCTTTTCACGTAGAGCCTGTCAATATCGTCTTTTGGGTGTAGTGCATTATGCATAGTCATGAGTTTCCTGGTTTTCTGGTCGAGTTGTCTCAGTTCTTCTTTTGTCCACCCTATAAACGGTTCAGATGATCTTACTAGTGATACTTCCCATGTATTTACACCTTTTATTAGGTTTCTGCTATATAATTTCGTTTCCAGGAGTTTTCTTGTTTTCCTGAGGTATTCCTTTCCAATTTT
The DNA here is from genome assembly GCF_053919585.1 of Euprymna scolopes. Lineage (NCBI taxonomy): Eukaryota > Metazoa > Mollusca > Cephalopoda > Sepiida > Sepiolidae > Euprymna > Euprymna scolopes. The sequence continues at coordinate 25,905,183 of NC_136482.1, forward strand.
CTCTTTCATTTCTGTTGCTCTGATGGTGTCCGCTTCCAGAATTCCCAAGTATTTATAGTCGTCTTATTCCCCTAGTGCCCTAATTTCTGTTTGGTTGGGTAGTTCCATGCCTTCTGTCGTTTCCAGTTTTCAATTTCTTATAACTAGTTGTGCGCACTTTTCCATTCCAAATTTCATTTGGATAACTTGGCTGAAGATCCTGGTAGTGTTAATTAGTGTCTCTAGCTCATTTTCGGTCCTTGCAAAAAGTTTCAGATCGTCCATATACATCAGGTGGTTCATTTTTTCCTCTGTATTGGAGAACTTGTATCCGGCTTGATTATTATTATTATTATTATTATTATTATTATTATTATTATTATTATTATTATTATTATTTTAATAATAATAATAATAATAATAATAATAATAATAATAATAATAATAATAATTAATTGATTAATTATTATTTTTTTTATCGCATTGCTTTTTAGAAGGATTGTTATGGCTTCTGTTTTTTTGCATTGTACCTCTATTATGCTGTATTTTTTATAAATACCATTTTTCTTCTTTCTCTGCGAATGAAAACATTGTGGTTACATTATTCACGGCTTAATAAAATAAATAACTCCACTCCCCGGGCCACTGCATTCGGCTGTCACCTGCGGTCGGCATAAAATAATAACATTAATTTGTGGCGCTTCATTTTTTTGTTTTGGTTTTTAGAATTTTACAAAACAAATTCCAACAGAAAATAATATTCAACAGTTTCCCTTTTTCTTTTTCACGTTTTTTTTTTTTCGGATAATTTATTTCCTGTTTTTTTTTTTTTATTTCTATCCACCTTTCGCGTTTCTCTCTCTCTCTCTCTCTCTCTCTCTCTCTCTCTCTTTCTCACTGCTTAATAAGTCTGTTTCCCTCCCTATATCATCGCCCTACCTTCTCTCTTTCTTTCTCTCGCCTAGTCTCTTTATCTATGTCTCTATCAGTTTGCATGTCTCTTTTACTCTCTCTCTCTCTCTCTCTCTCTCTCTATATATATATATATATATATATATATATATATATATATCTGATGTACATTTAGGGATTAATAATGATAAATCAACACAATTCCACATTTACTGTAGAAGTTTTCTCGGAAATTACTGAATCAGTCTGGATGAAATTTTGTATAGACCTTTGTTATGCCAAAGTGCAGTAACTATGTATTATGGTATGATGGTATGATAACCAATTAACTGTGATTAGTATTTGATGCAAAAATGAGGATAAAGCTAACAATATTCAACCATCACTTTTTAAAAAAAAACATTCATTCTAAGTCAACGGGCTATAATTTTTTAACGGACAAAAAGTTTGTTTAATAATGCTTATAAGGTCCTTAGGATAAATTTCGTTTTAAAAATATTTGTTTAAAACTCAACTTTTTCTTTCTTTTATCACATTTTTTCTCAGAAACGCAATTCTTACATGTACAACCAAATATAAAAGATAAATACCATATAAAATTTATAACTTTCGGCCATCAACCGAGTTTTTTTTTTCTTCGGCTTCATCGCCACCAGAACCAGTTAAGATAGCTTTTTCTCTGTTGCTTTAGTCTTGTGTAGTTCTAAAAGGTCTATCCTCTCAGACTGCCTTCTCACTTTGATAAGGCTTAGTTTATTGTTAACCCTCTGAAGCGCTCCTGTCAGGGAATGCCGACGGGGCTGTTTAGGCATTTCATATTTGCAAGCTAGAGTGCTGGCTTTTCAAATCCACTTTCGTGACTTTTGTGTCATATTTCATCGTAAGAAGGAGATAAATATCTAAATACCTACGGCACCAAAACTAACAGAGTTTAGGCTATTGTTGAGATGGCCATTTTCCAATCGGCTCAGGTATTGCTTTATCCCTGTTTAGTTCTAGGATGTCTACTATCTCAAGCTTTGCTTTCTCCCTTTGACTTTATTACTAATCGTCTGAGGTACCCCTACCTGGGAATGCCAATGGACCTGCCCAGGCCTGTTAATGCAGGCCAGAATGCCTTTCCTCTAGGGCACTGACTCTTCAAATCACACTTTCTGACACACGGGACCACATTATCTCTGCCGTAGGAGGGAAATATACATCACAATCTTTAGAGGAAAGACCCTAACAAGCAGCAGTCGCGACATTATAACTTGATCCATTTTCCAACTCTGTCCATTCATTGGCATTTTGTCAGATCCTTTCGAACTCAATCTGCTGCACTCGACTTTCTGCGAGTCATTACTGTTTCTTAGTTGTTTGTTATTGGCACAGTTCATTAGAAAACCTCTGTTCTCTCTCGACACCGCTACGGACAATGGCGGATATACCTTCACTAACACTTACCATCCGAATATCGTCTCAATCATAATATGAACAAATTTGTTTTTGGCGACATCTTCGGTTTAAAACACTTGCAATGCACAAAACGATGACAAGGAGAAGAGAGAGTGTATTCACCTTTCCTTCATCCAAATTGATTTGAATCCTGGCCAATCTTGTCAATCGCCAGAAGAAATGCTTCTATTAAATTAATTCGACTTTTCCTGTCGCAAAACGTGTTCCAATATATTACTATTAGCATAAACACTATTAGCATAAACACTACTAGCTGATTCATGTATCTTCTAGAGTTGGCACGATAAATCGAAATCGAGGATCATACAAATCGGATTTTTTAAAGCACTGAAATAGATAGCAGAATTTTTTAAAAATGCATATTTTCCGATGCCAAAAGCGATTCTTTTAATTATGTTTTATTTAAGACAAAATTTTTCATTGCCGATACTAATAATGAAATCTAATATATATATATATATATATAAGGTTATATGTTTATCTGTCTGTCTGTTTGTCTGTCTGTTCGTCTGTCTGTCTCCATATTTTCAAATTCTATCTCTTCCGAAACTAAAAGTTGCAGATTGGATTTTTTATGCACTATTCTTTAATGGGTCTTTAGCCGTTAAAATAGCTTTTAAGGGATCAAAAAGGGTAAAAATTGAAAAAAAAAATCGTTAAACATTTTGTATATTCATCTTAGTTTATTTTTAATTTTTAATCAGTTCATAAGCGTGTCACGTTGGTACAGTGGTAACGTCACCAGTTCTGAATGCTACTGTTTCGCTTTCGGTTTCGATTCTAGCTGATGGCACCCAAATACTTTTCTTTATTACTTTTGAAATTACGACTTTATATATATATATATATATATATATATATATATATATATATATATATATATATATATATATACGAAATCTGGACAAAATAAAACATCATATTTAAACAGAGCAGGGCACCCCCACCTCACCCCGTTAGTGATAAATATTTAATGATTCTACTCTACCAATAAAACTGAAATCACCTTCCCCCACATGTGTACTGGAGTAATAATAAACGAAACAACTCTATAGTAAAATATTTAGAGATTTTACAAGAGTCAGAATCAGTAATGGTATCAGAATCGGGAACTTATAATTGGGAATTGCATTGGAATCAATAATTTTTTTGGATTTTTCTTATCACTAGTATCTACACATGGTTACGAATACGAGGGGCGTGCAATAAGTAATGCCCCTGACCCACTTCCAGTTGTCTGATCTAGCTGAAATTTTGCATGTGCAGTGGTTTATATCTCTACGGGTTATGTGGAAAATTACAGCTCTGAACTAATTGTGGTTTCTGTTTTACAGGTTTTAACTGAGTCACGTGTGAAATCGAGCCTGTTGAATGTCAAGCAGTGATTCGGTTTTTGTATTTGAAAGGACTCACACCACAGGAGACTTTTGATGAAATGAAAGAAACTTATGCTGATAATGCCCCATCATATGACCTTGTTAAACGCTGGCATCGTGAATTCAAACATGGCCGGAAGTCTGTGGAAACAGCTCCCAGACATGGTCGCCCCCCTTCTGCCATTGATGAGGCATCTGTCCGTCAAGTTGAGGCTGCCATTTTGGAAGATCGGCGCATTACTATTCGCCAAATAGCCCAAGATGTCAAGATTAGTACATGGTATGTGGAAACTATCATTCATGATTATTTGCATACGCATAAGGTTGCTCACACCATTCCAGAAGCGAGAACGCGTCGAGTGCTCGAGGATGAATTTGGAGATGTGCCAAGAAGATGAGTTAAAGTTTTTCAAAAGACTGATTACACAGGATGACAACTGGGTCCATCACTATGATCCAGAGACCAAAGCCCAGTCAATGCAGTGGAAGCACTTGGACTCACCGCCTCGAAAGAAGGCAAGGGTGCAGCCCTCCGCTGCCAAGGTCATGCTCACAGTCTTCTGGGACCAGGACGGAGTAGTGATGACAGATTTCCTGGCAAAGGGTACCACAATTACATGAGCCTATTATGCTTCACTTTTGAATAAATTAAGGGAAGCTATCAAAATCAAGAGGCGGGGCAAGATCAGCAAAGGTACCCTCCTCCTGCAGGACAACGCCCCGGTCCACAACTCGAATGTCGCCAGATCAGAAGCACGGGCGTGTGGTTATGAAATCCTCCCACATTTTCCCTACTCTCCTGACCTTGCACCCTCTGACTTTCACCTCTTCCCAGCCATGAAGTTGTTTTTGAAAGGAAAGCGTTTCCCAGATGATGCAGTCTTGATTTCTGAAGTTACGTCGTTGTTGGAGGACCAGCCTGGGGTGTTCTACAAAAACGGTCTCCAGAGCTGCATCAAACAATAACAGAAATGCATAACTCTGGGTGGTTCCTATGTAGAGAAAGACTAATAACTGTGTCTCGTTGCTGTGTTTCGTTGCTCTAATGCTATGGAAAGTGGGTCAGGGACACACCCCTCGTACAATTACAAATTTTCATTTAAAAAAAAAAACAGAGCAGTCTTCGGTAGTTGACAGTGTTTATAGTGTATTTATTCCTCTGTGCAGCCAGGGTCGGAAAATGGGATTGCTAGCGCCCCAGAGGAGGGGCACTCTGACCCGCAAAAAGTGATTGGGTAGCCCTGTCAACATTCCCTGGTGAGAACGCCTCAAACGCTTAGCAATAAGCTAAACCTTT
>NC_136482.1:25912704-25947704 GCF_053919585.1 Euprymna scolopes
TGTAAGTGTTTCTGTTGAGTGGGGAGTGGAAATTAGCGAGGTCAACTTATGTGATTTTCTTATCTGTTGTGGTAGGTAGGTCACGACCTGCGTAATATATGTCATTAAAGTCCATGAGCTGAAAATGACATCCTAGCAAGCAAAATCTGTCGACTAATCAAACTGTGAATAATTAATCAATTAAAAAAAAGCATTAGAAAACTTAAAAATTGCATTAAAAAATAATTATTTGTACTGAAACTCATTTAATATTTTTAAAATAGCATCCAAAACGGAAAAGTTGTGTGTTTATGCTCTATGAGTAATTAAATATTTCGTTGTTCTATGGATGTTAAAGATTAAAACATGTCCATTATTTACTTATGAATTACATTTAAAATAAAAAGAAAGGAACATGATTCGATCTATAATAAAACTGAACTTTATTCAATTCATAAAAAATTACGCATGTAAAATTACGTATGTTTGAAGCAGAAGACAATCAAATGTCGCAAAACATGAAATATTAATTTAGGTAGGCACGACCAAGTTGTTTTTTTTAAACTAGCAAAAATCTATTAAAATCTATTATTCTTGAGCAACATTTTTATTCCAGAAAAACAAAAGCCTGAAATTTATCATATGAAAACCAGAATACTATAAAACTTGTTCTACTATTTTTAATAGAATTTGAAATTTTCAAAAAAAAAAAAAAAAAAACACCATTTGCAGCCATTTTTGTCACGATGGATGAAGCATTTAAATATTTTTAAAAGGTTTTGAACCAATCAATTTTTTTGCCTGAAAAAGATTTAGGATGATTTGCGACAATAAAATGAAAAAATATTATAACATAAATACCTGAATTTAAAACTCCATAGATTTCGCGGTGCGAAATTAAAAAATCCAAAATTTAATGATAGTTTGGAAGAACATACTGTAGCTGGTTACAAGAGTAACAAATAATGCTAATATAATCAAAGTAATTATTTCAAACATTAAATCGTTTACAAAAATCGGGTTTGTTTTATAATTCACCAATATGATAAAACAAATATATAACAAATGTTACTTTTAATTGCATGTATCCAAATGTTTGCCGTTAACTTGCTGTCTTCAGAGCGTTAAAAATGGTTCCAAATTGAAATAAATAAACAAAATATTGATAGAAAATCACTTAATAATTGTCATTGTAACTCTTTCTGACACTTATTGGCTGGATTTTAGCAGTATTTTGTTTATTTCTGTTCAATTTTAAAACACATTTTTGATTATTCAGTGTTCTCTGATTATGTTAACTGGTTTCCACACTCAAATACTTTTTAATATTTCAACTATTTTCACTAATGCCATGCATTGATTGATGTTTATCCTTCGTTCCAATTTTTTCTATTCTTTATTTTCATTTTTCATCCAGAACTTTTACTAGAACTCTTACTAATATTGGTATTACATCGGTGTTTATTAGGTTCTAGTTTATCTCTGGTTCCTAAGAAGTTCTATGTATTTTGTTAGTTTTCCTGCCTTCTTGGTTTTCACTCAGTTAGTTTCTGGGATGACAAAATACACTATTAGCCATGTTTTTTCCTACGTACGATTATCATCATGTACGATATTCTAGCTTGGATGAGTTTATATGTTTTTATTTTCATATGCTATAAAATTTTATACCGTTCATTTTTCGACACGCTGCAATTCATACCTCTACCGTTAAAGGGAGTTAAAGTGAATTAATTTGCATAGTTCTAAGTAGACCATCTTCACGATTTAGTTATGTCTCCTTTTATATTTATTTTTGACTAATGTGCTGAATTCACTTATGGCGTTTTTAACCATTTCGTCTCTTTATCAACAAAGACTAACTTTACTGTTTTTACTGAATTTTGCGTATGTTGACTTTTATATAGTTTGTTCTGATTGAATTATTTTTGTGAAGTAGCGTTTTGCTTTCATTGTTCAAGTGCCCGTTCTATAATCATATCCTTTCTCTACCCATTTCCTTTCTGTGATTATGTTCCGCTTTACCATTGTGTTGGTTAATTTATAAATTATCCCTGTACTTGCTACTTTCCTATTTTTCTATTCTCGCCTTTTTCCATGTTTTTTTTTTTTCACTTCTATTCATCCTAGAAGTGATAATCAGCCTCTCTGTAATTTGTGTTACGTGTTTTCTTATTCTTTTCTCACATTTTAACGCTCAACCTATCATTTGTCTGGCGGTTCAAAGTAAATTCATTTTACATGGAGTCGGTCCAAAATATCATTCAGGTGCAATGCATGGAGCATGGTCATTAGTTTCATATTCCCATGATCTATATATCTAAGTTATTATTTATCTAGTTTATGAAGAGCCCAGATTATCTTGCTAGTAACATTGATTAAGTATTTATTCATTTTATTAGATTTGCACAACATAATTTCATTTCAGGGAATTCTTGTTCTTTTCTATTCCATTACTGTTCATTCAGTGGTGGTCTGCTTATAGAATATCCCGGTATTTATATTTATCACATTCACAAAGCACCCCTCACCACCTCTGAATTAGCAAATTGTATAGCTTTTATTATTTCAGAATTCCCATTTTTATCCTAAACCGTGCACATGTTTCATTCTGCCTAAAGATGCTAGTTTGTTAGCTTATTAGTTTTTCTAAAATCAGCCATTTACGAGGTGCCTTTAATAAATGTCCAGACTTTTTCATATGGGCACTTTTATTGAGAGTACACACAAGAAACTCTTCAAAGTAATCTCCTCTGGTTGCAATGCACTTGTACCATTTCAACAACTTCTGGAAGGCCCCATGGAAGTCCTCTTGTGTGGGCGTGTCAATAACCCTTATTACAGCCTCTTTCATCTCTTCAATTGTCTCATAAGGACAGCCTCTAAAGTTTTCCGTGTGCTTAAGGAATAACCGAAAGTCACAGAAAGCAAGCTCTGGACTATAAGGAGGGTGAGGAACTGTTTTGATGCCCATCTAGGTCAAATAGTCTGTGACAAGGATGGAGTTGTGGACTGGTGCATTTACGCAAATCTTCTGCATCTTCAGTTCCTCGCGAATGATTGTGTTACAGTTCCCACACTGACATCAAACCGTGCACTTATTGTCTGTACACACGACGGTCTTTATCAATGAAATTCTTTATTTGGCCAATCATCTCTGGTGTTCTGACTTCCTTACTCCCCCAACACCTCTCATCATCTTACCTTTCTTGAATCTCTTATTGCCCTTAAAAACTGATGCTCATTCATGCAAGATGGCCCAAAAGCTTTCTGGTGAATTCCATACGTTTCTGTGACATTTTTCTTAAGTTCAAAACAGAATTTTATTGCATAGCGTCCTTCTAAAGTGTCCTCACGTCCTGATTGAATTTTTAAAATTCACCAGCTGTGATAATCAGGCTTTAGTAGGGTGTATTCAAATTCCTGCTGTAGCTCTTCATTTGAATCGCCTTTGTGTAAACACAACTTTTATTCAGTAATTATAGGAGCCACTGGACTCATGATGAAGAATTTTAAAAACTACCTTCCAAATAAACCTGGTGAATCAATTACAAGATATATTCCAACAATTGCACTTAAAGGTGAATATCTCTTGTGTACATCCTGTCTATAAACTGGTAAGATATGTATACACACATCAACACACAATAAACGAATCACATAGAACGTTTAACACTCTTATGTTAATAGAGACTCATTATAGACAATACACCCTTATATATATATATATATATATATATATATATATATATATATATATATATATATATATATATATATATATATATGTATATATATATATATAAAGCATTAGTTTCATCAAATACTTTTGCAAGCAAAATCCGATCCCACATTTTGCTAAATCCTACCCTCTGATGAGAAGAAAAGTATTTCTTCGAAACTTCGCGGATTAAGGACTATCTTCTTATTTTGTGCTTCCTTTTTAAAATTAAATATGTTTTCAACTCTTTTTCAAAGTGTTTTTTAACATGTTTTATAAACTACTCGTTCTTATATATATATATATATATATATATATATATATATATATATATATATATATATATATATATATATATATATTTAATTATTATAGTAAATATATATATATATATATATATATATATATATATATATATATATATATTTACTATAATAATTAAATACCTACAGACACTAGTGTTTCATCCTTTCGGGCATCTTCAGTGCAGGGTATCATGATTTACACCAGTCGACAGACTCGAACCCGGCAACATGAGCCATCTCTGGCTCAATTAGCAAATACTGTATCCAATCGGCTACCATTAACTGCGAGAAATAATGTTGAATTGAAACATTTTATTTTTAACTGTTTTTAACGTCAGTCACAGTGATCTAACCGTTATACGATGATCTATGCATAAGAGCTAAATTGACCGTCTTGATTCAACTGAAAGTGCTCAACGATAAGAAACGAGTTTCTTAAAGGGGCTTACATAATTATTTACTATAATAATGAAGGATCAAGTAAAAAATAGATACTCTGTAACAGACGACGCTGCCTGGCAGCGACCGGCGCACATTTCAACTAACACCGGTGATTCGACCTTGACATTGGCACAAGCACATGGTGTCGGTTGTTTGTAAACACGTCAAATAGCAAACATGCTCGAATATTCGCCAGCATTTTTAAAAAAATATATTTACAAAACTTTTGAAGATTTAAAAGAAAAAATATATATGTACAAAACATTTTTTTTTAAGTAAGTAACAAAACGAACGTACTTAAATAAAAGATATTTAAATAAATGCGTGTCTTTCTGTTTCGGATTTTTGCGACCAAGATTGATTTTTATGTACCGTGTTTGTTTGTTTTTTTGTGTGCGTTTTTAAGACAATTCAATATTTATTTAATTATTCTTTAAAACATTAACTTCAGCGAAAATTAATATATTTTTAAAATAATATTTGGTACTGGTCGCGGTAAGAGTTCCCTGCCGAACACCCTCAAAAAACAATGATTTCTCCCGCGCAGCCGCAAAGGACATGTTTTAGTTGCCATAGTAACAACACTTTTTATCGACATTGTTTTAATGTTTATGAATATTGAAATAAAAGACATTACTACACATTTATTAATAATATCTCACTTTTCATCACTTTTATCGACTTTTTAAAACTTTATTTTTACTCTTTTTAAATGACAACGTTAATGTTTATGAATATTGAAATAAAACATTACTACACATTTATTAATATCTTTTTTTCTTTACTGTTTATGTGTCAATTTTATCGACTTTTTCTTTTCTTATATTGAATATTGAAATAAGACATTACTACACATTTATTAATAATATCTTTTTTTTTTTTTTTTACTGTTTTACTGTTTGTGTCACTTTTATCGACTTTTTCTTTTATGAAACTTATCGGCGGTTCTTGAAATTTACTTACCACAAAACTTGTCGGCGGTTCTTGAAATTTACTTACCACAAAATGATGATAGAATAATAAATTTACTTACGTTTAATCAATGTTATTTTCTTTTTTAAATAGCATTTTCTTTTTAAATGACGACGTTTTTACTGTTTATGAATATTAAAAGAAAAATAATTACTAAACATTTATTAATAAGAAAATGGGTGCTAGTGCACTATCCGCGCTATATTTTAAATCGTATTTCTATACCGATGTATTGGAACATTCAAGATGGCGTCTTATTCTCTCTTAACACGGTGTGGGAAAAGATGTTATAAATAAAAAACCGGATAAAACACTGTTAAAAACTCGCTCAATATATGTTACCGTGACATAGGTTGACATATATTCGGCGGGTTTTTAATAGTATTTTGTATTGTTTTTTATTTATAACTCCTTTTTCCATACTTACGGTGTTAAAGAGGGTGTGAGACGCCATCTTGAATTTTCGAATACATCGGTAAAGACTGTTTTTCGAGCTGAATAAATATGTTACATTGAATAAAAACACAAAAAATATATCCAGTTTGGCAGAAAAGTAAATTATCTTGCCTTTGATAACATTTATTTGTTATATATTTGTTTTTTGACAACTTTTTCGAATCTGTGTGTACAGTAATACAAACCCTAAATGTATTATTCTATCACCATTTTGTGGTACTAGTGCACTTATTGATCCGTGCTGAAATAACGTTATTATTTAAAAAGCCATTCTTAACACGGGGAGGGTGTTTTGTACCTATTCTCTACTTTAACCTTACAATTGAATAAAAAAACATTAAACTTTAAGCTAAGAAATACGATTTAAAATATAGCGCGGATCATAAGTGCACTAGCACCCATTTTCTTATTAATAAATGTTTAGTAATTATTTTTCTTTTAACCGCCGACAAGTTTTGTGGTAAGTAAATTTCAAGAACCGCCGATAAGTTTCATAAAAGAAAAAGTCGATAAAAGTGACACAAACAGTAAAACAGTAAAAAAAAAAAAAAAGATATTATTAATAAATGTGTAGTAATGTCTTTTATTTCAATATTCAATATAAGAAAAGAAAAAGTCGATAAAATTGACACATAAACAGTAAAGAAAAAAAAAGATATTAATAAATGTGTAGTAATGTTTTATTTCAATATTCATAAACATTAACGTTGTCATTTAAAAAGAGTAAAAATAAAGTTTTAAAAAGTCGATAAAAGTGAGATATTATTAATAAATGTGTAGTAATGTCTTTTATTTCAATATTCATAAACAGTAAAACAATGTCGATAAAAAGCGTTGTTACTATGGCAACTAAAACATGTCCTTTGCGGCTGCGCGGGAGAAATCATTGTTTTTTTAGGGTGTTCGGCAGGGAACTCTTACCGCGACCAGTACCTAATATTTTTTAATATTAAATTTTGACGATTTTTTTTTAAATAAAAGATATTTAAATAAATGGGTGTCTTTCTGAGTGCGTTTTTTTAAATAAAAATAAAAATTATAAAAAGATTTCTATCTTGTGATACTACATTTCATCTTTATAAAAATAAAGTTATAAAAAGATATGTAAATTAAATAATATATTTTTTAATCTCGATTGCTTATACTTGTGATTTTAATTATGCATAAAAATTGCCTCGGTCTAGAAGGATATCTCCTTCACTGACCACCGACATACATCGCACTTTAAATAAATATTGAATTGTATTAAAAACGTACCCAGAAAATAAATGGCCAAAACCGTATAGAATGAACCTTTTTTTTTTTATAAGTTTTATTTAAACAGCCTTTATTTGAACTTAATGGACTGTTTTTTTTTTTTGGGGGGGGTTGTATTTAGTAACTGTTTTATTCTTTGTATCAAACAAAAATAGAACTTTTATAATGAAATATATATTACGGACTGTTTTTCAAACATGGAAATTTTAAAATTAAAGTTTTATTTAAAAAAAAAAAGGCGAGGTGTTTTTTCTTTTCGAGATATTTTTTTTCACCATTTATTACTTTGAAATTTTATTCAACAATGAAATGATAAAAAAAAAAAAACTTTTCGTTAAATATATATTTTAAAAAATTATTATAAAATATCTATAAAGTCTATTTTTTATGTCTGTAAAAGTTTGTTGAAAGTTCAAATAAAGTTTATAATTTAATTGAAATAAAAAACACCTCGTCTTTTTTTTTATAAAATAAAACTAAATTTAAATTTTAAAATATCGATGTTTGAAAAACAGTCCATAATATATATGTCATTATAAAAGTTCTATTTTTGTTTGATAAAAAGAATAAAACAGTTATTAAAAAGTTCTGTAAATATATTAAAAACGCACTCAGAAAGACACTCATTTATTTAAATATCTTTTATTTAAAAAAATATCTTGCTCCGAATATTCATCAAAATTTAATATTTAAAAATATTATTTTAAAAATATATTAATTGTCCCTGAAGTTAATGTTTTAAAGAATAATTAAATAAATATTGAATTGTCTTAAAAACGCACACAGAACCCCCCCCCCTTAAAAAAAAACACGGTACATAAAAATCAATCTTGGTCGCAAAAATCCGAAACAGAAAGACACCTATTTATTTAAATATCTTTTATTTAAATATGTTCGTTTTGTTGCTTACTAAAAAAATGTTTTGTAAATATATATTTTTTCTTTTAAATCTTACAAAAGTTTTGTAAATATATTTAAAAAAAAAAATGCTGGCGAATATTCGAGCAGGTTTGTTATTTGACGTGTTTACAAACAACCGACGCCATGTGCTTGTGCCAATGTCAAGGTCGAATCACCGGTGTTAGTTGAAATGTGCGCCGGTAACCGCCAGGCGGCGTCGTCTGCTACAGGGTTTTGATTCTTTACTTGATCCATAATTAAATACCTACAGACACTATATATATATATATATATATATATATATATATATATATATATATATATATATATATATATATATATATATAATAAGTTATAAAATATATATGGCGATTAAGCTACACAGAATATTCCGCGTTTCATCCACGCTAGGATTCATAAGCCTGATGAATCCTAGCGTGGATGAAACGCGGAATATTCTGTGTAGCTTAATCGCCATATATATTTCATAACTTACTACCTAGCTATACCTACGTATTGAGCACTGTTGAAGTAAATACTTAAAGTTTACGCATAAATGTATACTTCCGTATAATAATTTAAGTGATTAAATTAAGTATATATATATATATATATATATATATATATATATATATATATATATATACAAGACACACATATATATGGTCGTTATACACCCAGTATACAAATTGCTTACACTTCATGGATAAAGATGTGGAAATATGCTTTGTCAGTGTTCTTACTCATTAAATATTGGTATAAAAATCATAGAATTACCTGATTATTCCATATTGTTTTGAAATGTTTTAGGTTGATAATTCGTATTATTTGGATTAATCAGAGTACTGTTCATATTAATGTGTTATTTTCACAGCGTTTCACCCGATGTAACCTCTGACTTTTTTTTATATGTATCGTGTTGAATTCAGGAATCATTCTGATTCAGGAATATGTACTGAATTTCAACTAAAACCCTTTATTTAATCCACAATGATAGCATACTTTCATTCTGTCAGGTAAGAAATAATTCATAATGATATTCTTAGTATCAACAGGATTGAACCACTAATCCCCAGAATATCATTTAGAACTGATTATTATGTCGCACTTTTATCTTTTGTGACTTGAAAAAATTTCTAGTTTTATTAAACAGAAAGAGTCCTGAGTTCAACAAGTTACACCTGAAGAAGGTCGGAGGTTACATCAACCGAAACGTTATAAAAAAGACACTCAAGATGAAAATAGAATTTCGATTAAGTTTTCCGTATGTAAATTATTATTATCGTTTCTAATGAGCTAAAGGAAAAAAAGCATCAAATGTTGAATTTTTACTGTAGAATGAAAAATTCCTTTCAGATTTTATTTCAAGCAATCAAGTGGTTGTCTGAATTGCTACTTGCCTTTTCAGTAGTTCATAGCTTAAAAGTGAGGTTGTGATATTTGACATAAACACACTTTAAATTGCTTTCATCTGGCTAAAAAAAAAGCATGTATTTTCCTCGAAAAATTTTATGTGACTGGATGGACACACACACACACACACACACACACACACACACACACACACACACACACACACACACACACACTCATACTACACACACTCACACACATACACACACTCACACTCATACAAACACACACATAATACTTGTATAAACAAATATTAATTATTTTTAACTACAAATACTATTGTTTCATGCTTACACAAACATAAATCTAAGAAGTGATAATTATGATCTACATCAATGATCTCCCAAAACACATACTTAAATCATTCGTTGACATCTATGCTGATGACACGACCATCTATGGCGACACATCAAAGGCCGTAAATGACAAAGTTCTCTCTAATTCTCTCTCCTCTGATCTTGAACGCGTGGTACAGTGGCGGAAGAGGTGGCTGGTCACTTTTAATGCATCCAAAACCAAGCTTCTATCTTTACATCATCAACGCTCTGATCCCCATCTGGCATCAATTGAAATGGATGGCTCTCGTCTTGGGGAGGCTCCATGTTTTGACAAGCTTCTGGGTTTGACCGTTACTCCTGATCTGAGATGGAACACGTATATCAGGTCTATTGTCAAAGACGCTGGGAAAATGATGGGATCCTTCTACCGCTCCAGAAGATATCTCACTACTGATCTGTATAAAAGCCAAGTGCATTCTTAGAACTGCACGCCTGTGGAACTCTGTTCCGTCTGCCTGCTTCCCTCCTGACTACAACTTGGATGTCGTCAAGTCCAACGTAAACAAATTCCTGATGAACTGCCCCCTGAAGTAGACACTTTATTAAATATCTACACTAACGTACTGTACTTACAATAACCCTTATCCCTGAGTGGCTTCTGGGCCTTGATAAGTGGTGATCACCTTGTAAAAAAAAAAAAAAAAAACGTCCAAGGATGTAGTACTGCTGCCACATCTGGGTAGGAGCTGCTAAAAACAGTCTATCCTGCCTTGACAGAGTACAAAATAGACTTTGTGGTTTAGTGGGTGATGCCCTTTTGTCTTCCCTGCAGTCTCTCTCCCACAGAAGAGACGTTGCGAGCCTGTCTTTCTTTTATCGTTATCTCCATGGCAAGTGCTCGTCTGAGCTCCAATCTCTCGTCCCCCCTCGCCAATCTTTCACGAGAACCACCCGTCTGGTTGAAACTACTGTCAATAATTTTCCCCACTCTTTATCTGTGCCTAAATCCAAACGTAGATTCCATGAGCAGAGCTTCTTTCTCAGAAGTGCACGATTGTGGAACTCTCTTCCGTTTGCCTGTTTCCCACCTGACTACAACTTGGATGTCTTCAAATCCAACATAAACACATTCCTAACAAACCGCCCCCTTAAGTAAGAACTCTATCAAATCTCCAATACTAATGATTACTACAATACTATCTCATTGATTACTGTACACGCAATAACCCTTATCCCTGATAAGTGGTGACCCACCCCCCATGTAAAAAAAAAAAAAAAAAAATTATTGCCAACTGAAAGATTCAAACCCAGTCGCAACGTGTATTCAACCCCTCGGCCATCGGGAAAGCAAAGAGAAAAAAGTTCAGTATATAATGCAAGGCAAGCAGATAAATACCGAAAGATAGTTCGATAGTGTTCAACAGCAGACGCCAGAACATTACATTATGCTAAAGTTGGCAGCTTATTATAATTCTCTTAAAGAGACCCAATCCTGGTTGTATGGGCTTTCAAAAGTAAATATTAATTTATTTACCTTATATATATTTAGACACTAGCGTTTCGTGCTTACGCAATCACCAGTGTAGGAAATGATAGTTACTGCCAGTAAAAGGGTTCAAACCGAGACACAAAGTCACTTTTTATCATGAAAATGCCTCTTTGACTCACTCTCGCTCATTCACTCTCCTTCCATCTCTCTCTCTCTCTCTCTCTCTCTCTCTCTATATATATATATATATATATATAAATATATATATATATATATATATATATATATATATATATACAAAGTATGGAAATAAAAAATTTAAAAATTAAAAAAAAAAACGTTTACAAGTGTTTTTGATATAGATGTACATAATAATACTTTGATAAGTATGTTTTAACTTAAATAGGGATGGTATAATAAAATTGTGAGGCCTGCATTCACGCCTGGCCTCCATAGAATGGAAATAGGCACAAACTTTAATAAAGACTTTTCATATCTATCTGCGTAAGTATACTTTGATAATTATGTTTCAGTTTGAAGAAATATGGTATAATAAAATTATGCAGTGTTCGTTCGCGCCTGACCTCCATAGAATGGAAATATGTCACAAAGTTTAACAAGGTTTTTTAATATAGATCCACAGAATATTGTGATAAGTGTTTCAGTGTGAACAGGTATGGTATAATAAATTATGGGGTTTATCTATTTTATTTTTACTTTCATCATATTTTGCTTTGGTTTTGATACCCCCAAATTCGAAGCTATCTTTTTACAACCCTTCCTTTTCATAACCTATCATACTTTCATAAATCAGAGTCCATTTTTTGTAGGCTGTTTTTGAACCCAGTCAATGACGGGTACTTTTGCTAGTATATATATATATATATATATATATATATATATATATATATATATATATATATATATATATATATATATATATTATAGTTTGGAAATGTGTGTGGAAATAGTTATATATCTAGATAGCCAGAAAGATAGACAAATGCACACACATACAAAGAGGAAGATCTATGCTATTAATGTTCTTCGTATTTTGCTGTTTTTATCTACACTTGTGCCCGATATTATTCATACCCCTCGGATCTTTGAGATTTCTATAAGAATATTGCTCAAACCAGAAGGTAGACAATATTAAAGGGATTTCAAACAATAAATCAAGCATAAGCATTTAATTTAAACTCAACAAATAAATAAATTATGCAAGTTTGAAACATTATACAAAGAAAAACAATAATGGCACTAGTTCAAAATTATTCATACCTCTCTTACTAATAGTCAATAGCATGCCCTTTATTCTTAATAACTGCCTGTAACCGTTTGGGATATTTATCAACAAGGTTTTTACAAGTATCAACACTGATTTTTGACCATTCTTCAATGCAGTAGTTCTCCAAATCCCTCAACTTTCTAGGTTTCCGCTTTTTAACCTCAGTTTTCAATATGTGCCAGAGGTTTTCGATAGGGTTCAGGTCGGGACTCTGGCTAGGCCATTCCAAAACATTAATTTGATTATCCTCAAACCATTTCTTGACTATTTTGGCAGTATGTTTTGGATCATTATCCTGTTGAAGGACCCAGTTTGGTCCTAAATGGAGCTTCTCCGCATCCTGTCTAATGTTTTTCTGGAGTATCTCCAAATATTGCTCCTTCTTCATGGTTCCATCTATCTTGACCAAACTACCTGGACCACTAGCCGAAAAGGAACCCCAAAACATTAGGCTACCACCACCATGTTTCACCGTGGGTATGGTGTTCTTTGGGTTGTAAGCTTCTCCTTTCTTCCTTCAAACGTAAGAAGCATCCATATGGCCAAACAATTCAATTTTTGTTTCGTCAGTCCACAAAATACTTGAGAAAACGGACTCTGGAGAATTCACATGGGTCCTAGCAAACTTTAGACGTGCTGCAAGGTGTTTTCCGGTGTGCAATGGAGTCCTTCTTGGTCTTCTTCCTTTCAGACCATTTTCATGCAAAGTCCTTTGCAATGTTTGCCTTGATATTTTTATGCCAGAAGACTCCAGATTTTCTAAAATGTCCTTATTAGTGGTGGTTGGATTTGCATTAACACTTCTTACAATATTCCTGGTGGCTCTAGCAGACAGTTTCCTTTTCCTTCCTCTACCAATCAAGTTGTTTGTTGTGTGGTGGCTCTGGAATTTTTTGATGATGCTCTGTACTGTTGCTGTAGGGACCTCAAATTTCTTGGAAATTGACTTGTAACCTAAACCATCCTTATGTGAATTCACAATTTTAGTCCTAAGATCATTACTAAGCTCTTTTTTCTTCCTCATTCTAATAATTTTTATTCTTTTATTGGTTTTCAGTTGATATCATTTTAATTTCTGAAAAATGCAAAAAAACGAAATGAAATTAATCAAAGGTTGTATAAAAGCATTCAAAATAAGAATCAAACAGAAAACAAACAGTCAGAAACTCGATTAATACTGAAAAAATAAGGGGGTATGATTATTTTTGAACATTGCAGATTTTATAAATAGCTGTATATTTCTTTTATTACAAGTATCCCGAGATTTTAAAATGACGAAAATGATCAGAAGAGGTTTATTAAGAATATGTATCAATATGGACGTAAACAATAAATTCTTACAAAAGTTACACCTAATAAACTCAATTTTCAAGGGGGGTATGAATAATATCGGGCACAAGTGTATTAGTTTTTGTTCCGTTACAATTTAGTAGAAAAGTTAATGACGAGTTATCCCCCTTGTATCGGTTGTTTTAACTTTCAACTCAAACCCTCGTAATTACAAACCCAAAACTGTTTATAAATTTCTCTTTTAACAAATTTCCCTTTTACAAAACATAACCAAACCAATGGGAAATATACGTGAATATAGGTGAATCTTGTGGGCATGAGTGGTCACTAAAATTGTGGATTAAAGATAACAGATGATATTAAAAGCAATATTTGTTTTAAGTGTTTTGAGTTTGTATTTTAGTTCATAGCCAAGCGGACAGATATCTCTGTGACCTTCGGGCTAAAATGTAGCAGTGGGATGGCTGCTAGCGTAGAAAAGACTGAGGAAGACCCATGAGCCATCATTAATCACACTTTTGATGACCTTTTGGCGAATTTAAATCAATAATTCGAAGTTTAATCCTCAGCCAGAAGATGAGAAATCTTTCTTGATTGAGGAAATTTCTATGATGCTTTTGGAGACGATGGATATTTGCCCACATTTTAATTTTCTTTCATTATTAATATTCATTTCAGAAGATTAAATGGGGAACCTTATGTCCTCACACAACTAAATTACTTTCTTATTCTTTTTTTTTTTTTTTTTTTACCTCTTTAGAAGGTTAAACACAAAATTAGGAGTTAGGTTGAAAAGCCAGTGCACTCGGATTAGCACCCTCTAGTCTGCAAAATATGTCTGAGCAGCTCTGTCGGCATTTCCTTAGATGCGCGCCTCAGGCGATTAGCGATAAATTAAGAGGTATACTTATAGTCTTTAAGCCCCTTACGGAACAACTGGCGTTTCTCAGGAACACATGCACTTATTCTCCAAGTCCTGTAACCCTTAATAACATTAATATTCTTATTTTATTATTTTTATAATTTTCATATTATAAAATAAATCAAAATGTAAATTTTTTTTAGGAGGGGGAGGGTCCATAATGATGCTGAATCCTTTTGCACCAAATAAAAGATACTTATTCAAATACCCTGGATAATATAATTTCAGTAAAACTATTTAAGTAAAAACAAATGAAGCAATGTGTAAGTTGCAATCAATATTTGTATAAAGCATTGTTAGATATTATTACCAATGGCACCAGTCTCGTGGCCTCGAGTTAATGACTATCGACTCGATAGTTAGTGGTTCAATGCCAACTTGGGGTAGCTGCTGGTCTAGCTACACTGAAGAGCTATGTTACGGCAAAACAATCTGTGGATAATTATGTGTGTGTGCATGTGTGTGTGTGTGCGTGTGTGTGTGTGTGTGTGTGTGTGTGTGTGTGTGTGTGTTTATCAATGTCTATCTCCAAAATGGTATGTGGATTTCATCATGGTCTTTGTTCAGTGTTGAAAAACAAGGATGTCTGCACCTGCAATTATGAAATATTGGTTGCACAATCAATGACCACGCCTCTCCTAAATCAATAGCACTTGGTTGACATGACAAAGAGAAATCCAGAAGAACTACAATATTGAGATAAGTGGGTTTTACAGACCTTATATAATATAATTAAATAAAAAGTATATATATATATATATATATATATATATATATATATATATATATATATATATATATATATATACACACACTTTTTATTTATTTTTTACATTTAAAAAAATAAATAAAAATGTATATCTGCTCTACTTTGAGCACTTTTGTATAAACCTTATTAAACTCGTTGAATGTTTTCATCTTTGAACAATATTAGCAGTATATGTATATATATATGTGTGTATATATATATATATATATATATATATATATATATATATATATATATATATATATACATATACAGAGTGACCCAAAAAAACATAGAAAGTATATCTAGAACATAGGCTGTAGAACGGAGAAAAAAAGGCCAAAGACCCTAGTGTTTTGATGTGATGTTTTGAATATAATAAACTAGTTATGACCAAAATTTAATTTCATTCAGACAAAACACTAAGAAACGGGGCCTAATTAGAGTTGGTTCCCGTTTTTTCGGGTCACCCTGTGTATATACAGGGTGACCCAAAAAACGGACCCCAATGAATGAAATTTTGGCCATAACTAGTTTATTATATTCAAAACATCACATCAAAACACTAGGGTCTTTGGCCTTTTTTTCTCCGTTGACCGTAAAATGCTCAGAAAAAACAATTGCATGTCCTCTGTTTTTTGGGGGGTCACCCTGTATATATATATATATATATATATATATATATATATATATATATATATATATATATATATATATATATATATATATATCTCAGAGATCATTTTCCTGTGGGAAGCAACCAATGAATTTTTTACGTAGTTCATACAACAGTGCTCAATATCAAAGTAGGGCAAGATATACTTTTTATCTTTATATAAGCAATATCACATGAAATGGTCTCTAGTTACTTGTAACTGGTTGACCGAAACATTCTTATGAATTTGTAGCGACATATAAATGCTTATGTAAAACAAATAAAAAGTATATATATATATATATATATATATATATATATATATATATATATATATATATATATATATATATATATATATTCTTGGTTGGTTCTTCAGATCTTTGACCGCATGCCATGCATATAAAGAGAGACAACAGGTCTTTTTCTAGCGACTAAAAGAAAGAAACTAAGAGTTGCTTCCCTTTGTCTGTATTTAGTTTTGTTTTCGTTCAGTTTTTAGTTTTATATCTATCTACTTTATTATTGACTAGCAATTCCGCCCGGCTTTGCTCGGGTCCTATGTACTGTTCATAACATTATGTGCATATGTATATATTAAAAAGTGTGAATATGTACGGTAATGTCTTTCTATATATTAGGCTTCCTTAACTACCATAGAGAAAAGTTAGTAGAGACCGCAGAAAACTTTGACCCCGATTTTGACCCCTTAACATTTATTGTTTTGAGCTCAAATTAAATTAAAATGTTTCACCCATGTCCAAGTAACCTACATCTAAAATTTCAAGTATTTAAACCCAAAATTAGCAGAGGAGTTTGGTAGAGTATGCAAAGGTCAACTCTGTAAACTTTGCCCTCTTGACAGCCAAATTTTCGCCCCAAAACTGATTAAAAAGCTTGCTGCATGTCTGAATACCCTTTATGTAAAACTTCAAATGTTTAGACTCAAATTGGCTGAATAGTTCGCTAGAGGCCGCAAAGGTAACATCTTTTTGAACTTTGACCACTTTGAAGAAAAATTTTCAGCAAAAAAAAAAAAAATGATTAAAAAGCTTGCCCTATGTTTGAATACACTTTATGTAAAATTTCAAATGTTTAGACCAAAAATTGGTTGAGTAATTTGGTAGAGACCGCAGAGGTCAAATTTAAAAAAAAAACTTTGACCCCAATTAACATTTATTGTTTTGGGCTCAAATGAAATTATAAAGTTAGACCAATGTCCAAGTAACCTATATCTAAAATTTCAAGTGTTTAGACCCAAAATTGGCAGAGGAGTTTAGTAGAGTTCTCAAAGGTGTAATCGTTGAACTTTGGCCCCTTAACAGCATAATTTCTGGCTGAAAATCGATTAAAAATATTTCCCCACATCTCAATACCCCTTATGTCAAATCTCGAGTTTGTAGACCGAAAATTGACAGAATTATTTGGTAGGGAAGTATACACAGACAGACAGACAGACAGACACACACATTTTCACTTTTATAGATATATAGATAGATTACAGTTTAGTGATTAGTTCTCAACTAAAATCATTTTGAAAACGGTCTAACTTATTGGTTTGTTAATACATGTGTTACACAAAAAATGATGTCAAATCAAATTCGATACATTTGTATTTTTCACAATTATTTTTGCCTTTTCTTTTAATTTATGTGTAAATCGCTGATGACCTAATCCAATGAAAAATATGTAATATTTCTGTGTAAATCTTTTTATTATCAACAGCTGAAGCCACACGATGCGAGGTTTCCTTTGGGCTAAAGCCATCAGAATCTGAGTCATTGCTGAAGCGACCTGTTCTTGCCTGAGGTATGGTCCTATGCAGTTCCAGGAGGTCTATCCTTCCAAACTTTGCCTTCTCACCCTTTGAGAAGGAGTTCAATTATTGTTAATCGCCTGAGGCGCCTTTACTAGAAAATGCTGACGGGGCTACCTAGCCATTTTTTGCCAATGAAAATGCTCTTCCCCTCGGGCGCTGGTTTTTCAAATTCCACTTTTCCGACATTGTGTCACATTTTCCTGTTGTTGGATGAAGATAAACACAGAACAATAGAAAATGTGTCTGTCTTTATTGGCATTAAATCATGATTCTGTAGAGTTTTTGTATTTGCATGAACTCCTACAATATTATTTACTAGGAAAGTAAAACAAAGTTATTTTATCAACAACGATGTGTATTTATATAATTTATTACAACGTTGGGTATAGGGTGCATGAAGAAGTGTATTTAAATGATAAAGTTTGGCTGCCAAAAGTATTTTTGATGAATGTACATAACTTTCCGGATAAGACAAAAAAAAAAAAAAGAAAGAAAAATCTCTATGGTGTACCTACCCGTTTCGGCAAGAAAATAGCATACACCAAAAATCAAGTAGTTTTATTAAAATAAAATCAAATTTGATGTCTATATGATGAGCAACGATCTCATAACTGTGTTTTGAAAATAGTTTGAAGTCATCACTGGTTAATTCCCCTTTAATATAGTTCTTCAAAAACGGAGTTTAAAATCAGCCTTATTGTAATGTCCACGAATTCCCATTAATAGCTTGAAGATGATTTTATTTATAAAAATGTAATTACTTGATTAATTAATGTGATTTTTGGTGTATGATACTTTCTTTCCATCATGGATATTTAAATTATATTTAAATCATTAAAATTTTTCTCTGGTTTTGTTTTTTATTTTCATGGGAAAATTATGGACAAACACCTTCTCAGATCAGTATATCTTCAAGAAGTTCACCATACATCAGTATTTTGAGAAATATGTCATCGCTCATTCTCAATATATGTCCTGCCAGTAGAGCTGCGACTGCATGAGAAATCTCCCAATTATAATTATTGATAAAAACATTATGTGTTACATATGTGCATACCTGTTTCTCCTAAAATTCTTTTAGGGAAGTGGTGTTTTCAGGGCAGATCCTTTTAGAATGACGTCAGATTTTAGATAGTCATTTTTTATACAAAGTTTCTCAATTATCTGAAAAATAATTATGATCATAATAAATGAAAAAAGGAAACAAGAAAGAACAAAAGAGAAGGTATAAAAAGGGGTTGAGGGGCAAGTGAGAATGAAACACTTGGATGGCAAACATCCTTGTATAAAATTATATCAATATTTTTCTATTAGTTCCTTTTTTTTTATTATTATTTTACAGATTTTTATTCATGCCTGTTAGTGTGGATTTCGAAGATAATCAGAATTAGGTGCTGCTTCCCTAAATGAATTGTGACAGAAACGTCTATACATGCATGTAACTAATAACGTTCCTTTTTACTTGCCTCCCCACGAGGGCAGAGTTAGACACAAGGTCAGGTTTTAATATGGGGAAAATCCAGATCCACAAAAAGGGGCACTCTAGATAGGAACAAAAATAAAGATTGTCTCAGTCATGAAGGATTTATCCTCCACTGATCGAGGACTGAAAAGGTGAAATGTAGCATAAAATAAAAATGCTATAATTATGCTCTGCTTACTATTGAGCGATTAATAATCACCGGCGTTTCAGTGGATTTACAGGAAATTACAAAATACAAAGGTTACACACACACACACACACACACACACACACACACACACACACATACACATACATATACACACATACACACATATACACATGCACACACACACAAACACACACACATACACACACATACACACACACACACACAAAGCACACATACACAGATACACACGCATACACACATACACACACAAGCACACACACACACACACATATATATAGATATAACAAGTGATTTTAAAATTGGTATTACTCTGTCTTATATTATTCGAAATACATCAAAGAGTACTATTTTTTTAATTTTGCAAAGACGATTCATTTTATAATTTAATAATGAATAATTTTGTTTGTTTCAGACAAAAGTTCAAAATGTGGCCGATTAAACTTTTTTTTTTCATACGAAAGCTACGTGAAAAGTAATAAGTCAGTCATAGCTATTCAGAGAGAATTTCGTCAGTATTTTAACCTGACTCCATATCACATTCTCAAGACCCAAAGGCTACTCGAGGATAAGGGCTAATGAGTGTACAGTAATTAATGGGGAAATATCATGGTAATTGTTTGTAGTGGAAATTTGGTAAATTAGATTACTTAAGGGGAACGGCTCATCAAGAACTTGTTCACATTGGACTTAAAGAGAACCATATTGTAGTCAACTGCAAAGCAGGAAATGGAACAGAGTTCCACAGGCGTGTAATTCTAAGAAAGAATCTTTGTTCATGGTATCTATGTTTAGGTTTAGCTACGGATAAAGACTGTCAGAAATTATTGATAGTGATTTCAGCTAGACGAGTGTTTTTCGCGAAAGCCAGACCATGGGGATCCATAGCGCTTGCCATGAAAATAACGATAAAAAAAAGAAAGGCTCACAAAGGAAAGAGTTTGTAGGGATGAGAGAAAGGTATCCTCCACCAGGCTACGAAGTCTATTTTGAACTCTGTCAAGGCAGGATAAGCTGCTTCTGGCAGCTCCTATCCAGATATGGCAACAGTACTCCATAAGAATTGCATCAGCAGTGAGATATCAACTGCAGAGGTAAAACGATTCCACTATTTTTCCAGCAGTCTTGGCAATGGAGTTGATGTACATGTTCCATCTTAGATCAGGAATAAAGGTCCGACTCAGAAGCTTGTCAAAACATGGAGCCTCCCCAAAACGAAAACCATTCATTTCAAAGAGAGAATCAGCGAGAACTTGGTCATTTACAGCCTTTGAAGTGTTGCCGTAGATGGTAGTATCGTCAACATAAATGCCTACAAATAATCTTAGAATATGATACAGGAGATCATTGATGTAAATCAGGAAGAGTTAGGCCCAGAATTGACTCCTGAGGCACTCCAGCATTAATACTGTGAGCTTCTGATTTCTGTCCATCAACCACTACTCTTATGAACCTATCAAAGAGA
The DNA here is from genome assembly GCF_053919585.1 of Euprymna scolopes. Classification (NCBI taxonomy): domain Eukaryota; kingdom Metazoa; phylum Mollusca; class Cephalopoda; order Sepiida; family Sepiolidae; genus Euprymna; species Euprymna scolopes. Next base: position 25,933,755 of record NC_136482.1, read on the forward strand.
AATGATTTAATAACTGAAAAGACATTTCCAGCTATACGGTAACTTGAGATTTTGTGGATTAGACCTTTATGTCATACCCTATCAAAGGCCTTTGATATGTCAAGAGCAATTGCCCTTGAAAGGAAGCCTCCATTGAAAGATTTGCTAATCTTATGAGATATAACTGTTATCACATTTGCAGTAGATCTAGCAGAACAGAAGCATGGCACTGAGGAGGTTATTTTTGCTGAGGTGGTTGACTATTTCTCTATTTAACACATATCTCAGCAATTTACTCATGACACACAGGAGACAGATTCGTCTTTATTGTGAGGGAGATGACAATCACCTGAATTTTTAAATATACTGATAAGGTTTACCAGGGTGTTGGGAAGCAATTCTCCTCAACAAACCGCTTAAACGTAAGTATGGGAGCTAGTTCTGATTGAAGTTTTTTGAGCACTATAATAAGAATGCCATCAAGGCCAGTTGCTTTGCTGGATTCAAGGTTTTTGATTAGCTTGGAAACATCATGCACAGATATTTATATGTCGCATATGTTTTTAGGCACAGGAGGAAATATAGGGAGTTGGCAGCCCTGATCACATTGAGTAGAATTAGCTTCAAAGTGTTTGGCAGGGAGTTTGGCTTTGTCCGATGCTGAAGAGATTACCTCAGGTCCATTAATAATGGTTGGGATAGAGCACATACTTCTATTCAGTACCGTGTTTGTTATTTGCCAAAATTAGTTGGAACCAAGGAGCTGCTCAATGACTTTGGACTTGACTGACTGAGCAAAAACTCTCTTGCGTTCTTTATTTCTCTTTTATAGTTGCTGCTGGCAGTCCTGAAGGCGGCGGTTGTCTCAGTACATCTCTGACGACGGAAACAATGGAAATAGTGATTTTTTTGTGCAATGGTAGCAACACATTCTGCAAGAAATCACGGCTGGTGGTTAGGTTTTTGAACATATATCTAAAGTAATGGCAGAAACACTAGAGGATGACCTCCAATCAGTAGTGAAATGAGGACAAAAATGGATGGTAAGGTTCAATGCCGCCAAGACAAAACTGGTTTCATTCAATAATTACAAGAAACCTTCTCTACCACCTATAGCAATGGCCAACGAATCTTTATCTGAGAGTACGTTTCTCAAGCTCCTTGGCCTAACGTTCACAGGAAACATGAGTTGGAACAATTACATCGAGGGCATTGCCAGGGCCGCTGTGAGGAGGGTGGGCTCTCTCTACCGTGCTAGAAAACTTCTAACACCCGAAAGTATCCTGTACCTCTATAAGGCCACTATTCGCCCATGTATGGAGTATTGCTGTCATATTTGGGCCGGTGCATCGGCTACTAGTCTCTCGCTCCTTGACAGAGTTCAAAAGGGAGTCGCCAACCTGATAGGCCCTGAACTGGCATCTAAGCTTCAGCCTCTGTCCCATCGACGAAATGTTGCATCCCTCTGCCTGTTCTACAAGTATTATAATGGTGAATGCTCTGAAGAACTGCAAGCACTTGTGCCCCCACGACGTGAACACCCTCGACAGACCTGACAAGCTTCAAAATCCCACCCCCACACTGTAGAGATCCCTAGATGTAAAAGATCTTTCTACTCCAATAGTTTCTTCCCCAGAACTGCTAGACTTTGGAATTCCATTCTAGGTCACTGCTTCCCCAACTGTACTGACATGCATAAGTTCAAGTGCAACGTGAACCAACATCTCGCTGCCCTAATCCCTACATAGTACCCCAGTAGATGTTTCCCCTGATAGTAGCCCCCTACACCAAAGTGGCAATGTGCCTTGTTTGGGGTGAAAATGTAATAAAAAAAATTAAAAAAAAAAAATTAAAAAAAAGGTTTTTGCTGGAATTTTTCGAGAGTATGAAGCGGTCTATACCAACAATTAACCATTTCGTTAGTTCTGATACTATAGAGAACACATTCTTTTTAAACATAGAATGCAGAGGTAGATCTGATATAAATGCATGGAAGCTATCTTAGTCAGCGATAGAGTGTCCTGTACGATGGAGAGGTATGTTGGCGGACTTATTACATTTTATATTTATCTTAACTGAAACAACCGAGTAGTCAGAATATTACAGTGAAGACAAAACAGCAGATGAACATAGCTCCAGGAAAGTTGGGAGAAAAAGGTCTAGGAGGCTTGCATACTGACTGGTAGGTTCGTGAACAATCTGAGTAAGGTCAAAAGCAATGGAGTAATTATGACAGAACCTCCCCTCATCATCTAACCATTCCACATTGTGAACATTGAAGTCTCCAAAGATGTGAATGTTAGCCAAAGGATGAGCAGACAGGATGTGGTCAATTTTCTGAAATAAGTTCTTAAAGATATTAACTCTGCTGTTATGGGGGCGATAGAGGGCAAATTTAAATGCAGTGGTGTGAGCAAATGCAATCTGAAAGCACATATAGAGCAATTTTGGGTCCTTTTTGAAGATGTCCTAACACACGGAAAGCCATCTCTAATGTAGGCACATATTCCATGCCCATGGCGATCTTGGGGGGCAGATTTTGATGTTGAAGTAGAATATCCTTTAATCACGAACTCATCTAGGGAAATAGTCGGTTCAATGCCATTTTTCTTAAGAAGAATAAGTTTGATTTGGTCTCCTGTAATTGGATTTTAACCCCTGGAAGGTTGGAACGTAGACCTCTGATGTTGAAGGAGACATGGTAGTAGGGGTCTACGTTAGATGTTGGAGTACTGGGTTTAATCGTGTATAATTTCTGGAGACTTTCTTGATGGAGTTTTAGGATTTGTGGAATAGGTTGACAGACTTGGTTAGAACAGGATAGAGAAGGAAAGTAAGGGAGAAAAAGAAGTGAAAACATTTTTTTCTAGACGATAATAAGGTAAAGCCGTAACAATTACACACTAATATGGCATTGAGAAGCCCCACCAGAAGCTACTGCGTGGTCCAGAATCCATTCATCAAATGGCAATATAGCAGCCCCAGTACTTTGCATCTCCTTGGTGGTTATTCCAAGGTTCGGGTCTCTGACTATAAGGCGGATAACGTCAGCCAGTAAAACGTTTACCTCCAGCACCCATATTAGTGCCATGGTTACAAGGATAGAAATAGAAACAGAAAATTTCCGACATCTCATGCAAAAATATTGCCGACTTAGAACACAACTTTTTCTTCTCCCTTTGTCAGAAAAAAATCACTCGTTTTAAATGGGGAATGAGAAACAAATTAGAAGTGAGAGTTATGGAAGCTGCCAGCAACGTATTCACAATGCATTGTTTACTCTCCATTAAAAAAATGATAATAATATAAGTTAACCTGTTTAGGAGAAAGTCTACCGATAGGTTCCCTTCTTGATTTGAACGGAAACTGTCTAACATTCGCTGCGAGGCGGCACATTTATTAGTATGACTATTGGAAAATTACACTAAAATGGAATGGCGTCGACAGTTTTTTTTTTTCAAAAGAATGTGGGCAGACGTTGAATTCAAAATTGGAGAATGCGTTTATTTAGAGGAAAGATAGCAAGTGAATCACAAGCTACAAATTGACAATAAATTCCAATAATAAATTTCAACAATAGTATTTGAGGGAGGATGACCGGGACAAGTGTGGAAAGAAAAACAACTGAGTAAATAAATTAACTGAAGAAAATTAAAATAATTTTTATTATTATTATTGCTTACCAGAATTCAAAATGTTCTATTGGGATGCATTCATCAGAAAAACTATGATTGAGTGCAGTAATTGTCAACAAAGCAGTAAAAAACGAAAAGAAAAGAAATACTAGTTAGAAAGGGGGTATACCAAAGTCCCCGTAAAACAGAGCTGGTCACTTAAAAATGAGGTCATGCCTGGAGTAAAAGCAAGCGAGGTCTGTCAAGCCGCCAGACTGACGATAATGAATAAGAATTTCTTTTACAAAAGTATTAAAAAGCCTTGGAAAATGCGTTGAAAAAAGAAAAAAAATCATGATTTGTACTGAACTGAAATTATTCATTATTCAAAAAAAAAAAAAAAAAGAAAAGAAAAGCACAAATTAATTCAAAATGAAAAATTGTGCGTTGTTTATGCATTAAAAGTAAATAAAATACTAAAATTCGTTTATTATTTACTTAATTGTATTTAAAGACAAGTTAAAAATAACACTATTCGATTTATTCTGAAACAGGATTTTGTTCAATATGAATAAAAAATATATTTTTCCTTTTTTTTTTTTTTAATTCCATTTCACCCCAAATAAGGCACGGTGCCACTTTAGCGTAGGTGGCTTTCATCGAGAACATAAGTTGCCGGGATACTATGTAGGGAGTTGAGCAGCAAGATGTCCGTTCACTTTACACTTGAACTTTTGCATGTCAGTAAAATTGGGAAGGCAGGAACCCGGAAGGGAGTTCCAAAGTCTAGCAGTTCTGGGGAAGAAACTATTAGAGTAGAAGGCTTTCTTACATCTAGGGATCTGTACTGTGTAGGGGTGGGATTTTGTTGTTTGTCGGGTAATCTACGTACGAAACGAAAATATCATATTCTTAGCATCACCTAAATTGATCAAGTAGTTTTATATTTATAAAGAAAATCATTTTTAAGCAATTAATGGGATTTAGTAGGCATTACAACATAAATCTAGTAAGTATGAATTATTACTGAGTTACCGTCCTTGTTTTTTTTTTTTAGATTGGCGGGCGAGACCGTTACTTTTCGGATACTCATGAAATTTAACTTTTCTTTCTTTTTTTTTAATAAAACTATTGGATTAATTTACGTGATTTTTGAAATATGTTATTTTCATTCTGTTATAGGTACGTACATCACACAGGTTTTTATTTATTTGTGTTTTTAAATTACGGGGATTGGGGACAAAAACCAATTTGCCATACAAACAACTGTAAAAAATACTAGTGAGAAAAGAGGTTATGCACGATTAAATACGAGCGCAAGTATTTTTTGGGAATTCATTATTTAACTCTAACCCTCGAGCGTCTTTTATAATAACAATAAAATAAACAAAAATATACAAATAATAATAATCAATATATAATAATAATTATGAATTATAAAAGAATAAATAATTAAAAAAATATATACATAAATACACAGATAGGTAAATAGTTTTTATAACTCATGATATATACTTACATATGTTTGTTTATGTATATATCTAGGTATACTAAAAGTTATAATAACTATTATTTAATAAAATTTAATATATCAAATTATTAAGATATAAATTAATAATCGATTTGATACAATCAGTAAGTACATTAAAATCCATAACTTAACTAAGACGATAGAATATCTGCATACGGTGTATATATATATATATATATATATATATATATATATATATATATATATATATATATATATATATCTGTGTGTGTATATATATGTGTGTGTGTATTTTCCTGTATATATGTATGTATGTCCGCATGTATATGTTTGTGCATGTGTACGCATGTCATATGGGTGGGTATATATGCATATATATATATATATATATATATATATATATATATACGTATGCATGTATGTATATGATATATAGTTGTATGTGTGTATACATATATATCGATATATATATATATATATATATATATATATATATATATATATAAGAATAAAATACGTATAATACGTTTGAAGCCAAAAACTGCAACGCGAATTTTGTTATAAATAAACAAGTGTTTATTTTTTAAGAAATTTCTTTCGGAGTAAGACTCCTTTGTCAATCTTTTTTTTTTTTTTCTGAAGCCGGATAGTCGCGCATTTTAAAAATCTGGGTAGTTTTTTTTTTGTTTGTATCCGTTAGAAGCGCTGAGTGAAATTTGAAGAATAAAATACGTATAATACGTTTAAAGCAAAAAACTGCAAAGCGAAATTTGTTTATAAAATAAACGAGTGTTTATTTTTTAAGAAATATATTTTGGAGTAAGACTCCTTTGTGAATCTTTTTTTTTCTCTTTTTCTTCGACATGATGTAGAGTGGAAGATAGTTCGATGAAGAGTCCACGTGATGTTGTGAACTGCGGAGTTTTTATGAAGCCGGATAGGTGACGCGTGGTCGCGCATTTTAGCTTCAAACGTATTATACGTATTTTATTCTTCAAATTTCACGCAGCACTTCTAACGGATATAAACAAAACAAACAAAAAAAAAAACTACCCAGATTCACCTATCCGGCTTCATAAATGACATGGCCACAAGGATAGACATAAAAAACGAAGATTTCCGATATCTCAGGCTACTGTTCACGAAGTACTGCCGTCCTGGAAAGCAGCTTTTTCTTCACCCTTTGTTAGAAACAACACTCATTGGAAATGAGGACTGGAGGGCAAATAAGGAGAAGCGAGAGTAACGAGAGCTGCCGATAACGCATCCATAATGCGTTATCTACTCTCCATTAAAAAAGGGGTTTAAAGGACATTATTATTTACTTACTATAAGTCCGTAGCTCTAATTCGAAATTAAAGGTATTTGAAGATAAATTCCTCTCCCATATTTACGAATAAAATGAAAATGGAATACATTACTGTAATTTCCGTTTAAAGGTATTAAAGTTTTTTCTTCTTATCCAAGAGACACCTCCAACAAAAGAATTATAATAAGGACAATTTAGCACCAAAATAATTTTTAAAAATACCGGCGAGGCGTTATCACGTGTTGAGATATTCATTAAACTTATTTCTTCTTATCCAAGAGACACCTCCAGCGCATTTGGAGACTTTCCATTCATTGCCTCTTGCTTTCGGGTTTCGGTGCTTATGGCAGACGGGGTAGGAAAGAGTCTCGGTAGGAGGGATGATTTCGTTTATATTTATAGAGAAAGTAAAGCAGTAATCCTAAAACAATTATTTTTCTTAGGGGGGGTATTCTAGATAATTTTGCATTTAACGACTGACTGAAATAAAATATGCTAGACAAAATTAAGTCAAAATAAAGAATTATAATGAGGACAATTTAACACAAAAATAATTTTTTAAATACCGGTGGGGAGTTATCGCTTGTTGAGATATTCATTAAATTTATTTCTTCTTATCCAAGGGACACCTCCAGCGCATTTGAAGGCTTTCCATTCATTGACTCTTGCTATTCGAACACGGCGACAGAAGCCATCTTTGGCTTCATTAGCAAAGACTGTATCCATTCGGCTACCATTAACCGCGTGAAATAACGTTTAAATTTAAACATTTTATTTGTAAATATTTTTTTACGTCAGTTAGAGTGATCTAATCATTATATGCTGATCGGCGCATAAGAGCTAAATTGACCGACTTAAATCAATTGAAAGTGCTCGGCGATAAGAAACGAGTTTCTTAAAGGGACTGATAATATATATATATATATATATATATATATATATATATATATATATATATATATATATATATATATATATAATATATATGGCGATTAAGCTACACTGAATATTCCGCGTTTCATCCACTCTAGGATTCTTCAGGCTTATGCGCATAAGACTGAAGAATCCTAGAGTGGATGAAACGCGGAATATTCAGTGTAGCTTAATCGCCATATATATTTTATAAATTACTAACTAGCTCTACCTACGTATTGAGCACTTTTGAAGTAAATACTTAAAGTTTACGCATAAATTTATATTTTTGTATATTAATTTTATGTGAGTAAATGAAGTAGTATATATATATATATATATATATATATATATATATATATATATATATATATATATATATATATAGTACATGAATATATAGATAATATATAAAACCCCGCTACACAAGATGTTCGTCGTTTTGGTAACCCACAACTTAACAATAAATGCTTTTGACATTTTTCTAAGAATTGCATTTATTTCTTAACTTTCTATTAAAAAAAATGTGTGACCTCTTTTCTGCAAGTATATTTATACATCCGTAATAATAATAAAAAGAAGACAATGGTTGGGAGGTTTATATCATAACTAGAGAACAAATACCAAAGTAAAGAAAAAAAAGGAAGGATGTAATGTCTGGGTGGATGATATTATGACCAACATTGTCCCCACCCCACCTTTATGGAAAAAGTAAACCTGAATTGAATTATATCATGACGAACGGGCATATACTAGAATGTCATCCAACCATCTCGGAGGACGTCGATCTCTAATGGATCTCCGCAATGTTTTCTTCCTATTGCTCATTATCTACATCGTTCTCTAGATCTTCCCGAATCAACAATGTCAAACAAATGTCTTGGTACACCTATTCACCTCGATACCGTTATGTACCTGTGTCCCTGAAACCGTATTTTTTTTCATTTTGTTGTGCAACGGGTCTAGGATGGTTTAATCTACGCCTTCTCTCCAAGTCGTATAGATTATGGCTCGTCAGTTTTTTATGCAAACACTCTAACTCTAGTGTGTCGCCATGTGTACTTAAAGATCGCTCTATGCAGTACTGTTTCCTTAAACTGCTCAGATTTAGGTGTCATATTAGAAATACTGTTTCTGCAAGTGATATTTTCCTTCTCTCAGCAATTGCTTATATATTTATGTGGTTGCGTTCTACGATAGCATTTCCATTCGCTTGGCTGATAAGTTACTTTATAAAATTACCTGATATTACACTTATCCAAAATCTTCCGCAGTATCTTCAAACGGAATGTTGCTCCATTGTCCATCAATACTTTTTGGACTGGTTGATGCTCCAAAACTATTCTCTTGCAATCATGTCTGCTGTTTCTGCTCAAATCTCTTTCAAAACCGCAAATTCCCTCAGCCACAATCTGCCATAGATAGATATATTCCTCCTTTATAGTGTGTAACATCAATAAACAACCACGTCCAATTAGCGGCCATTTTGACCTCCCCCGGTTTATGAATGGTTGGTTGCGGGTCGATCATCTGACAGTGATCACAGTTTCTTGCTATCTTTTGGATTCTATTCCTCGTCACGTATAGATGGACCTTCAACATTAGAGAAAATGTTTTTTCCTACTCCAACCTGATGTAGCTTGTGCAATTATTTTATCTTGTTCGACACAGCACACTTCTATAATCGTTTTCTCTTGTTTAAGCCAACTGTTTTTTCACCTGGTCAGTATGTAAGACTTATTTTTGCTAGAGGGCACAAACGGTACACTTTTCTTTAAATCAAATTTATCAATCATTTCTATTAGAATCCGTAAATGTCGGAAGATAATTAATTCTACTCTTCTTTTTGTCCGGATCCTTTTCTAATCTTAATTTCTTAACCCAGCTATGAACAGTAATTGAATCAGATCCGATCTCGACTTTTCTCACACATCATTTCACTACAAGCTTCATACCCTTTTATTGTAGCTTTCAGTTGAGCGAAGTTGATGTGATTATAGTTACATTAATTTTTTAACCGTGATACATCCTCGATTATTACACCGTCAATTTCAAAACATACGTTAGTGACCATGATGCATCGCATCATGCAATGACTTTTCTCTAATTTGGGAACATGCCACCTCTCTCAAACCGGGCTCTTTGTATTATTTTTTCTATAGTTTCTCGTAATACGCCGACCATCTTGCTATCCAACATGTCTTCCCAAACATTTGATTCTGCTCTTCTTTTTAAATAAGCGCAGGTGATTCGAAGTCATTTATATATTTTGACTAATTTCTATGGGCAGAAAACAGTTCACGACGGCTCATTTCATTATGTATCACCGTTTCTCCTTTTAACCATTCCGGTGGTTTTGCCGTTAGGCCAAACTTATCAAGGTGATATACAAGTTCAACTGCTGGCACTATTGTTGAATGTCATCAATATACGAATTTGTGTTCTTCCTGATCAGATTATCTATTTTATTAAACACAGTTTTCAAAATTTTTTTCATGATTTTTGAGGCAACATTTAACCCGACCCCCAATCTAGCCAAGCAGTAGATCCTTCCTTTACACCAAATTAACTGGAACTTAAACGTCAAGCAACATGAATTTGTAAACATGAGCATTTCAAATCCGCAATCTTGGACACCATTGTAGTCTGCCTCAACTTCCTCCTAGTTTCTCTGCAGACATCAATTGTATCTCCACCACAATGACACGTGACCTATTTATTTAGTTCTCGCTTATCGAGAACTGATCTGACGTTGTTCTTCATGGATTGTATCAGCGCCATTATAGGAAGGACTCGCATTTTTACATCTTGATCTCAAGGTATTAGGATTCCTTCCGAAAGCAATCATTTAGCTTCATTATAGAAGTCGACTTTTGTTCTTTAGTTTACTTAGCTTTGTATAATAATGATCGTATTGACGTGTCAGTACAGACGTTATCGATGAGGACTCTAACCGCTGATATACCAGTTTCCCTGATATCGTTTCCCTGTGGGCAATATCTCACATAGTACCCTGGTTTGCCACATAGCAACTGATCATACGTGGTTCGTTACAACGTCTCTTACAATTGTAGCATTCGCAGTCACAAATAGTGAGAGAGAGACCGACTGCTTTTTACTAGTTATCTGTTAAGACCTAGAAACATATGAACATTTCTTCATAGAGTGGAGATTAGTTAACAGAGACCCCTCCCAATTTAAAGAATGGTTTTCTAAATAGTAACATTATTATGTAGAAACTTATTCTTGCAATAGGACGGGCTTTGTTAACTATTCTGTTTCTACACGGGTTTCTTATTTTGCGTACCAATCGTCGATTCTTTTTAATTATTTATGAAAATTTCAGATGGCATTAACGACAAACAAATGCAGATGAGATTTGTTTTAAAAGAAAAACAAACCTTGCCTCACAATTTTCAATCAATTACAATTTTCAATCAATTACAATTTTCAATCAATCACAATTTTCAATCAATTACAATTTTCAATCAATTACAATTTTCAATCAATCACAATTTTCAATCAATTACAATTTTCAATCAATTACAATTTTCAATCAATCACAGTTTTCAATCAATTACAATTTTCAATCAATTACAATTTTCAATCAATCACAATTTTCAATCAATTACAATTTTCAATCAATTACAAAGAAAACATCTGAGAAAGGTTTTTAGAAATATCTGCTCTTGTAATATATACCTCTCACAGGTGAAATTTTTACGTTTTGCAAAATATATGTAGATATTACTCGGGGGACTTTACAGCTATTTGAACATTTATTAAAAACATTGAATGTCTAATTAAATGTTTAAAAATTTTACATGAATCAGAATTAAAAGCAGTACTTATATCGGAATCGGGAATTTAGAACAGAATCGGTAATTGTATCAATATCGGAAAAATTTTTTGGAATCGTCCTATCACTAATAGAAACAGAAAGTTCCCTGGGACAAGGAGATACAAACCGACAAATTCATCCAAGCAATAACACAAGATAATAGTTAATAAGAAAATAAAAAAAATCTTCAAAACCGTAGATTTTGTCCCCCATCCGCCGACTCCCTTGTATATCACAGGGTGAAGACCACAGCAACATTAAAACGAAATAAATTCAAAATACTGCAGTAGAAAACTACACAGCTGCTTATATTATATACCATCACAAAGCCACCATTCGGTTATGCATAGAATGTTGTCATATCTGGACTAGTGCATTTATAACTAGTCTCTTCTCAGAGTCAAAAAAAAAAGAAAGAATCTCCAATCTAATAGGTCTCGCACTCTCAACCAAGCTACGACTCTGTCTCCTCACCGCAATGTAGAATCCATGTTTTAGAAGTACTTTAAGGGATTGCGCATGTACACATGGGCTCCCTCCATGAAAATACCCGACAAGCAGTAAAACTCACCCCCTCCACTTTAGAGAACGCTGAAAAGTTTTCTACTTTTCTTTTCGTTCGAAATTCTAAAATCTGGGAATTCCTCCCCGTTTTCTGCTTCCCTATACTAATACGTAGAAATTCAGATGTAAACCTTCATGACATCTCACGGTTCAACTTCCTACATAGTGTCCTTGTAGGCATAGTTCCTAATATTAGTCCTTTACATCCCAGTGGCAATGTGCTTTGTTTGGGGCGAAAAAGAAAAAATATAATGATTCTATTTCTGTGATCTCATAGATGTTATTCCAAAGAAACTTCGATGTTTATAAAATAGTGCTTAATACTAAGTACTGTATTGATATAGACGTTATTGGCTACATATGTGCATACATGTTTCAGCTGCGATTTGTTTCAAAATCAAGCGTCAGAGTTAACGTTCCTTAATTCGTTTCAAATAGGAATGTACATAATTCTTTTTTAAAATTTATATTTTTGTAGGAATTATGGGCGCGAAAGGAGGAGAAATCCTATGCTATTTTGACAAAATATTCAATTACGTTTTCATGGCGAACATTACATCTAATTATATCTCATTACTTTTTATTATCCGACTATAGCCAAACCTTTTATACAAATTTATTACCCTGTAATAAAATTCCAAACCTGGTTTAAGTCTTGTGAAATCAAATACTTCAACCAGCTGTGAAGAACAATTCACGCTTCCTTGGAATTGTACATTTACTTCATGTATGTGCACACTCCATTTATTTTAATGTCTATGTCATTTAATCTATTTCCGCTTATACGTATTCCCATATATCATATATACGCATATATACATATAAACCCATCTCTCTCTCCTCTCTCTCTCTCTCTCTATATATATATATATATATATATCTATATATATATATCTATATATATATATCTATATATATATATATATATATATATATATATATATATATATATATATATATATATATATATACGTAGCTTTTGTTGTTGATTTTTTAAACGATACAAAAGGTTAAAGTCTCCACCTTGGAGATCCAGTGTTTTTTTTAGAAAGTCGCCTTTTTTTTTTATTTCGACGAATTATTTATTTATTTATTATGTTTTAAAAATAGTAATCTACGTACATGCGTGCTTCGGGGCCCTACCCCTCTTCAGTGTAGTTTGACTGTTGTTGGGATTCGAACCCCATAGCGCATACATACATACATACATACATACATACACACACATGAATATAATTACGCGTTATAGTAAACTACAGATGATCATCCCATAAAAAATACCGAAAATTATTGAATTGATTAAAATGAATGTTTTAAAGAATATGCAAATTAGCCAGATATTTAGCAGATGAATGCAATTCCACGACCCGTATATAACAAAGTTGTATTTTCTTTTTAAATAAATAGAAAAAAGGGGTTTAATATGAATATCAATACAAAACAAACATATAGGAGTAAAGAAGATAGATACACATATGCATGTCCATTTACATCTTACAATTATAGTCTATCAAATTTTTAACGGACGGATATTACGTAATGCAGAAATTCAAAATGAAACCAAACTTAGATTGAATTAAAATAAATAAACACCATAAAATGAAAACACATAGCTAAAATAAAAGTAACTGAATAAACGGAAATTAATACAAGATAAAGTTACACATTAAAGTTTAACATTAAAGTTTAACACGTTAAAATTAAAATCAGGACAGTTAAAAAAATAAATGGAACCGAAAAGAAGAGTGAATCCAAACACCCCCCCACTCACTCACACACACACACACACACACACACACACACACATATATATATATATATATATATATATATATATAAGATAGCGTATGTGCTATTTATTTAGCGCGTCGCGCTTACATCCGAGTGACTGTAGTTTAATTGTTATGAACTTCAATTTCTTGTAATACATAATTTTACTAAAAATTCTTCATAAGTTTTGGTTTCGTTTTCGATTATAGCTGGCGACACTTAAGTCATTTATTTTTTGATAAATAATTTTATCGAGAATTCTTCAAAAGTTTTGGTTTCGGTTTTGATAATAGCTGCAGGAACTCAAAGTATATATATATATATATATATATATATATATATATATATATATATGTATATAAGTATTTTTCGTAAGTTTTGGTTTCGGTTTCGATTCAAACTGATGCACCCAAGTCATATGCATATATATATATTTTTACTTTTGAAATCGTAACTTTATAATATATAA
>NC_136482.1:25952704-26022704 GCF_053919585.1 Euprymna scolopes
GTGTGTAAAAATAATTTTTTATGTGTAAATACATGTGTAATGCGTTGTCGGTGTGTTTAATGCGACAAGTAATGAGCCAGAAGGTTTCTCTTACGTATGTATGTAATCGAAACAGGCTATATTGAAATACAAGTGAGCGTTCGGTTTTGTGGCTGATATCGTTAATCTAAAATGTAGGAATGCTTACAGTTCAGCCAATTGAAATCCAGTGTATACGTAAAGGGAGGCATCATTATTTGTGTTGCTGCAAAGTGGTAAGAGTATGCGATGTGTATGAATTCAGCAGCAAGTTAATGGCGGCGTAGACACAGGAAAGTAGTAAAAAGTATAAATTCATGTGGTGAAGCAAGGGGCCGTAAGAGGATTTATGGAATAGGAGGTAAAATTGGAACTACTTCCTCTGTAGGTCATGACGATGATAAGTATGAGGAATAAGTGTAATGTTTTAATATTACGAATTAATATGCGTAAAATGTAGTTCTATAGTTAAATAAGGTAATTGCTAATAGTGTAAACATAATACATTTGTATGTGCAATCTGTTGTTGTAAACCTAGGATAGTTTGGTCCAGAGAGAAAAAATGCGCTTCTTTTATTATATATAGGCATTATTTTGCCTGCAGTAGTTGTCGGACGTATCGAACAAGGGTGAAACGTGAGGCTGTTTCTTGACGAGCTAATGATCGTGCGTCTCTCTCCGTCTCTCACTGTCTGTTATTTTATTGTTCATCGAACCTTTTGTTCTATTGAAAAATTCTATCTTTGTTCCGTCAGAGGTCATTATATGTGAACAAATCTGAAATTGTATATTCTTTGTTCTATCAAAGGCCAATATCCTGGAGTTTGTGTGAGGATGATCTCCAAGTTCCTATGTCTAACAATAACACGAATAATTAATCGTCATCTTTAAACTTCAGAACTGTAAAAATTTATATGATTGTTATTATAATTTGTCATTGCTATACAGTGTGGTTGCTAAAAACGGGGAATTTATGCAATTTATTTTTACAAAGAATAATTTTAATATTTTCTTCAAATATTAATATACAGTACTTGCAGATGCTCCAAGTGTCCGCACAAACAGAAGCGAGTAAGCCAAACGCAATAAAATCTAAAAAAAAAATAATAATAATGTTAAACAATAACATTTATGTGTATTATTATTCATCGGACTACTGTTCTTATCTTGAGTGTGATTTTCACAACGTTTCGATCGATATAACCTCCGACCTTCTTCAGGTGTATCTTGTCAGACTCGGGAATGTTTCTGTCGAATTCGGGAATTTGGACGGAATTTCGAGCGGGACCCTTTATTTACTTCAGCAATGACCGGATAGATGTCCTAAGTAATTCGCAAATGTATATCCAGTCATGGCTGACGGAACAAGAGCACGCTACACCCATGAAGTAAATAAAGTGTCCCGCTCGAAATTCCGTCCAAATTCCCGAATTTGACAGAAACATTCCCGAGTTCGACAAGATACACCTGAAGAAGGTCGGAGGTTATATCGACCGAAACGTTGTGAAAATCACACTGAAGATGAGAACAGTAGTCCGATGAATAATAATACATATAACCAATCCTCATCTGAAAAAAATTCAGAAACCTAATAAAATTTACAACCTTAAATTTTTCGCTTTTCTCGCAAACAATCTTTATTTATATGAAGTAAGCGAATAAAATGTCAAAAATATCAATAAGATATCAAACAATAGTTCAAATAAAAATCTATTTTGAGTCAATGGATAATTTAATGAAACCATCACTTTCTTTTACTAAATGTTAATGACATAATTATCATTAAAGTTATATATTTATATATATATATATATATATACTGCGATAGTGTGTGTGTGTGTGTGTGTATATTTCATTTTTGTATGTAATTACAAAGTAACGCTGATAGAGCTCTACAATTCCATGCATGATAAGATAATTTGTATAAATTATGTGCGTGATTATGTCAAAACGTGAGCACGTGCGCGCTTCCGAATGAGGACCAACCCTTATCAGGGCTTGCCCGGATTCGCATGGATGAGATCAGCTGCAAATAAAGCACACACACACGCACACACGCACACACACACACACACACACACACACACACACACACACACACATATATATATTGTAAAATAAATGTTTTTATGCAAAACCTTATCAAAAATGTCTTCGTGGGAGACCTAACGCTTGAAGGGGTGAATGAAGCAGGTGTGTAAACACAACATCTATACATACATTCACACACACACACACACACACACACACACACACACACACACACACACATATATATATGCACAAGTACATGTATTTGGTGACTTTAATGTCCACCACAAAAACTGGCTTGGATTCTATATATATCTAGATATATAAAGTATGTGTTAAGGCAGTATTTGTTTGCTTAAGTGAGCAAACATCCTCAAAATAACAGAATTCTTTAGTGTACTTATAACATTTTTTAATTTTTGGTTTATTCAGTGATACTTTTGTGTGACATAAGAAATAATGTAGGCTCAATATATATCACGAACCTTTTCGATTATTTGTCGAATCATTATCAGGTGCAAACGCAAATGAACAAATACTCTGAGGAAAACAGAAAAAAAATCGTAAGTAACCGAGAAGCGGGCATATGAAGTCAGATGCCAAGAGAACGTTTTCACACTCTTACAGGAAAGATGTAAACAATTTAAATAACTAACCTACACTCCTCCATCCCCTCTAACTACTTAAACATGCCTGGATATCTCCCACTCTGCCGTAAGGACTCTGACAGTCACATGCGCGGACTTGGAGTTTACATTCGTAATACCCTTTCCCTGACTAGAAAAACAAACCTAGAATGGGATGATCAAGCTTTTATGTGCTTTAGACTAAACATGCAGCACAACATTAGCTATTTTTATTTTCTCTACCGCTCTCCCTCGACCCAGGACTGCACCATAATAAACAAAGTTTCTGACAGCATAGACACGGCACTCTCCCTCGACACTAGCGCACAAGTACATGTATTTGGTGACTTTAATGTCCACCACAAAAACTGGCTTGGATTCTCTACTTACACAGACGTAGCGGGCAGCAAAACTCATAGCTTCACTATATCTCACTCCCTATCACAAATTGTTACCTTTCCAACCCGTTTCCCTGATCAGCAAGAACAACACGCATCACTTCTAGATCTGTTTTTGACCACAGTTCCCGATGATTGCGTAACGAAGGCCGACAGCCCACTCGGGAACGCGGATCATGCAGTGATAATGGGTGAAATCGCCATAAACTCTAGAGCCAAAACTGAAGAACCAGTACTCAAAACAACGAGATATTATAAAAAGGCTGACTGGGAAGCCATCAGGGAACTAATCAGAGATGCCCCATGGGGAAATATTTTTTCTCTCCCTGCTGAACAGTGTGCAAACGAGACCACTGAATCGAAGCGCATTTTCCCATGCGGAAATTTTATAGTAAGCCCCACTCTCCCCAATGGTTTACTTCGACTTGCGCAACTGCCATTTCTCAAAAGCAGCATGCATACGGCAGATTAAACCGACATAAGTCTAGTTCAAACAGACTGAAGTATATAGAAGCTAGAAATAACGTTAAGAAAGAAATAGTGACAGCTAAGAGAGAATTTACGGAAACCACTAAAAAACACATCGAAGCAAAAACTAGGAACTTCTGGAAATCTACAACAGTGTAGTAAATAATGGGCAATCAAAAATTCCCCACTAACCAACAATCACGAGGTTGTCTTTTCAGCAACCGAGAAGGCTAACATGCTTGCTAGTCGGTTTGCCTCAAACTCCATACTGGACCCTTCCAACCACCCCTACCTGACTTTCCTTTGATGACAAACGCCACGCTAGACGATCTGAAAATCACCCCTGCTCAGGTGCATGCTATCATAAAAAACCTTGACACTTCAAAAGCATGTGGACCCGATCTCATCCCAGCTGTGCTATTAAAAAAGTGCTCAGCCGAAGTAGCTCCAGTTCTCTCCAAACTCTACAACAAATGCCTTAATGAATCTTGCTTTCCTGTCTTAATGACGGTTGCTTTCCGGGCTGTTGGAAAACTGCTTCTGTTGTACCAGTATTCAAGAATTCTGGCGAAAGGAGTGACCCATTAAATTATCGCCCCATTAGCCTCCTCCCACTTTTTGCCAAAATATTTGAGACCTTAATTAACCATGCTCTAGTCCATCACCTTACAGATGCTAAACTTCTGACTGACCAACAATATGGATTTAGACAAGCCCGTTCCACAGCAGACATCCTAACTGTAATCTCTGAACGTATATATCATTCACTGGACAAAGCGGGGGAGGGCAGAGCGGTAGCTCTAGATATATCTAAGGCTTTTGACAGGGTATGGCATGAGGGTCTCCTCAGGAAGATTAGATCATACGGTATCACTGGTAGAATACTTAACATAATTAAATCCTTCTTAGATAAGAGAAAAATCCAGGTTGTCCTCGACGGTCGTACATCCAAACAATATGATATAAATGCGGGGCTGCCCCAGGGATCTATCCTTGGACCTCTATTGTTCCTGGTATTCATAAATGACCTCCCCGGCAAAATTGCCTCTGAGATGGGTATATATGCTGATGACACTACACTCTATAACAGGCACGACAGGAAGACGAATGAACACATTTCTAAAGAAATGGCAGAAACACTAGAGGATGACCTCCAATCTGTAGTGGAATGGGGACAAAAATGGATGGTCACGTTCAATGCCGCCAAGACTAAACTAGTTTCATTCAATAACTACAAGAAACCCTCTCTACCACCTATAGCAATGGCCAGTAACTCTTTATCTGAGAGTACATCTTTCAAACTCCTTAGCCTAACGTTCACAGGAAACATGAGTTGGAACAATTACATTGAAAGCATTGCCAGGGCCGCTGCAAGAAAGGTGGGCTCTCTCTACCGTGCTAGACAACTACTAACATCCAAAAGTATCCTGTATCTCTATAAGGCAACCATTCGCCCATGTATGGAGTATTGCTGTAACATTTGGGCTGGTGCATCTGCTACTAGTATCTCGCTCCTTGACAAGGTTCAAAAGGGAGTCGCAAACCGGATAGGCCCTGAACTGGCATCTAAGCTTCAGCCTCTGTCCCATCGACGAAATGTTGCATCCCTCTGCCTGTTCTACAAGTATTTTAGTGGTGAATGCTCTGACGAACTGCAAGCACTTGTGCCCCCACGACGTGAGCACCCTCGACAAACCCGACAGGCTGCTAAATCCGAGCCCCACACTGTAGAGATCCCTAGATGTAAAAGATCTTTCTACTCCAATAGTTTCTTCCCCAGAACCGCTAGACTTTGGGAATTCCATTTCAGGTCCCTGTTTCCCCAACAGTACTGACGCGCAGAAGTTCAAGTGCAACGTGAACCGACATCTTGCTGCCCAAATTCCTACATAGTACCTCGTAGTTCTTGCCCCCGATAGTAGCCCCCTACACCAAAGTGGCAATGTGCCTTGTTTGGGGTGAAAATGTAATAAAAAAAAATCCCGTGATGCCATAATTAGCGTCCCAGTAAAAATTGTATTACGTGAAACATTTAAAAATCTTTCTATTGTTTTCATATGTCATATTGTAGATTATGGTGGAAATAACTTGGAGATGTATTAATAATTTTGAAATATTGGTTTCGGAATGTATTGGTTTAGTGTTATTAACTAGTATTAGTTAGAATTTTAGTTTTGTTAAACGAAAATTCATCTTACACGCGCATGCACACACACATACATATATATATATATATATATATATATATATATGTGCATATATAGTTAAAATATAATTATGCACTGACACGTGTTTCGTTGTATACGACTTATCAGAGTGGCCGAACACACACACACACACACACATACATATATATATATATATATATATATATATATATATATATATATAAATAAGATAAAGAAAATTAAAACTGTAAGTTGAACTTTACAATCAAACTTTATTGTTCGACTGAATACTCCAAAAAACAATTTACAAAGTCCTTATTTCGCGGAGTTTCAAAGAATGCTATTCTTATTATTATTCTTATCAGAGGACATAAAAAAATCAGCAAATTATATTTGTAGCAATGCTAGAAATAGCTAGTTAAGGCATTAAGTGAAACCGCAATTTATTGTAGTTATAAATTGCTAAATAAAAAAAAAATGAAAAAATATTGGATATGTAAAAAATTAATATAAAAACAAACCGCGCATAATATTTCAGCTGGAATGAAACTCCTCTCGAGTTGATCCAAAATGCAAAATAGTTATTTAGATAGAATGTATTCCAAGATAAATCCAGGGTGACGATGTATATAATTCGATTGGAAAGTTTTCAGAACAGCTGAAATAAGGAAAAATTGTTTTTTGTTTCCGGGCAGTGCAGTAGTCCAAAGAAAAGTCTGTCCCTAGTCAAATGGGATCTAATAGTAAGAAGAGAGAAATCCAAAATGAGAACCTTCATCCTCGGCTTAAAAAGAAAGAGTGATTTCAATCGGAGGGGTGGGGGAGCGTGAAAGCTCGTATTATTGTGACCGGAAATTGTCTAGACAGAATGAAACAGAACTTTCTATATAGAAATTCGATGTCATTATTAAAAGCAAAAGTGTAGGAGTGATGATTATAATTTTTGAAGTGTTGCAAAATCATAGTTTATTAAGGCTGTCAAAATGTCATGATGATGATAAAGATAACAAAATAATAATAATAATAATAATAATAATAATAATAATAATAATAATAATAATTTAGTAATTATAGTAACAAATTTAGTAATAAGTATAAAAAAAACCTAATAAAGATGTCGATAATAATAATAATGTTTATAATAGCAGCAACAGGGATAGTGACATGATTATGTCAATTGTAACTAAAAATTTGCGACCCAAACCAATTAAAAAGCTTGCCCTATCTCAGAATACCCTTTATGTAAAATTTCAAATGTTTAGACCAGAAAATGTCTGAGTAATTTGGAAGAGACCGCAGAGGTAAACTTTTTTAAAACTTTGACCCCTATATTATGATCCCTTAAAATTTATTGTTTTGGCCTCTAATCATCCATGTCCAATGAACCTATATCTAAAATTTCAAGTGTTTAGACCCAAAATTGTCGGAGGAGTTAGGTAGATAGATATAGATAAATAGATAGATATATAGATTGATAGATTAAGCAAAAATATATACGCATACATAAATTTATATGGAAACAAATCTATGTTCACTGTAAACTTTTTACACAAATATTACGCAAGTATAAATCAAGTAGAATATCTGCATGAATAAAATTACATGTAATAGTTAACTAAAGATGATCATGCCATAAGAAAACCGAAAAAACTAATAGGGAATTAATTAAAATGAATGTTTAAAAGAATATGCAAATTAGTTAGATCTTTTGATTGTGAATGCAATTCATCGACCCATATACAAGAAAATTGTATTTTATTTTTAAATAAAAAGAAAAGAGGGTTTATATATGAATATCAATACACGCAAAAGAAAAAACGAATTTTTATATATATATATATATATATATATATATATACAGAGAGAGAGAGAGAGAGAGAGAGAGAGGAAGAGAAAAAGAAAGAAAGAAATATCTTGTACCTCTATAAGGCCACCATTCGCCTATGTATGGAGTATTATTGTCACATTTGGGCTGATGCTTCTGCTAATAGTCTCTCGCTCATAGACAGGTTCAAAAGAGAATCGCCAACCTGATAGGACCATCAACTGTCATCTAGGCTTCAGCCTCTGCCCCATCGACGAAATGTAGCATCCCTCTGCCTGTTCTACATGTACTTTAACGGTTAATGCTCCGACGAACTGCAAACACTTGTACCCCAACAAACCCGACAAGCAGCTAACTCCCACCCCTACACAGTAGAGATCCCTAGGTGTAAGAGAGCTTTCTACTCCAATAGTTTCTTCCCCAGAACTGCTAGACTTTGGAACTCCCTTCCGGGATTCTGCTTTCCCAATTGTACTGACATGCAGAAGTTCAAATGTAATGTGAGCACACATCTTGCTGCCCAACTCCCTACATAATACCCATGTAGCTTATGTCCCTGATAGTATCCCTCTACATTAAAATGGCACTGTGTCTTGTTCAGGGTGAAAGTGTAAAAGAAAAACGTGTACGGCAATAAATTTTCAAATAAATAACATAAAATGCTTTATAATCGTTAAAATGTAGTTATGCGAATCAAGCATATCTCTACTTAGTCTGTGTGTATGTGTGTGTTCTCCATAGACTCGAAAACGGCTAGGCCGATTTTTCTAAGATTATCCCCAAATGTGCTGTACGTGCTTCATTCATAGATAGGTTTGTATCGAAATGTCTTCGATAAATATCGATAATCAATAATCGAAATAATCCGATAAAACGAAGGAACAGACAATTTTTTCTAAAGTTAACGCCTGATACAGACCTACATCACAAGTGCATTTAAGAAGTGCATGCTCGACATATAAAATCAACAGTAGGTTCTTTAATATGACAGAGGCGCTTTCGAAATTAATGTTTCTGTTTAAAGTACAATTGAACCACGGTACTTGACTTTTTCATTTTTAATTTAAATTCAAGCCAGTCAATACACAAACAGAAAAGTCAGGCATATAAAATCAACAGTATTTTCTTTTATATGACAGGGCGAGTTTTAAATGAGTGTTTCTGTTTAAAGCACAATTTTAGTATGATACTTGACTTTTGCATTTTAAACTTTAATTCAAGCCATTATATATATAAAAATAAATGAATAGAATTAACAGTAGGTTCTCTACAGTGTAATATATACAATGTATTGTGAACTAAGGCACTGGAAGAAGCATATGAGCTTCCTCGTAGTGCACCGCGATTGATCCGCAACTAGAAAAGGCAATCAATCGATTTGATTGTAAAATGCGCAATTTCACCGATT
Source organism: Euprymna scolopes (assembly GCF_053919585.1). Lineage (NCBI taxonomy): Eukaryota > Metazoa > Mollusca > Cephalopoda > Sepiida > Sepiolidae > Euprymna > Euprymna scolopes. Next base: position 25,961,647 of record NC_136482.1, read on the forward strand.
TCGATGACAATAAAAATATAGGAATGTGAAACACTCTCATATCATTATTCAATCCCGGGCAACGTCGGGTCACCCTGCCAGTATACTGCATTATATGAATTTTGAAAAAAAAACTATATTATATTATTTGTTATTATATTGTGTTATTTATATGAATAAAAGTGAGTTGTTTAATGAAAATATAGGTGCGGTAAATGAAACAAAAAGTTTCCCATTTATTCATTTAGATCAACAATTTCTATGTATTCTAGAATTATATGCATAGGCATTGTTATCAATACTAGCTTTCTATTACAAATCCACTGCATTCATTATTATTATTATCGTTATGTATTGCTTTTATTACTGCTATTATCTACTATTATTTTATAAATTATTTTCAATGTGTTTATCATTGTTTGCATATTGACACACATATATGTATAATTTTGAATAAAATTTAAATTAAAACTATTATTTACGTTTATTATTATTGTGATAATATTAATTTACCATTATAACAGCCTCTTTTTTAAAGATTGTCTTATATTTATTTTTGTTATATTGAAACCCTTTAATCGAAGTAGCATTTTATTTATCGAATATAACTATTACTTGTGAATAAAGAGTTTGCAGATGGGGTAGAAGTCTTCTATTGTATTACTGTACACATAGATCCGAAAAAGTTGTCAAAAACAAATATATAACAAATAAATGTTATCAAATGCAAGATAAGTTATTTTTCAACTTAACTGGATACGTTTTTAGTATTTTTATTTAATGTAGCATGTTTATTTTGTATAGTTTTTAGAATCTGTGTATAGTAACCCCCCCCCAAAAAGATACCATAAAAATTTAAGGATTTCCATTACAAAATAATATTAGAAACACACTCGATATATGTCAGCCTATGTCACGATAACATATATGAGTTTTTAATAGTATTTTGTATAGTTTTTTAGTTTGAACTTATTTTGCAAAACTTAACGTATTTAACAGCGAGCTCGCCGCCATTTGTCTTTTTCAAATATATCGATAAACACTATGATTTTCGAACCGAATAAACATTTTACATTAAATAAAAACACTAAAAACAACCTTCCCATTTTTTTCATTAAATTGTTAGGTGAAAGTGCAGAATAGTTAGAAAGCCCTCCCCCGTTAAAATAGCTTTCTAAATTATATTTCAGCACGGTACTAACATCTTTTTATGAGATAAAAGAAGAAAATATTTATTTTTATTTAATGTACTCTTTATTTTTAGTTCATATCAAAATTAATTAAAACTGATTAGTTAATGAATTTTGTGGTTTGTATTACTGTACACATATATTCGAGAAAGTTGTCAAAATAAAAACAAATATATAACAAATAAATGTTATCAAAGGCAAGATAAGTTACTCTTCTACCTATCTGGAAAGTGATTTTACTTACTTTAAAACGTGTAATCGCTTCGAAAATCATACAATTTTTATCGATATATTTTAAAAAGAAAAATGTTGGTATGCTCGCTATTGAACTCGGTAAGTTTGGGAAAATGAGTTCAAACAAACAAATTATACAAAATACTATTAGAAACCCACCGAATATATGTCAGCCTATGTCACGGTAACATATATTGAGCGAGTTTCTAATAGTATTTTGTATATTTGTTTTTGTTTAAATTCGTTTTCCAAAACTTATCACGTGCGACAGCAAATACATTCGTAAACACTAATTTAATGTAACATTAAATAAAAACACTAAAAATTTATCCAATTTGGTAGAAAAGTAACTTATCGTGCCTTTGATAACATTTATTTGTTATATATTTGTTTTTTGACAACTTTTTTGAATCTATGTGTGTAGTAAAACAAACCCTGAATTTTTAATAACTTTGTGTTGTTCGTATATCTCGGGAGAAAATAGAAATTTCTTATTTCATTTCCCGTTTAAGTCATATAAATTATTTACAGTTAAAGTGTTATAAAAAAAAAAACACTGGAAGTTTTAAATATATTTCAAAAAAATAAATTACGACCGGTGCTAAAATATTGAAAATTCATCGATTGTAAAAAAAACAAAAAACAAAACCTGTCGTGAAAAATGCTAACTTTAAAATATTTGGAAATACTCAGTGAAAAATTTTATTTATTATTAAAAGAACGGACTGAAAAATATTATATAAAAATTGTTTGCTTCGCAGTAAAAAAATAAATAAATAAATAAAATGAAATATTCGACTTTTTCCGATAGAAATAAAGGTTCAAGAACGAGTTTACTTACTATATTTTATTAGATTAAAATTATCTCAATGTGCAATTATAATAATTGTTATCTAAATGGAGAATTGTTCTTTCACTTTAGAAGAACATACATGGACACATTCGGTAATACAGCCATATTTTTATGCCTGTTAGTGTTACATGATAAGGGCTGTCCCCTTTTCATGTAAGTATAAAAAAATAGAGAGATTAGTTAAAATAAAAATGAAATAGCAATGGGCGAAATTCGAACCTCGTAATTTAGTTTTAGAAATAGATTACGTGTGAGAATTTAAAAATGTAAAACAAACTTGTTTAGAATATAGATAAAATATTTTAAGAAAAGAATGTGAGCTGTCAAGTTTGTTATGAAATTTTAAATTGAAAGAATGCAGCTTATAAGATAATGTTTTTAACATATTGGAAAAATAGGTTACTGAGAAATAGGAAAAGTTTTGGACACGTATGTCCAGAACACGTGAAAGAAGGCACATGTTTTAACATGTGTATGACGTCACGGAAAATAGAAAGTTCTAGGGATAGAGAAAAACTTTAGTTAGAAGGACAGTCAGTGAAGAAACTCGGAGAGAGTCAGTCGTCTAGGGAGCGAGACGTCACGTTGAAACTAAAATGTGAGACTTTGAATTCTTGGTGATGGAAACGGCCGTGTGACGAAATAAACCATCATGTGTTTTGTAAAGCTCGTCTTGTCTTATGATTCTTACAAAAAGGTAAAGTCCAATTGTATTATATATTTGTGTTATAAAATGTCGTTTCATACACATCTCGACTTCTCATATCCACAATGAGAATCTACATCATGTCTACACAATGTCTGAACACTATGTCCTCACTCAAAGAGCTTTCTTCTTCTTCCATTCAACACAATTAAGGAATGAACATTTAATATATAAGAATCTCCCTTTTGAACAATCTCTCTAAGTCTCTTACAACAACATCTCTCTCTCTCTGAGTACATCAACATCGCTTTTAATAAAAATGAAACCCCTATATAACATTAGCGTGACCACGTGGTTGAACACCAAACAATTTCTATATCTACAAGTTGATCAAGAAGTGACGTTAGGCTGTCATGTTCACTGGCCTAGTCTCTCGGTGGTGGTAATATTACACTTGGATCTTAGTTTGAAGGCTATTTTTTTGCCGGTCAAATGTACAATTACACATGTTAAAACAAAAAGTTTTTAAAAGAAGATTTTTTCGTGCATGTTGTATATTCAATTCATTTCTTTAAATAATGGACGGGCACATGGTTTATTTTATTAATATCCACATTCAATATATGTTTCATATTCACCAAGAATCATGTGTATGGCTATATACAACTGTTCTGCTGGTAGCGGTACGTAACTCGGTGCAACCACCGTGAAAGCTGCATTACGAGGGGCGTGCAATAAGTAATGCCTCATTTCCACTTGTCTGATCTAGCTGAAAGTTTGCATGTGCAGTGATTTATATCTCTACGGGTTATGTGGAAAATTACAGCTCTGAACTAATTGTGGTTTCTGTTTTACAGGTGTTTGAATTGAGTCAGGTGTGAAATGCAGCCTATTGAATGTCGAGCAGTGATCCGGTTTTTGTATTTAAAAGGACGCACACCACAGGAGACTTTTGATGAAATGAAAGAAACTTATGGTGATAATGCCCCATCATATGACCTTGTAAAACGCTGGCATCGTGAATTCAAACATGGCAGGAAGTCTATGGAAACAGCTCCCAGACCTGGTCGCCCCCTTCTGCCATTGATGAGGCATCTGTCCGTCAAGTTGAGGCTGCCATTTTGGAAGATCGGCGCATTACTATATAACTAGCCCAAGATGTCAAGATTAGTACAGGGTATGTGGAAACTATCATTCATGACAATTTGCATATGCATAAGGTGTCTGCCAGATGGATTCCCAGGTTGCACACACCATTCCAGAAGCGAGAACGCGTCGAGTGCTCGAGGATGAATTTGGAGATGTGCCAAGAAGATGAGTCAAAGTTTTTCAAAAGACTGATTACACAGGATGAAACCTGGGTCCATCACTATGATCCAGAGACCAAAGCCCAGTCAATGCAGTGGAAGCACTTGGACTCACCACCTCCAAAGAAGGCAAGGGTGCAGCACTCCGCTGGCAAGGTCATGCACACAATCTTCTGGGACCATGACGGAGTAGTGATGACAGATTTCCTAGCAAAGAGTACCACAATTACAGAAGCCTATTATGCTTCACTTTTGAATGAATTAAGGGAAGCTATCAAAATCAAGAGGCGGGGTAATATCAGCAAAGATACCCTCCTCCTGCAGGACAACGCTCCGGTCCACAACTCGCATGTCGCCAGATCAGAAGCACGGACGTGTGGTTATGAAATCTCCCCATCCTCCCTACTCTCCTGACCTTGCACCCTCTGACTTTCACCTTTTCCGAGCCATGAAGTTGTTTTTGAAAGGAAAGCGTTTCCCAGATGATGCAGCCTTGATTTCTGAAGTTACGTCGTGATTGGAGGACCAACCTGGAGTGTTTTACAAAAACGGTCCACAGAGCTTCATCAAACGATGGGAGAAATGCATAACTCTGGTGGTTCCTATCTAGCGAAAGATTAATAACTGTGCCAAGTTTCGTTGCTCTACTGCTATGGGAAGTGGGCCAGGGGCATTACTTATTGCACACCCCTCGTAAATAGGAAACAAATAATTCTTATTTATCTTTCAGAAGATTATAAGTCTAAAAGTTGTTCCCTTTCCATTTGAAAATACATCAACTTCTGGTTTATTATTTTTCATATGCTTTTCTCTAATGGATTTTAAACAATAATCTTTGAAAAACATCGTTTTAATATCTACGTACATATATGATTTAACTTCGCCAAGAATCATCAGTATTACTATCGCTACTATTATATAAAAGTCACTTTGTGTGTGTGAGTTCCTTCCTCATGGGTTCCGAAACGGCTGAGCCTGTCTGTTTCAAATTTTACACAAAGCTAATTTATATGTCTGGCAGTGTTCTTAGATATGTTTTGTATAGAAATTCATCCAGTAAATATCAAACGTCGAAAAAATCTAGCTTTAAAAATAGTGTTTCTGCTTTAGATAAAAAGAAGTATTTACAGGGTAATAATTTAGATTACTCCGATCGAGGAAAATGATAAAATCTCAGCAAATCATTTCTTCTTAGAAAAAACAAATTACTTGTCGTCTGGAGATATAGCTCAGTGGTATATCATTCGACTACAGATCGAATGATTCCCTGTACAAGCCCGAGTGTACCTCACCATTTTATTTTATTTTTTCTTATTAATGAGTTCAATTTACGATCAAAGAAGAGGTACCATTTAAAGTCGCCGCAAATTATTTCTTCCTTTGCACATTATAAAACAAAAATAAGAAATGACTTTTCTAGGGTTTTCTTGTCAAGTCCAAATATCAGCTGACGTAATATTGTAAACTAACACAGACGAAATTTGATGTACGACATTATTTTTTATTCTTAATTTTTTTTTTTTTTTTTTTTTGCAAATTAGTTCACCGGAAACTTATACCTCGTAATATATAATATTGAATAGAGGATTTATTCTATAATAATACATACGCAATTTATATAAATTAAAATATCATGTTTAAGCGTGTTGTACGACCGGGCAACGCCGGGCGTCCAGCTAGTATTCAAGTATTTCTCTGGCGGTTTGATCCGAACTTGTGTGACTATTGACCGTCAACATCAAACGCGCTAATCGATAAAACATCTATGACCGCCATATGAAATGTTGGAAAAATAAATAATATTTATAAACAAAAGAAAAATAATTAAAGTGTTCATTTCTTGTTCTATTGCGGGCAATACTAAAATATTATCACACACACATATATATGGGTTTGCAATCCGCACCAAGCAAAAGATATACATATATATATATATATATATATATATATATATAGTAATCCACATACAATAGTTTCACAACTCATCAATGCGGCTAAACAAGCAACTACCTCAAGCCAGGTTCGAAACCCGATCGACCAAACGACAGTCAGAGCTTCTAACCGTTGCGCTATACGGCTGCTGTTATGCAGGCTGTGAATTAACTACCTCGTGTTTTGACATTGTCCAAAGTACCTAAGCTGAATTTGTTTACACAAAGAGCATCGCTTCATACGCTAATGGTAATTTGTATATAATTTCCCAATATGCTCAACCTGATAGGGAGCATTATATATCTTCTGCTTGGTTTGAATTGCGAACCCACGTGACTTATTTTTCACCATTCCTTCCCATCCAGTGAAAGTTAGTTGATGGACGCCCGGCTGTTGAGAGATGTCCAAACAAAAACATTTTCTCTCCACCTTCTCCTTGGCTTTTCTCTCCCTCTTTTGTCTTCAAACATACCCTCAAAGCATAACTTTGACAGGCCAGTGGTTGATCGTTCGACACGACAAATTTTGTTTATTTGTTTTACTTTTGATTTTATAAAAGTGGAGGGGGGTAAAGAAGTAGTCTGACGGAGGGTGGATATTTTGTTTTTTATTTCGATTAAGCGATATGCCGTAATGAAACAGTTATCGGCACCCCTTTTTGATTTTAGAATGGTGCTGTGATTTTGGAAAGCCGCCTAACCCAGCCCGATTCTGTGTTTCAATGTCGTCTCTTGACCACTGGAGAAAGTAAGTTCATGTCTTAAATAAATGAATTGGGTGACCTGTTTGATGGGTTTACTTCGAATAGTGGATCCGCAACCCGCACCGCGCACCAAGCAGAAGATGCGACTCATGATTTTATATATATATATATATATAATTCCATAGCCACGCAACGTCGCAGCCCACAAGAGCCATAACAGTCAACGAACTGGAAGTCCAAGACTCGAGTTTCGCCTCATTCAGTTAGACACATCCGAACTCAGGATTCGAAACCCGAGCCTCTTGCATGCGAGGCAAGCAGTCTATCAACTGAGCAAACACCCCGCACATAAGAATTACTATTAACCAACATAGATCAAGCAAACCGCGCCGAAATCCGACTGTGAAATGAACCTACTTCGTCTCGACTAGGGACGTGGTCATCCAACCAGCCAATAACCCCAAGCCGATGTCTCACAAGTAGGAGATTTAACTCGAAAGGACGATGTCATCCAGCAATGCTAACCAAGCGAGTAACTTATGATAGGATTTTCAGAATGTGAGAGATTGTATATAATAAATTCCACAGCCAAACAACGTCGTAGCCCACAAGTGCCATAACAGTCAACGAACCGGAAGTCCAAGACTCGAGTTTCACCCTCATTTGGGCTTATCAGTTAGACACATCCGAACTCAAGATATATATATATATATATATATATATATATATATATATATATATATATATATATATATATATGTGTGTGTGTGTGTGTGTGTGTGTAATAAAGTTTATGTATTTGATACCATGAAGAAAAAAGAAATTTTAAAAAAGCTCAAAACGTTTTATTATTTATTTTTATAAACATTACGCGTTTAAACGGTAACACGTCTCGTCAAGGTTCCAAAATGAATGTTGCAATCAAAAAGAGAGTCAATGTTTTTCTTCAATATTTTGGACAATTATATTTTAATTTTGTTTTATCGTTGGGGAATTTATTTTGGAAAGAAATTTTCGAAACATGGGTTCGTCTTAGTGCTTATATATATATGTATATATATATATATATATATATATATATATATATATATATATATATATATATACTGTATGTGCAAAATCAAGACTTCAAGACAAGGTGTTGATGGCAACAAAAACTTATTTCATTTTACGTTACAATTGTTTCAATGTCCAGTTCGACAATTTCAAGCATTATATCGCTTGAAAATTTTCAAAAACCAGCATTTCTTCAGACTTTATGAATAAACACACTTTAGGTAATGTAGCATTTTTTGAATAGAAAGAAAAAAAAGGCACGAGGGGGAATCCCTAACGGGAAAAGCATGCAAGAAACATTTACCTTGGTTATGGTTACGGAAAAGCCCAATGGATTCTCCCCTCGCTTCTTTTTCTTTCTATTCAAAAAATGCTACATTGCCAAAAGTGTGTTTATTCCTAAAGTCTGAAGAAATGCTGGGTTTTGAAAATTTTCAAACGATATAATGTTTGAAATTGTCGAACTGGACATTGAAACAATTGTAACGTAAAATGAAATACACTTTTTGTTGCCATCAACACCTTGTCTTGAAGTCTTGATTTTGGACACACAGTATATTAATGCTCAATTATGAAATGTGATAATTTTGTAGCTTAATCCTTAAGTCAACCATTTTTGGCTTAAAACCTATTGGTATATGAAAATTTACTGAATTACACGAACTTAGTATATTACGTATGAGTCTCTCTCTCTCTCTCTCTTTCTCTCTTTCTCCCTCTCTCTCTCTATATATATATGTATATATATATATATATATATATATATATATATATATATATATATATATATATATACGTTCGGTGAATGTTGAAACAACAGAAATATCGTCGATCATGTATATTGTTTTTAGATAATTATGAATTCGATAGATCTAAATTATAAAAAAAATCATATATAAATCGCGAAATAAATATATCCATCAATTTTATTTAATGCTAAATATTGAGCTTTCGTTTCGTAATTGAAATTCAACTCCTCCATTAACAAATCTGATTTATTTAGATGTAATTTATATTGCCACAGTCTCTAGTATACATACGTAATTATATATATATATATATATATATATATATATATATATATATATATATATATATATATATATATATATATATATATATATATATATATATATATAGAGAGAGAGAGAGAGAGAGAGAGAGAGAGAGAGACAAATATTATTGAATAGCATGGAATTATTCTGTTTTACAATTTTCCTTTTTATCTTCTCCAATCTCCGAATAGTCCTTTTTGTGTTTTTCTCGAAATTGTATATGTTGGATCCATAATCGCGAGCGCTTTCGACAGAAGTACTTCTATCATCCTCGGGCATATTGTAGAAATAAATGTAGGGATTGTTTTTTAATTTACTTATATATATATATTTTTCCTAGTCACGTGGTAAATTGTTACAAGTTAAGGGGGCGGACTTTTTTTTCTTTCTTTTTTTTTACATATATTAAACAGATTTATATATACAAAAAAAAAGTCCGCCCACTTAACTTGTAACAAATTACCACGTGACTAAGAAAAACAAAATATATAAGTAAATTAAAAAACAATCTCTACATTTATTTCTACAAAATGCCTGAGGATTATAGAAGTACTTCTGTCGAAAGCGCTCGCGATTATGGATCCAACATATACAATTTCGAGAAGAACACAAAAAGGACTATTCGGAGATTGGAGAAGATAAAAAGGAAAATTGTAAAACAGAATAATTCCGTGCTATTCAATAATATTTGTCTAAATGAGAAACTGCTGCCTATATATATATATATATATATATATATATATATATATATATAGTCACCGACATACAGCCCTGTTTCGTTGTATCACAACTCATCAGTGTCGCTAGACTAGCACCTCTCCCAAGCCAAGGATTGAACCTAGAACCGTCGTGTTGAAAGTCGGCAGTTCTGACACTCGACTACAGAAGCAATGCCCGTAAATAACCTGTCCGAATGTTTATTTAAACAAACCTCCGTCGTCCAGAGAGAGAGAGAGAGAGAGAGAGAGAGAGAGAGAGAGAGAGAGAGAGAGAGAGAGAGAGAGAGACAGACAGACAGACAGACAGACAGACAGACAGACAGACAGACAAACAGAGGAAGATGAGGGAGAAACAATTTAAAAATCATAGGTTACGTCCACTGGTGTGCAGGTTTTCAGACTTTTATCCGTAAAATGAAGATCTCAAATTCAATTTGTTAGCAACCGATAGTTTCAAAACAGGAAGAAAACACGAGAAAGCGAGAAAGCATTAAGTGAAGCAAATCGTTTGTGAATGGTTGAATGAAGGGTATCAGTTTGACGGTAAATATTTGTCTTGTAAACGATCTGTTGTCCTCCGGGGCCAACGTTGTAACGCAAGGATCTCAGCTGCGTCCATCAGAGAAACGATGTTGTCTGCGTGACACTAACTCTCGTTGATACGAGATCACTGGGCGGATTTCGTAGTCAGGTGTCGGAGATGGATTTGATCGATTCACAGAGCATGGGAGGCGCGCTGTGGTCAGGCGTGGGTGGAAGTGATAAAATAAATGAAAAGATAAAAAAGAAAGGAAAAAAAAAATGTTAAACCACGCAAAAATTCGAAAAAGAAATCGTTATTTACCAATCTGTTCTCATTGAAATGAAAAGTATATTTCGTGCGGCACGAACTCTCGCGAGAAGAAGTCCATTTTGCCGGGAGTTTATCAAGTTTCTTTAAAGAGTTTATTTGAGTTTTGATAATTTCCAACTGTGCGTGTTGCTCTACGAACGAAAAGGAAGAAAATACTTTAAAAGAAAAAAACAATTGCAAAAATTGAACTGAAATAACTTAACCTAAAATAAATAAGGTTGCCAATATTTTATGAAATATAAAAAAGACGATGAATGATAAATATTTTTTGTAGACAGAATGAAAACAGATATGAACAAATTCGAAAGGAAAAGTATTCTCCGAAGAAAAAAAATTAAAAAAGGATAAAATAAGAATGATTAAAAGCAAGAATTGGACAATATAGGGTATCTTCAAAATGTAAAAATATACTCACACTTCAAATGACGATAAAACCTTTTTATTTATGAACATAGAGTGAAATGGAATAGCTTCGAATGCAGAGGGCAAATGTAATGGAAGAATTATGCTTGCAAATGTTCAAATTGATGAATATTATTGTCAAGACAAGCTGACAACGATCAAAGTGTGAAAACATTTTAAGTCATTCTTTATATTGATAATTTAAAAAAAAAACATTAAAAGAAAAAATGAATTGATATTATGCTTACTCCTACTGTTATTCAAATTCACTTGGAGTTTTTTAAACAAAAAATTAAAGCCGAACTAAGAATTGCAAAGTTCTGATTTCGCAATTTACTAAATAATATTTGAAGAATATATACACATTCGAAAGGAAACCAGACGTTGCCCGGGATTGAATGATGATCAACAAATGCTTCACATTACCATATGTTTAAAATCGGTGAAATCGCCCATTTTTTAATCAAATCGATTAATTGCCTGCTCTAGTTGGGAACCCATCGCGGTACACCGGGACGAACCTTCACACGCCTCTCCGCAGTGACTTAGACCACAATACATTGTAGTCTACATTGCACCTGTAAAAAAAAACGCTGTTGATTTTATAACATTTTTTTTTTCTTGAATTAAAATTTAAAATGAAAAAGTCAATTATCACACTTCAGTTGTGCTCTGAACAGAAACATTCATTTCGAACGCGCTCCTGTCATATCAAAGAAAGTACTGTTTATTTTATATGCTGAGCCTTTCTGTTTGTGTGACAATAAAACTTCTCAAATGCATTTGTAATGTTGTGCTGTATAAAGTGTTAACTTTGGTCAAAATCGCCTTGTCTTTCTTCTATCGGATTTTTTCGATGATCGGTAATCGATACTTATCGACGACATTCCGGTACAAAACCCATTTAAGAACACTGTCCGATACATAAAACACTAGTGTGACATTTTCATACAACGCAGACCAGCCATTTCAGAGCCCATAAGTAACTCTCCCTCTCTCTCTCTCTCTCTCTCTCACGCACACACACACAGGCACACAGATACACACACAAACATACACACACACAAACACACACACACATACACCCACACAAAAAATCTTTTATATAATAGTGGAGATATTTGCTGATTGTCGTAGAGCGAAAGTGTGAAAATATTGAGAAAGTTAAGATCTTTCATGACTGTAATTTTGTAGTTGTCTACACTAACTGAGTTTTTACTAATGAGTCGAAGGTATTTATGCAGAATAAGGGCTACGTTGTCGTCGGTGTATCCTGGGAAGGTTACGTAAACCGCCGAGCGAAAACTTCGTTTTATTTTCACAAAAACGCTGGCCGATGTTTTAGAAGGTGCCGTACGTTAATTTTGTGGTTAAAAAAAAAAGCACAATGTTTAAAACGCAAACAGTAAAAAAAATTAAGAAATTATAATCGAAAACAATCATCGAAAGGTCATTTCAATAAATAAAAAAAATTGAATATTTTACCGACCGTACTGTAGATACTTCCAAATCGTTGTGTAGAACGTCATCATTATTCACAATAATTAGTGACGTCATTATTTCATATGTTTACTATAGTTTGCGTCAATTTCTATGGAAGATCATTTATGCAGAAATTTGTGAATAAATAAAATGTACAATAAAAAATGGATAAAAGCAATATAAGACTTACCTTTTATAAAACAAATAGATTTTTAATAACGAACTACACAGACGGTAAAATTGATTTTAACCTGTTCTGTTGATACATGTATCTAAAGATATTGCTGCTTACAGGCGTCCGTACTATTTTTGAAAATAAGGCGCAAATTTTGATTATCACCTCTGTTATTTTAAATAATCAAATTCAAACGAATTTTTTTAGTCGATTTTGCTTTTTCAATTTTTATTACCTCAAGAGTCATACATTCTATTATATGAATATATTTTTTTTTATTGGAAACCTGCTATATAAAAAAATCTGTTTAAACTTCATATCACATAATATTTGAATTTAATATCATTTAAAGCTTTTTAAAAATAATTATTTTTTAGAATTCTGATTTTTGTTGTATTCAAATAATTATATTACCGAGAAAAAAATCAAGAAAAATAGTTTATTTTATTTTTTTAACATAATAATATTGATTTGTGTCCAATTTTATTTACAACTTCAAGGTAAGTGAAAAAATATGACGGAGTTTTATATATATATATATATATATATATATATATATATATATATATATATATATATATATATATATATATATAAATAACTATTTTGTAATTATTTGATCTTTTCAGTATTAAAAAAATGTTGAAATTTTTATTGACATTTATTGTTTTTAGTTTTCGTAAAATATAATATGAGGGGAGGGGGGTTAGAACACCTAAAATAAAAATATTTCCTCTAATATATTTAACGAAACCTACTTTTATTATAGAAGTTTATTTAATAATGAATAAATATCGAAAATTTCAGGAAAATATGACTATTATTTGATGTTTGCTAGATTTTTAAAATATGGGTGTGTCAACGGCTTAAAAAACGTTACTAAATAGGAACCTTGTTTTAAAGCGTCGATAATGTAAACACGATTTTTGTCTCGCATTTTCATTATTTTTGTATGCTGTAAATTTTTTTTTTTTAAATATTAGCAGTTAATTTGAAGCTTCTTTTAAGTGGCAAAAAAGTTAGGATGGCAATATTAAATTAAATTACAATTACATCGTGTTACATACAGGGTAGGTGTGAAACTGCAGCGCGCGTTGGAGGTACCTACCGTACTGTAATAATAACATTATTATTTAGAAAGCCGTTAGTAACATGAAGAGGGTCGCTTGTGTTCTTTTATCTAACAATTTATTAAACGAGAGCTACCGTAAAGAAATAATAAACAAAAAATACCGTGTGCCAATTGTCGTCTGTCGCGATTTTATTGGCTAAGCCACTCTCTTGTGGTTTACGTAATCTGCCGAGAATATGCTGACAATAACGTGATCCTTATTCTGCATAAGTGCGGAATCGAAAGTAAATACTCAGAAACGATCTTAAGGCTTCTTTTCTTATTAGCAATAGTTCCATCAATTAAATGGTTTCCTATATTTCCAACAATAACTTTATCAGACAAATGTAAATTGTACTACTACTACTACTACTACTACTACTACTACTACTACTACTACTACTAATAATAATAATAATAATAATAATAATAATAATAATTGGGATCTTGGAGAGGTTTTATTGCTTACCAAATTTCAGAGAAGACGAACAGTCGCTACTAAACGGCTGTTGCGATAACGCAAACTGATTTTCAACAATTATCGAAAGAGTCAGATGCTGGAAATATGAGGATACTTGTTGTAACGGAGAAACTGAGAAGGGAGAACACTAACCAGGCTTTCACAGGAAAAGCGCCGAAAAGACTGAACCCACCAGTGCAACCACTGATGATGACTTGTAGGGAATGTCCCAATGAATACAATAATAATAAAGTTGTCGTGAAATGTCTGAAGGTCAGGAAATACCCAAGGTGTGTCCGCACGCACCAGACATTCATTGGAAGGCTATGCAGAATACTGGAAACTTATTGCTACGTTCATTCCAACGCTAATTGCGAGCGATGAAAGATGGTTATCGCTAAGATAGGATATTCCTATTGACCTTAGTCTTGAAAATACAATGGTTGTAGGTAGGAAAAAAAAAAACAGTGAGTAGGAAGGAAGTTCCATTATCTTGCAGTTCCTGGAAAGAAGCTACTGGAGTAAGAAGTTCTATCAAGTAGCCGCGAAAGCCGCGCAAAATAAGATCGCAGAAGTCTCGTATAAAAAACCTTTTATTAACGAAAATGTTACATTTGTATAGGTTTTCTTCGATGTAACTTATTACGATTTACACCTTCTTGACGATTTCTGATTTATTGTCGATGCTTACACAAAAGCTGCGTTAATCAACATTTGTTTCCATAAGCCTTTTTGTCTTATATAGTGCGCGAATTACGTGGTAAATATTCTTCAAATTTGGGATTGTGTTATGTCTGAAACAGTGTCGACTTTTCTAATTACTCGACATTTAAAGTAAACTCATAAAGTAACTCATTTCTTACGACTTCAGCCATTTCTCATCGTATTTTGTTTGATCTGATCCCTGTTGATTGCAGCGTGATGTTGGTTCTGTGCAGTTCTAACGTTGTCTTCTCTCTTTGGGAAGTGGTTAGTTTATTGTTAATCACCTGAGGCGCCCTAAACGGGAAATGTCGACGGGGCTGACCAGACACTTTTTGCCAGTCAGAGTACCCTTCCATGGGGGTGCTGACTTTTTAATTCCACTTTCCGACCCTTGTGTCACATTTCTTGCAGTGGAACAGAACTAAATACAGACATCGTACGCTCGTTATTCCTATTTATTAACAGCCGAAGGTAACAAAGAAAGAAAAGAATTAAACATTGAAACAATACATTATAAACGAAAGGAAATATCACTACAAACAGTAATATCATCGGGTTGAACCTTCTACCCCTGAAAGAATGTACTTACAACTGAAGTTTATATCAAGTATATTATCCATTACGCCACAGGCCATTGCGGACCTCGAGTTCGATAGAAAGATTTAAAAGTTCGATAAGATACACTTAAAGAAGGTCGGAGGTTACATCGATTGAAATGTTATAAAATAACTCTCGAGATAAGAACAGCAATTCGTATAATCCATATATTTTTCATGTTTAACTATTTTTATAAAGGTTTTCCTTGTTCAAATATTTTAATCTGAGCTCCACGGATGACCCATCAGATCATATTTGCATTTATTGTTTATTATTGTTATTACTATTATTCTTTTTTTGCGATGTTCGTTATTTTATTTCTTATTCCTATTTACAATGTCTCCCCACGGGACAGAGTTAGACACCAGGGTCGTTTTTTTAATGTGGAGAAAAGGAACAAAAATAAAAATTGTCTCAGTCGTGAAGGATTTCTCCTCCACTGACAGAAAACAAGAAATTGAAGAGCAGCATCTGAAGAACAGATACAACACTTTGATCTTGACCCAAATTGTATTTTCATGCTAACGTAAATCACGAATTGAGAATTATCATGATGATGATGATGATGATGATGATCTCATTGATCATGCTATCTTGGATGTTTATGATAATATAGTTATTGTTGTTGTTGTTGTTGTTGTTGTTGTTGTTGTTGTCGATGATGATGGTCATGATGATGATGCTTCTGGTGCTGCTGCTGCTGCTGCTGCTGATGATGATGATGATGATGATGATGACCCACAACGACGACGGTGGCGGTGGTGGTGCTGGAATCAATCAAAAGGTAAACCAAACGTGTCAATTTAATCAGATCTCGTGAAATCTCCTTCATAAAACGAGATTAGCGCAACTGTTGATTAGAGACAGCTGATACTTCCGTGGATTGGAAGAGCATAAATCTTCAACGTGCCAGTTAAGAAATCACGAAACTTCAAAAATGACGTCAACACCTGGTGAGAAATTGACCAATCAAAGGCTTCAAAGACAAACGATAAAATCGAACGAAAAATTTTGCTCACGGTGTTCCGTTAGAGATGTTTTTATATCTTCTATAAAATAAAAGCGAATATAGATGTGTCCAGCGAGCTTCGTAGTATTAGAAGAGGAGAGAGAAAGAGAGAGAGAGAGAGAGAGAGAGAGAGAGAGAGAGAGAGAGAGACAGACAGAGAGAGAGAGAGAGTGAGAGAGAGAGAGAGAGAGAGGGGGGGGTTGGAGAGCGATAAAGAGGGCGTTTTACTTTGAGTTAGAATAGCATTTGTTTTTTTCTCTTTTTCTTATCGATTAGTTTGGTCTTCTAATCAATTAGTTTCGTTTTCTTATAAATTAGTCATGTCTGCTGTTATAGATTACTTTTGTCTTATTTTATTATAGATTTGTTTCTTCTTATTGATTAGATTAGTCTTCTTATCGATTAGTTGTGTATTTTTCCTAATCGATTTCGTTTCGATGAATTATGTTAGTTAAATATTAAAAGAATAAAGTAGACAAAACTACTCGATTTAACAGACATATTTTTTCCGAAAAAATATCACAGCATAATTTTTGTATTTACACTTTATATATATATATATATATATATATATATATATATATATATATATATATATATATATATATATATAACTACTTCATTTATTCACATAAATGTAATATACGAAAGTATAGATTTATGCGTAAACTTTAAGTATTTACTTCAAAAGTGCTCAATACGTAGGTAGAGCTAGTTAGTAATTTATAAAATATATATGGCGATTAAGCTACACTGAATATTCTGCGTTTCATCCAACTATAGGATTCGTCAGGCTTATGCGCGAATTCTGTCGTTGCTTCTTGTTTTTATATATGTTGAGGATTTCTAGTTGGCCAATCAGCTTTCTAGTATCCACCGCGCCCCTTCCTATCAGCCAATGGGCATGCATTTTATCAAACAAAGGATCTGTTTTAGAGCTAGGTTAGTGGTTTTAGGTGGCCGTTCTCCTTTTTTTATATACATATAAATATACCTATGTGTACACAATAATGCACATGTATATACATATATACATATATATATATATATATATACATATATGTGTGTGATCGTTTATGTATATTCATGTTTATTTAATTTATTTATTTGTTTGTTTTCTATTGTTATTGTTAGTTTTAAAGCTATTTTGTATCGCTATCCTAGAGTAAGTTTTATTTTGTGAACACAGTTGTTTGCTATTTTCCGCCTACAGTTTAATAGATTTTGAGGTTCTTTAAAGTACAGGATAGAAAATTTTTCATGGAGGCATAATTTACATGGGTCGTCTAAATGTCTGCATGTGGTAGCTTGTCTCATTATTTTCCATTCGACTACCGGCGAATGTCCGCTTTCTTTGAGTTCCCAGTATTTATTTGCTAGTGTTGTTTTTATACGGTGTTTTTTTTTTATTTTTGAATGTGCTTTTGTGGTCATAGTATCGGGTTTTGAAATCTAAGGAAGTCATGCCTATGTAATATTTCTTGTTATTCGGGTTTTCTTTCGCAAATATTGTTGCTTGATAAACTACGCTTTTTGTTAGACATTTATCAGCATTGCTCCGGATAGTTAACATCTAAAATTTAAAAATAATTATTTATTCTTTGGTGGTCAACTGGGTCAGGTTTCTTCATGGGGTCGACTTTTCAGTAATTCCCAATACTAACTATATATATAACAAAGAGATGAATGACTTACATAATTATTATCTTTAACAGAGAGGAATGGGCTGGGCGGATGCTAAACTCCGGAGGAGGAGGAGAGGAAAACGGGGACGAGGGAAAGAAAAAAAGATAGAGAGACAGATTAAGAGAGGTAGACAGATAGCAGTTTTAAAATAAAAATGTTACACACACGTTTAAACCGCTTCTATTTTGATTTTTACAGTCGCGAGCAACGCCGGGTAGCCTTGCTAGCCTATTATATAAATCGCAGTTTTCTGTGTTTTTGCATGTTTGTGTATTCATCTAAAATATTAATATTAACCAAAAACGTGAAACGTTTATATTTTCTTAATCGGCATTGCACTGGGTGTATAATAGCTAAAGTTTAGAAAAAAAAATGGATTCCATTGAGTGGAAATGGCACTTTATTGAGAGGAACAAATTCCATAGTAATTCCAGTAGTGTGTTTTAATGTTATTGTATAAAGAGAAATAAGTATTTTTCTTCACAGAATTATTTCCCTTATGCCTATTAGAGTTGTGTATGTGTATATTCCAGAAAGAGGAATGGGCTTGGGGAAAAAGTAAGAGTGGGAAGAGGAAAAGAGAGAGGAATGGAAGTTGTATTACATTTTTATACCGGGCAATGACCTGCTAGTAAACCATAAAGGGTTGATACGCTATTAAACCAAATCAATGCTTTCCATGTAATGTAATATGTATATTGTAAATAGGATATCGGTTAATATTATAAAATAGCTATTTGTACTAATTGGGTTCTTTTCTGTAATTTGTTTTAATAATTAACGTAAATAACATTTCATGTTTATGGTGGTGAGCAGTCAAGTTCCTTGTTTTCTTTTTAAAAATGTTTCATACATTGTCAGCAATTGTTTATAATTTTAAAGGCTTCATTTGATTCACCCAGATTTTGCCTCCTAGCAAAAGATGTGATAAAACTAATAAAAATGGCGATTATTCGTGCGAAGCGTCAGTATGAAACAAATACTTCAATTCCTTCAACTTAACTCGTCCACATAAAGATAACCAATTTTCAGTTCAAGTCTTCCGAAAGTTTTATAGTTTCCCCCTTTCTCCACTCGTGTTATTTTGTGGGTCTCGAAATGTTAAAGGGAACAAAACCATGAAGAGCGCATTTGTTTGGATTTGGGTCGGTAAAAAAAAAAAAGAAAAGAAAAAATGTGCAATAGTTACATCATTAGATGTCGTTGCACAGATAAAAACAAGAAATCAGAAAGGGTGAAATGGGGGAAGTTTTTAACCCCTTTATTTCCGGTATTATTTTTTTCTCGAATCATATATATATATATATATATATATATATATATATATATATATATATATATAATTAACCTTGTATGTGTATGCGTGCGAGCATGCGTGCGTGGAACGGTCTCTATTATACTACTCTATCAATTTTTAATCTACAAACATTAAACGATATATGGAGTATTTGAACTTGTGGAACAAATCCGACTTGGTTTTTAGCCGGAAAATAGCTGCTAGGGGTCAAAATTGAAAGATTTAAACTTGACAGGCAGAAGTCGACAATGTGTATCTTCAACGCATGCGCAAATATACAATTATACGTTTAACTACGTTTATTTCTAAAATGTTGATATGCGTTTTTGTTTTGGTTTCGATACTTGCTGATGGCACTCAGTCTTATGTTTTTGTAAAACTTTTGAAACCATTACTATAGATTTAAAAAAGATGTCTTACACCAAAAAGTCATAGGATAAAAAATGATTTTAATAATTTAATAAAATATTTTATAACATTTTTTGGTTGTCTAAAAATTTTAAATTTAGCTGACGAAATAATGTTTTCAAAGCTGTGACAAAACTGACCCGACGTTGCCCGGGATTGAATGATGATCAACGAATATTTCACACTCCTATATTTTATTGTCATCGAAATCCGTGAAATCGCCCGGGGGGAAGCTTCACATTCCTCCATTCAGTAACTTCGTCCAAAATATATGTTATTCTGCATTGCACTCTAGAGAACCTACTGTTTCTGCTATAAAATTATTTTATATGAACTTCTTTCTAGTTAACGAAAAAAAAAAATCATTAAGAAATTTACGTGCGGGATTTGAACCTACAGAACATGCAAAAATAAAAAAATAAAAGAATAAATAAATAAATAAAACATAAATTTTCAAGTCTTATAAATTTTTTTGCAGTTAATGAAAAAAAAAGAAATTTACGTGCGGAGTTTAAACTTGCAGACAATGTCATGCCCCCCCCCCCCCAAAAAAAAAAAACAAACAAAAAAACACGCTATCAACTTACCCACAGTAGAATTTTCACGGCCCGTTGTTCTACCATTGTTGCTAAGCGACGACATGGAAAAATGGCTTTATCGATGATAGATAAATTAAAATAACGATTTCGATTATCGGTAATTATCGGGGGTATTTTGAGACAAAACTTAACTAAGATCACTCCCAAATTTATATACTAATGTTCTGTAAAATCCACACCTACACACACATACAAAGTTGCATTTATATAGTTGTAGATAGATAGATAGATAAATAGATAGATAGAAAAATAGAGATTATATATTACGTGGAATAATTTATCCGGTAGACTAATTCGTTAAAAAGAAAAAAAATATATAAGAAATAAGAATGATAATAGCGTCCATCGAATTTAGTTTGGGTTTACAATATTATGTAAGCTGGTATTTGGGCTTGACGATAAATGCTCTAGAAAATTCACTTCTGAATTATTTTAAAAATGCAAACGAAGAAAGGATATGCGGTGATTTGATCTTTTATTTTAAATTGAACTCATTAATCAGAAAAAAATAAAATAAAATGGTACTTGAACACGGGATCATTCGAGAGTAGTTCAGAAAGAGAAAAGTGACAGAGAAAAAGGAATATATATATATATATATATATTTGAATTTACATAATAAATTTGATTTAAAAATATATAGATATATAATTACCTTTTGGTTTTTCTTTTTTTGAAATCAGGAACTGTATTTAAAGTAGTCATTTAGATGTTTGCTATAGCTTTTTATTTTATTGAATGATAAATTAAAAAAAAAAAATATTTTTTCTACTCATTTCTATCTCTAACCTATACCAATTTTCTTATTAATTTTCTTATAAATTTTAAATCCAAACCTTTTACTTCAATTTTTCAGATTCATCTGCCTTACTTTTAATGCTAGGTTTATTTTTGGTGTCTTTTCAATTCAATAGAAATCCTCCTAAATTTGCTGATGAGGAGACCGTGCTTACCAAAAAAAACCATGTATAATTGTTCTACGTGACTTCATGTATACCACAAATAAAAAGCACGGATTTCCGAAACGATCGTACAGATAATTGACTTTGTTGTTGTTCCTTCTTATGATACTGATTTTTAATTTATTTAAATTTTGATTTTTAAATTTTAAAATTTTTTAAAATTTTTAAATTATAAATCACATTACTTAATATTGAATTAGCTCTAGGACATTTAACTATCGAGCTTATTATATATCTAAATTACAACGAGCATTTCCTGTATTTTAATTAAACTAGTAATTTCACTATTACATTAAAATACACTTAGCTCTTTAGACTATTATTCTAATCTCCTTTAAATTATATATATATATATATATATATATAACTTCTACGTTTAGTCACATAAATTAATATACGAAAGTATAAATTTATGCGTAAACTTTAAGTATTTACTTCAACAGTGCTCAATACGTATGTAGAGCTAGGTAGTAAGTTATAAAATATATATGGCGATTAAGCTTAATCGCCATATATATTTTATAACTTATTATATATATATATATATATATATATATATATATATATAGAGAGAGAGAGAGAGAGAGAGAGAGAGAGAGAAAGAAAGAAAGATAGAGAGAGAGAGAGAGAGAGAGAGAGAGAGAGAGAGAGAGAGAGAGAGAGAGAGAGAGAGTAGAATATGGATAGAGAGTGAGAAGCAAAGAGAAATAATGGAATATACGAGAGGAAAGAACCCCAGATGCTTGTCTCTTGTCTTTGAGCGTTCCGCTTATCTTTGTATTGTTCCGTGAAATGGACTCTTCCACCCCTATAACTTTCCTGTTTCTTCACCCCCTGAACCAAAACGACGGGCCATTCTAAAGTTACATCTCTTTCTTTATCGTCAAATTTCGAAAAGTTTCTTTTAACTGAAAAAAAAAAAAAAAAAAAAGAAACAAAAAAAAAACAAAACAAAAAAAACGAAAAAACAAAGTATAAAAATGTTTTTTCACTATTTTTCTACCTTTTTTGTTCGGGTTTGTTTTCCAAAACAAATAAGCAAAACTCTTTTTCTACCATGTCGATCGAGTGAGGTAGGGTGGGGTTCCCACTCACACGTGTCCATTCTGTATGTCTGATCGCATTTATTCACAAGTGAAGCATTGAAGCAAATTATTTTTAAAGGTAAAAAAAATATAGTAATAATTATATATATATATATATATATATATATATATATATATATATATATATATATATATATATATATATTAATTTTTAAGTACCTACAGACACTAGGGGTTTATCCTCTTTCGGGAATCATCGGTGCAAGGTGTCAAGCTTATTGCCGGTGGGAAGAATCGAACCCGGCCACAAAGGCATTTTTGACTCCATTAGAAAGGACCAAACGACACGGCCAGATTTAACCTTTAGAAATATCGTCGAAATTTAAACATTTACATTATGATCTGCGCATGCGAGCTTAAGTGACCGGCATATATATATATATATATATATATATATATATATATATATATATATATATATATATATATATATATATATATATATTAAGCTTAATCGCCATATATATATTACAGAGTCTTAGCTTTGTACGACAGCTAAGTCTCCCTCTCGGTTCAAAATGTTGAGATCCAGCAACAAACAAGAGCAAGATAGCCAGCAACAAGTTAAACTGCAGACCAACTTAATGCGGGTACTGTTCTCCCGCTTTATGGTTTTTTTAAATCAGAGATTTGCTTCTCCTAAAAAGGTTGCCTTCACCACGACTTATGGGAGCCCTCTCCACCCCAACACGCACGTACGTACACACAAACACACATGGTGCTAGTTGGCTGTTGACTACGAAAAAGAGTCCATTCGCTCTTTGGAAGGTCTTGTTTTTAATCCTTCAGGGAGACTATCCACCTTCCTCACCAAACAAGTCTGGTAGGGAACCAGTTTAGTCGCCAGTGACACGACCATGAGGAAGGTAGTACTGGGTTACATGGTACCAGTGCATATGACATAACGTGGCATGAAGCAATATATATATATATATATATATATATATATATATATATATAGTACAACCTCTTATATATATTGTTTACTATAATAATTTTTATATATTTATTATAATTATTATAATTATTTAATATTATATATATATATATATATATATATATATATATATATATATATATACATATACATATATATATATACTGCAAAAATGGGTGACAATTTAGGAATACCAGATGATATAGGTGCTCTGCGTTTAATTCAGGATTGTTTATAGTCGTCCTGGACTTTTCTTGGCACCGGAATCAGGCATTGCCGATTCAAAAGAAATGTGATCGTATATTGCGCAATCATTGTTTCCCAATTACACGCAAAGCCACCTTTACAGAGGCTATCCGTTGTTTCGAAAATCTGAACGGAGGCCATGATATATCTGAGGGACGCTTTAACAGTAATGCACTCTATCTTTTTAATAAAAAAATAGTTGAAGAGCTGCGAAGACGGAAGTGGTACTATTAGAACGAACCACTTTTTGTGCTGTAGAATTTATATTTTTTACATAGTCATAACAGTTTCCAGTGAACTTTTTCCAGCGGTGGTGCGCTGGCGGTGCAGAGACGCCCAGACCGCGCTTTTTTACAAACATCTTTGTGAAACTCTGAAATCGAAAAATCTGTAGCTTAACTGTGTTGACATAAATTACGTACACTTCGTAAACGTTCAACAGACTTAGCACCTAAATAATCCGACTTCTAAAATATTTATAATTACAAAAGAAAATTTAATAATATAAGGATGACAAAAAAGTCTTAACTAAAATTTTTAAATAGAAATGGACTTAGCACTTGCATCAGCCGATTTCTAAAAAGTCTTCAATTTTAAACAAGAATTTAACTATATAAGGATGAAGAAAGAAAACCTTAACTTAAATTTTATAAATAGAAAACGGGGATCATCAGCTGCCTATCATGTAGCTGTCTCGGAGATTTAATCCCAATTCGAATTCCCAACTGATGAGCCCAAATGAGGGCGAAACCCGAGTGTTGGGCTTCCGGTTTGTTGACTGTCATTGCTCTTGTAAACTGCGACATTTTCTGGCTGTGGAATATATATATATATATATATATATATATATATATATATATATATATATATATATGTGTGTGTGTGTGTGTGTGTGTGTGTGTGTGTGTGTGTGTGTGTGTGTGTGTGAGAGAGACTATCGTTTGGGAGAGAGATAGTTGGTTGAAAAAACCAGATCGACGATATCAATCTAACAAAGTCCCAAACTCAGTGCACCTAATTACGTAGGACGCCAACTTTGTGTAGAAAACTGCTAGCTGGTGTGAATAATCTAACAAACAAAACGAAAAAAGTCGAAAGGATTTTCTTGAAAACTCATCTGCTTTGTAAATCATTGCATTACATTGTTTCCAAGATATTTTTCTTTTACTCACGTTTACCCCAAACAAGGTATATCACGACTTGGCTGTAAAGGGCTACTTTTTTGAAACCATGATTAGAGAACATGAACAAGATGATGATTTACATTACATTTACAGTATGGTCAGAGAATCACGCAGCAGGGAGAGATTTCCAAAGTTTAGCTGTTCGAGGGAAGAAAGTTTTAGAGTAGAAAACTTTCTGCCATTGAGAGACCTTAACAGTGAAAGGGTTGGATTTTCTTACTAGCGAATTTGTTGGAAGTTTGTACGTCGAGGAGACACAAGTGTAATTTTTTTTAAATTACATTTTCATCCCAAAGCAGGCACATTGCCACTTTGGTGTAGGGGGCTACTATCAGTGGCAACAACTACTGTGGTACTATGTTGGGATTTGGGCAGCAAGATGTCAGTTCACGTTACACGAACTTCTGCATGTTAGTACAGTTGGGGAAGCAGGGATCTGGAATGGAATTCCAGAGTCTAGCGGTTCTGGGGAAGAAACTACTGGAGTAGAAAGCTCTTTTACATCTAGGGATCTCTACTGTGTGGGGTGGGATTTATCTGCCTGTCGGGTTTGTCGATGGTGTCTACGTCGTGGGGGCACAAGTGTCTGCAATTCGCCAGAGCATTCACCATTAAAATACTTGTAGAACAGGCAGAGGGATGCAACATTTCGTCGATGGGACAGAGGCTGAAGCTTAGATGCCAGTTCAGGGCCTATCCGGTTTGCGACTCTCTTTTGAACCTTGTCTAGGAGCGAGAGACTAGTAGCAGATACATCAGCCCAAATGTGCCAGCAATACTCCATACATGGGCGAATGGTGGCCTTATAGAGATACAGGATACTTTCGGGTGTTAGTAGTTTTCTAGCACGGTAGAGAGAGCCTACCTTCTTTGCAGCGGTACTGGCAATGCTTTCAATGTAATTGTTCCAACTCATGTTTCCTGTGAACGTTAGGCCAAGCAGTTTAAAAGATGTACTCTCATATAAAGAGTTACTGGCCATTGCTATTGAACCATTCAGTGGTCTCATTTGTGCACTGTTCAGCAGGAAGAGAAAAAATATTTCCCCATGGGGCATTTCTGATAAGATCTCTGATGGCTTCCCAGTCAGCCTTTTTATAATATCTCGTTGTTTTGAGCACTGGTTCTTTAGTTTTCGGTCTAGAGTTTAGGGCGATTTCGACCATTATCACTGCATGATCAGCGTTCCCGAGTGGGCTGTCAGCATTTGTTATAGAATCCTCGAGAACTGTGGTCAGAAACAGATCTAGAAGTGATGCGTGTTGTTCTAGCTGGTCAGGGAAACGCGTTGGAAACGTAACCACTTGTGATAGGGAGTGAGATATAGCGAAGCTATGTGTGTTTGCTGCCCACTGCATCTGTGTAAGTAGAAAATCCAACCCAGTTTTTGTGGTGGACATTAAAGTTACCAAATACATATACTTGTGCGTTAATGTCGAGGGAGAGTGCTGTGTCTATGCTGTCAGAGACTTTGTTTATTATGGTGCAGTCTTGGGTCGAGGGAGAGCGGTAGAGAAAACAAAAGTAGCTAATTTTATGTTGTATGTTTAGTCTAAAGCACATAAAGGCTTGATCATCCGATTCTAGGTTTGTTTCTCTAGTCAAGGGGAGGGTGTTACGAATGTAGACTCCAAGTCCGTGCATATGTCTGTCAGAGTCCTTACGGCAGAGTGGGAGATAGCCAGGCATGTTAAAGTAGTTTGAGAGGATGGAGGAATGTAGGCTAGTCTCACTTAGTACTAAGATATCCGGGGTGTTTGTTAGGAGAAATGCTTCGACATCATTAAAATTAGTTCTAAACCCACAGATGTTCGTAAATGCAAGCCTCAAGGGAGAAGGCAGGTTGGTTTTGTTTGAGTTTGGCCCTAGTTTTAGCGTAACTTTTCATTGTACTGCAACACAAGCAGACCATCAGTTGTCTTTCCATCTACTAGGATTGTGGCCTCGGGATAGCCCACCGGGGATAAGTGCAGGGCCCCTTTCCATGCGCGATATGGCACTACAAACAACTCGATATTATACTCCTGTTGATGGAGCAGCCGCTATAAGCGCTACCAAAGACTTAGGGCCTCTGTACTACCAGTCGGGAACAGCAGCCAGAAACTGTCTATCCGGTACCCTCAACCCATCAGACGATGGTCAACCCAATCTACTTGTACTGGCATTATGGCATTCAAACACTCCCAAGTGCCCAGTTTAGGGGATGGGATGGGTCGGGAATGGGGAAAACGGCGTCTGTTACCCTAGTCAGGAAACAAGATCGACCACCGACTGAGTTAAAATACTTGTAAAACAGGCACAGAGAGGCAACACTGCGACCATTGAACTTAGATGAGAAAGCGCGACCTATTAGATTGAAAACTTTTTTTTAGACCGTATCCAAGAGAGAGAGTGTTAAGTTTTGAGACATTGTGTTGAACAAAGATGGCGACGTAGTTCAGATCAGTAACCAAGATGGCGGCCAACAATCAAATACGGTCCGTGGCGTAGTTAACAGCGAACTAACTGAATCCAAAATTCGACAATTTTTATAATAATTTTGAAACTTTTTCATTGGTTGTTTAGCACAGCTGTTGGTTATGTTATAAAAATGATTGGCAAATCCATTCGTCACATACCCCCATTAGGAGTTAAAAACATTTTATACACACACTTTTTTGATATAATGAAAAAATCCTTTCGGGTACAATTTTGATTTCACTTGAGAAAAGGAAAGAAAAATAAATAAATAAAGTTCAAAAGGTACCTTAGATTATTTCTCCCCATCGGGCTGATCGGACCTGCTAAGTCACAATGCACAAGTGAGAGAATTTTCGTAGCTTTTTTGTCTGGCGTTCGGCTTATATATTTTGTCATTTTCTCCTGTGCACACACACATCACAATTTGGGAGATCGTCTGAAGGTATTATTTTCATGCCTTCGACTACATTCGGTAATTTTTTAAATATCAGCTGTATTGCAGTGTCCTAGAATTTTATACCAGGTTTCCAAGTCGTGGCAGGCAGTTATTTAGGGAACCATACTTTTTAAATAATATAGTCGGCCATTTTCTTTAATGTCAAATACAGTTCCATTGGGGTATGTCAATTTTGATGTATTTTGGCCAAATTGTATATTCGCGCCTTGTTTAATTGCAGCCTGCACGGAAAATATGTCTTGCTTAAATATAGGTATGAACAGAGCATTTTTTAGAATACAGGTACAGATTTCGCCTTTACTATTTTTTAGGGATATTTTAGCATCGCCTCTTTTCAAGACTACATCATTTATTTGACTACCGTCGGCAAGTTCGACAAAATAACTTTGAGGATTAAAGTTTGAATCAAAATTAATAAAATCAGAGTCCTTGGTGATAACGTGCACTGTAGCACCACAGTCTACAAGGAGATTTTTACCATTTGTGGTATTGTCAAAGTTACATGTGAATAGAAATGTATGTTCTTCCTCAAAGTTCTCAACGTTCTTTTTACGGAGTCCATTTTAGAGCGTTTATATCGACATTGGAAACTTTTGTGGTTGGGCCGTCCACAATTATAGCAGATAATTTTATTCTTTTTCTTGGGAAAATTATTTTTGGAGGCGTTGCGGTGAGGTGCGTAATTTGGTGGTGTCTGTTTTCGAGAAGCATTTTTGAACTTCATAATATTGCTGGAGTTATTATTGTCCACGAGCATACGATTAGTCTCTCTTCGTAACTGCGCAATGCCACTTTAATTTCGCTGAAATTTATGGGTTTGTCTTTCTGAGTTTTAACAGTTGTAAATGGTTTTAAATCGACTGGAAGTCCCTTGAGGGTCATTGATATCAATAAGCTATCGCTTATTATTTCACTTGAGAGTTTTAAGGCATTGGCGGTTGTTTCTGCCCTTATAACGTAGTCGGTAATCGTTTCATCCTCTTTACGTTTCAGAGACGTTAGTTCTGTATATAGGGATATAATTTTCGGTTTCCCTTTTGATAAATAATGTTCTCTTAATATCTTCAATGCTTTTCTTCCATCATCCAATGCTGGGCCCATAACCTGTCAAGTTTTGAGACATTGTGTTGAACAAAGATGGCGGCGTAGTTCAGGTCAGTAACCAAGATAGCGACCAAGAATCCAATGCGGTTCTTGGCGTAGTTAACCTGTTAAGTTCTGAGATATTGTGTTGAACAAAGATGGCGACGTAGGTCAGATCAGTAACTAAGATGGCGGCCAAGAATCAAATGCGGTCCATGGCGTAGTTTACGGCGAATTGATTGAATCCAAAATTCGACAATTTTAATAATAATTTTGAAACGTTTTCATTGGTTGTTTAGCACAGCCGTTTGTTATAAAAGTGATTGGCGAATCCATTCGTCTTATACCCCCATTAGGTGTCAAAAAATTTTATAGAGAGGCTCGAACATGTACCGCGAAAGAGGAAAAGAAAACGAAAAAAAAAAAACGCGATATGTCAGTTGTTGCGCCCATCGCATAACCGGGAGTGACGTAAGTTTAAATTAAGGCTAGTCGAAAAGAGGTGATGACTTTCGAAAATATCGGCGAAAAAAAGCGACCCCTCCTTTTAGAAAAGTTCCCAGTTGAGGATGAAGAAATTAATGTTTTTGGCAAAATCTTCGATATTTGTCGCCCGAAGGATCGAACTTAAAATGATATTGATCTCTTGAAAATCAGTCGCGTCTGTCGAAAGTTTTAGCCATCCATAAATACATACATACATATGAATACACAGGTAAAATTTATATTATAGACGAGCCTGGGTGCCCGGCATTGCTCGGGTGTTTGTAGGTGTGTGTTGAGCAAAAAAAAGTTGTAGTAGGCAGGCTCGAACCCGTGACGCGAAGGCGAAAAGAAAGTAGAGTTGTGTGTAGAGGTGTTGGTTGAGCAAAAGAAAAAAGAAGAAAGGAAAATTGCGAGCGCGAAATAAAAAGTGGTAGTAGGCAGGCAGGCTCGAACTTGCACCGCGAAGGAGGAAAAGAAAGTGAATTAAAAAAACGTGACGCGTTAGTTTTGCGCCCATCGCATAACCGAAAATGACGTAGGGTTAAATTAAGGCTAGGCAATCGAAAAGAGGCGATGACTTTCGAAAATATGGGTGAAAAAAAGCGACCCCTCCCTCTAGAAAAGTACCCAGTTGAGGGTGAAGGAATTAATGTTTGTGGCCAATTTTTCGATATTTGTCGTCCAAAGGATCGAGTTTAAAAATGATACCAGTCTCGTTGACTCTGTCAAAAGTTTTAGGCGGACATACATACATACATACATACATACATACATACATACATAAGGAGGAAGAGGAGACTGATAGGTCATTAAGTGAGAGTGTCAGTCGTTTCACCAAATTTCTCGCTCACTGGTATGACAGGCAGTTTTCCAACTATCATGGATGTAAGATTCAAGAAGGCCTTATTGTAGAGTTTGAAGAGTGCAAGGGCTAGCCCAACTGAGCATTTCTTGATTAGTATGAAAGAGATCAGGCCCTTAGTGCTGTCTAAAGATTTTTATTATATCAAGGACATGAGAAGGAATGATTTTCACACCATTAAGTGTGGTTTTAGCTCACATAGGCAGGTTTGAGAGGGAGTTGTTTGTTGGCTTTAAGGTGGAGTTGAAGGTAAATCGCCAGACAAGTAGTTCCGGATTCACGTTTGCCGTGTTGTTGAGGAATTACTGATTGCTCTTTATTCATTATACTATTGTATTATATTTTCCAGAAATCACGAGTTTTTATCTTCTGCGGTTCTATGCGTTTCCTTGTTATTTCAGCATGTCTTCTTTTGGCTTTGGCTATTTCACGCTTACAATGATTTCTATTAATAGCGTCTATAATTTTTGCTTCGTCTTAATATTATTGATGGGATCATCATTTTTTACAATCAAAAACTGTTTCAAAAACTGTTAACAGCAAAACATTGTTCTATTTCATGGTTCCCGAGCAATGTTTATTAGACTCTACCTTCCTATGAAAGCAAAAAATAATTTTTCTGTATACCCGATCTACTTTTTTACTTACTATTTAAAAACCTGTTCTTCTTAATGTCTTGTTCGTCTTTGCCTCAGAAAATGCATTTTTTATTTATAAAACTAATAGTATTCGCGTGTTAGTGTGAATTTATTCTCTACATATATACACGTGTATGTAACGAGTGTCTTATTGAATGTGCGTCTGTTCTTTTATACTTGTATTTACGTGTGATCGCCTATTTTTCAAAATGTCAGGAAACAACTTATCTGGCGTATCTTCACATATAACGACAAATAAGGGACGAAGTAAACACATTTGTCCTTTGCTAGATAAAAGAAAAACATACTTTCAACAAAATTAACGAATACAATTTTATGGGGTTACAACATTTGACCAATTAGTGAACATACTTGGCCCATCTTTGATATTGTTGGACGGGAAGCTGCAACAAAAATTTTACCATGAACAACAGACTTCGAGTTTATTTCAGCAACTTTTATTCCAGAATGTTGTTCCTTTCTTGAAAAGGTTGAATGCTGATGCAGTCATGTCTACATCTTAATTATCGATCTTGCCCCTGCTGGGTGTCAAGCGTCTGTTGACCGCCTCTCTCGGCCGTCCGTTAAGACTTTACCGATTTTCTAAAGTGTCTCTAAACTCGTTACTCATGTATTTACAAAAACAAAGATGTGTGCTTGTTTTTCTTGTCACGTATCTTTGTTTATTAAAACAAATATTTCAATCCTACATTATTCAACCACTTTCTAAACATTTTATTGTTTTACATAGTTCTGGCTTGATTGTTTCCATATAAAGGTCCAGTTCTACTTCAAAACATTCTTCCGTTATCAAAATTTTTTATTTCCATAACATTGACACTAGTTCAAATGTCGGTCACGTTCCCCGGACCATAATATAATATTATTGTATTTTATAGATTTTGGAGTCTCTATATCACTTGTTAGTAATTTTATGTATCATAAAAATCAATCAATCAATATTATTATATATGTGTAACGGGGTAAAGACCGAAGTGTTCACCGGTACATAAGTGTAATCCTAGGTGGTTCCGATTTCGGAACACACAAGAAATTTCAGTAGCGTGGCCTTGATCGTCTATATGATGACGAGACTGATGCGCGATCCCTGTTATTTTTTGCTTCACCAGTGGTCCGTAGGAAAAAGAACAAAAAATTATTAAAAAATATCGGAGAAAAAAACCCCAAAAAAAACAAAGTGAACAACTCAAAGTCTCCAGGGAAATATCAGTACGGTTAGGTTTGCTGTCCTTTTTTTCTGCTTTCTGTCTCCTGAAAAAAAATCAACTACAATAGATGGCATTCGTTTGTTATTGAGTCGCAAATTGCGTAGGTAGCGAACAAAATAACTCCAGTGGTAATTCTTGTTTTTAAAAAGATTAATTATTAAACAAACTCTTGATTACAATATTTGGTATTTTACAGACATAAAAAAAATATATGCGATTATTTTTTCCCAACAACAGTTTGCTAAAAAAAACTTTCTGCGACGACCGATTGTCCCTGTTTTCTCTTTTCTTCTTCCTCTCCCCCTCTTTTGGTTAGTGATCAGGGGTGTAGCGGGGGTATAGGGGCGGTCAAACTCAAATCAATTCAACTCTCCAACTGCCCAAAACTCGCTCTGAATACTCTCTTATACGGAGGTGACTGGGGGTGTTTGGCGAGATCTGGGTTTTCATTCAACAAATCCATCTTCATAGCGTCCAAATTAAATTCGCTCTGATTGACTAAACTGATTAAATCACTTGTGTATATTAATTAAGTAAATTTCCATCATACGTTTCTCACACAGGCAAACTCTGAAACCTTGACTTCTGGTTCATCTCCACCCTGCAAAATCTCAAGTTTAAACAAAACAATCGCGCACACTACTATGTGTCAAGCAATGGATTCCTTCACAAAACAATATTATTATTAAACATTATTATCAATCTCTAATTTGCTCAGCTAAAATTATTTACCTTCTTTTGGTTTGCGTTACCAACTAAACAAATTGAATCAGCAAATAGTTCTTGTATTGGAATACTTCCGATAAGTATTGAAAATTGATAACGGAAAAGATCTGATTAAAAATGGAACGGTCTGATTTGACCAATATTAACACCTTAATACAGCCTAATATCTCAAGCTTATTTGAAAAGTTTTCTCACTGAAAAAGCATTATTTTTCATCTAGAAATTAATGATATAGATATAAAATTTTCAATGATTTTTTTTAAAGTGCAACATTACATAAAATATATCCAAGGTATTTTTTTGATTCAATTAAAATTAAATTTTTATACCTTACTTAGTAAAGTTTATAAAAGTGCATTTTGAAGATAAATAAATTTCAAATTGAATCTGGTACCTTTACTTTTAAAGCCTATAGTAAAAACATTTTGTTTAACAATTTTATGCCTTGGATGAAATGCTTTTCTAACTAAATCAATAACTCTGTAACATGATTACGTTAACTTGGGGGGGGCGGTTGTAAGCATGACGTCACCGACTCAAATGCATATATAGGGAATAAAAGCAGAAATCGAGAAGGAAGGAAAGAGAGAAACGGGGAGGGAGAAGAAAGAGAAGAAAAAGAAACCGTCGCTAGCAGTTGGCGAGTGATGACTTTCAGAAGTCGAACTTTGTAAAACTGGTCGCTGTACCAATGGGGATTACGGTCGAGTTTTCTAATGCCCTATACTAACAGACAGCCAGCTCTTTTTGTTCACCTGAAATGACAAAATCAGTACCTTATTTTTTATAACCAAAAAAAGTTTTGTTGAAATAATCATTTTCCTTTACCACTGAGGCTACATACAACGTGTTGGGTCTGTTAGAGAGAAATAAACGACTGCGTTACAACTCCACTCGCATCGACGGCGATCAGTTGAAATAAACATTTGTACAGAAAATATTTAATTACTAGCAAAGATACCCGCGGATAGCACGGGACTTTTCTGCACACCTAGGTACGCGATTTGTGGGCACCTTTCCAATAAGTGGATGTTGTAAAAAGGAAGTAAATTTCAACTCGATGCTTAAATCTTATCTAACACATTGAATACTGAAAACATACCACAATCAGATCAGGTCAGTTTTTCATCATATCCTTTTATAGAACTTTCCATTGAAGAGCCTCGTGGTAAACTACATTTCTGCTTCTTTGATTTGGAGCCAGAATGTAGAGTTTTTCTGAACTTCCTGTCCGGCTGATGGAGACGTAGAACATACCGTGACTGAAGCAATCTGATGGCAGGTCTACACCAATGGTTTTAAACGTCTGACCTTGACTTTTATTTATGTTCATTGCAAAACACACTGTCACAGGAAACATTTCTAGATAGTACAATTACCATAACGCCCCAATATCCCCCGGCCGCCGCCGACATCCTCCCACACTAATATAAGCAAACGTGTTCAACGTGTGGGTGCTCATGTTAGGTTAAATTGTGGAGCCCCCCTAATGTAAACAGAATTTATGTGAAATATTAAACGATGCTGTTTTAATGGTTTAATGGTTAATGTCGGCATGTTACTTACGGAAAAACGGTTAATTCAACTACAGATGCACCTGTTAAAAACTATACAAGTCCTATGATTGAATACCCACTTCCAAAAAAACAAAAAAACAAAAAAACCCAGCTCATATAAGCTTACTGACGGCATTATTAGTGTCCTTATAAAAAAAATGAACGAATCTCTTAGTTAAAAAAAAAAAAAAAAAAAAAAACAGCGCCGGTTTTTGGGGGTGCTCAAAACGAAAATCACAGTTAAATTTGTTTTATGATATGAAGAAATTATTAGGTGGCCAGAGAGTGGGTGCTCATTTTACGTCAAATTTATATAGTACAGTGATCCCCCACTTTTGGAAAAAGTAATTTCTTCATATTATGCCCAAAATTTAAATGTGATATTCGTTTTCAGCACCACAGGAGAGACGTTGCGAGCCTTTGTTTTATCGTTACTTCCATGGCAGGTGCTCATCTGAGCTCTAATCCCTGGTCTCCCCTCGCCGATCCTTCACGAAAAAAAAACTCGTCTAGCTGAAACCACTGTCAAAAAATTTCCGCAATCTTTATCTGTGCCAAAACCAAAACGTAGATTCCATGAACAAAGCTTCTTTCTTAGAAGTGCACGCCTGTGAAGCTCTGTTCCGTCTGTGTGTTTCCCACCCGACTACAACTTGGATGTCTTCAAGTCCAACATAAACAAATTCCTGATGAACTGCCCCCTTAAGTAGACACTTTATCAAATCTGAACATTAACGTACTGTACACGCAATAACCCTTATCCCCGAGTGGCTTCCGGGCCTTGATAAGTAGTGACCACCTTGTAAAATATAAAATAAAAAAAACACCAAAAACCTATAAAAGTCGTCATATCGGAAAGAAACTTGACATTGATCCAAAAATTTTAACATTATTTATCTAAAAAATATATGGTGCTAATGCAGAGAGTGATCCGTGCTATTTTTAAAATCGTATTTCCACGCTTAATTAAAGTTTTATTAAATGTTTATTTTTATTCAATTGTAAGGTTAAAGTACAGAATAGGTAAAAAATACCCTCCCCTCCCCATGTTAAGAATAACTTTTTAAATAATAACGTTATTATTTCAGCACGGATCACTCTCTGCATGAGTACCAAATATATATATATAGCAAAAAACAAAACTAAAAAATATTATTATAAAATTTATCTTTACAGTTAATAAAATTTAAAATTTAAGGTAGGTTTTCTTTTCTTGTTATGCTTTCATCAGAGACGCTCGGCTTAATTTCCTCAGTGACGCTCCGCTCCGCTAACTGCGGATGTTGGCGTCATGTTCCGGAGAAAGCCGGGTAGACTCTGAGTTCACTCTCTGCAGTAGTACCAAAAGGTTACTTAAAAATTAAGAACAAGCGAAAAAAAAAAAAATTATCTCCGAATTAAAAATAAAAATAATAATTCAACTTAGAAGAATACTTCGAAATGAAAACAAATCTATTATAGAAAATATTTAACAACGAGCTCAAAGAATAAAACTATCACAGTTATTCCCCTTGGTTTTCTGGTTTGAAAATTAACAGGTTTTAGCAGATTTACGATAATAATAAGTAAATTTAAGTTAAATAAAATATAATTTGAAATGAAAATAAATTAAATAATTACATTTTAAATTATATTTTTAAAT
Organism: Euprymna scolopes; assembly: GCF_053919585.1. Classification (NCBI taxonomy): domain Eukaryota; kingdom Metazoa; phylum Mollusca; class Cephalopoda; order Sepiida; family Sepiolidae; genus Euprymna; species Euprymna scolopes. The sequence continues at coordinate 25,997,679 of NC_136482.1, forward strand.
AGTACAGTATTAACGAGGCTATTATGTCGAATAAGTAATATAATCGAGCTAATTGTTTAAAATGATTTAATTTAATGTGATATGCTAATAACCATATTGGCCGGGATCAAAGTGTAGTATCTGTTCCGACAGATACTGCAAGCAGAGACTAGCAAAGACCATATGTGGGGGTAACCCCACATATCTGAACTTGGTCAAGGTAGGGATCACCCTACGACCACAGTTACTATCCAGCTCCCATTTCCCACCTCTCGGGAGCAGGATCCTCCTTTCCCTCCCTCCTCCCTCCATCTCCACATTAAAAAACGGCCTTGTGCCTAATTTGCTCAGTGGGGAAGCAAATAAATAAACAGCTCCCATTTCCCACCTCTCGGGAGCAGGATACCCCTGTCCCTCCCCCCTCCTTCTCTCTCCACATTAAAAAACGGCCTTGCCTAATTTGCTCAGTGGGGAGGCAAATAAATACCGTCCCCTTCGCCCGAAGGTCTGCCCGGCCTTTTGGCCGGGATCAATACATTGTCAGTCTGTGTCGTTAAGCACTTAGCAGCCATCACCGTTAGTTCGTAAATATCATATGCGACTTGCGTACACAACTTAAGTTTAACCGTAAGCCAAACCTTAATCGACTCTCTACATAACGGAATCGACGTTACACCATGGTGAACGATTCCGTTATGTAGAGAGTCGATTAAGGTTTGGCTTACGGTTAAACTTAAGTTGTGTACGCAAGTCGCATATGATATTTACGAATTTCCTATTCAAAAATGAAAGAAAGGTTAAGAGACTAATCAAAATATTTTCATATTGTTAATCGTTTAACAATTTAGATACTTTCACGAACTCTTCTGTTGTGGCCTTGTGCCAAACTTAGCTTTGAATAAGTAACAATTTTACGAGATAATCACAAATGTCAGTTTTTTAAATAGTGATTCCGAAGAAAGTAGACTGATCCCCTCTCAAAATAGAAACATTGGTGCCATGCAATCTTATCTTCCGAGTCATAAACTTGCATATAAATACGCATTATATATAAGTTGAGGTGTTCATGTTTATATAGTGTAAACACGCACGTACACATATATGCCTTTTTTATTTCCCTTCTAATCTATTATTACACTAAAGCCGAGTTAATCAACGTTTGTGTCTTTAAGGCATATATTTCCTATATATTTTAATCACACACGCTGAAATAGTCTGTAATTTGGGGATTGATTTATGTTTGAAAAGAAAACATCCATTTTAATTCTTCTAATTGGTCGCCATTTGTTGGTGCAAAATATTTTTAATTTCATCTTTAAAATGAAAAAAAAAATGTGTAATTTTGAAAATTTTAATTGATAAATATTAGACTTCTGTTCTCTATAACATCATTTCATATATTATGGAGCTTATAAATGCCTCGATTGTAAAATTATTTAAGTTTGATGTAAAACGTGAGTCTAAATAACAGATCTCGTCTTTTTAAGCTAAATCCAACTAAATGGTTTTGTAATAGTCGAAATTAGTGGTAATTCGAAGGAGTTAAGTCAGAAGAATATGAAGGATGGGGAAAAATTTCCCAATCAAATTCTCCTAGGAGATCTTTGATTAGTAGTGATGTGGGATAATGATCATTATCAGGATGAATGATGAATCCCTTTCTGTTAACTAAAGAAGGTTGGGTACTTCTGCACTTTAGTATCCGTACCCGTTTTTTTTCCGTGCATATTGTCATTACTTAAGCACTATGATTAATTTATAACTTTTTCTTTAAGATTACTTAAGCATCATTCATATTTTTTTTGCAAGATTCTTACCGATGTTACTTCTGCATTTTAGTGCCGTTTTTCCGTGAGTCTCGCTCGGCAACATCAGGCGAACAACGGAAACCGCTGGATTATAACAGGCGAACAAAAGTAAAAAAAATAAATAAATAAATAAATAAATAAAAACGAAAAAGAAAAAGCAAAACAAAGAAAATAAAACAAAACCTACCGTAATAATTTCATAGATTTTACTGTTTTATTTATGATTTTTATGGCAACTGTTTTTTTTTTGGGGGGGGGGGTAATTAAAGTGTCTTTTTTTTTTAATTAGTGAACACATTTTTGTTTGTTTATGGAAAGTCATTTTGGTAGCGTCTTCATTAAATTAATAAAAAGTATTCACGCATTTTTTTGGTTTGCGTGTATATAAATATTTTTCGCTGAACATTTTTTTCTATAAAACTTCTTTTTTTTTGTATTTGCCGGGGATTCCTAAGGATATAGTCTTGGCAAATATCCCTTAAGAAGTTTTTTTCAGTCGGTGAAAGTGTGATCCGACCCGATCTGAAACCGTCAGTTACGCTTCGTTGTTTCAAGATGCACTTTCGACGACATGGTTTACACCTCTTCGTTGCCAGCAGCCGGTTTTTCTGGCAAAACACGAGGACCGTTTCTGGAGATTTACAAATAAATTCCAGCTTGAAATGATTCATGTTCCTTCTTTTTTTTTTCCTGAAGAAGCGCAATGATACTCTGCCCTTTCTTTTCTTTTCCTGTAAAATTCTTTCCTTTCTTTTTTTTCTTCCAATTATTACCGTTTGCTAGTTCGCGTCCCTTTTGACTCGCGCGTTATAGTTCGGCGGTTTCCGTGCCGAGCCACACTCACAAAAAAACGGGCACTAAAGTGTAGAAGTACCGAAGATTGTTTTCGGATCCACCTCCGTAAGAATTTTGCAAAAAAGTATGAATGTTGCTTCAATATTCTTAAAGAAAAAGTTATAAGTTAACCATATTTTTAAGTAATGGCATTATGCATAAAATAAATTACAATGGTTTTAAAATTCTACAAATCAACAAAATACTTTTGTACTATTGAGAAAACTTGAAGCACTTACCCGCGACTCTTCGGAAGAGTGGTAGCAGAAATCTTTTGTGTGGGTGACGACTCTTTTTATATTGGTAGTTCCTATTTACAATGCCTCCCCACGGGACAGAGTTAGACACCAGGGTCGTTTTTTAATGTGGAGAAAAGGAACAAAAATAAAAATTGTCTCAGTCGTGAAGGATTTCTCCTCCACTGACAGAGAACAAGAAATTGAAGTGCAGCATCTGAAGAACAGATGGTATTTATTTGCTCCCCCACCGAGCAAATTAGGCACAAGGCCGATTTTTAATGTGAGGAGTGAAGGGGAAATGGGGACCAACTCCCCGGGGAGTAGGGGAGCTGGATAGTGACAATTGGTATGAAGGGTTGCCCCTACATTGACCAAGGTCTTATATGTGGGGTCGCCCCCACATATGGTCTTTGCTTGCAGTATCTGCCGGAACAGATACTACACTTTGATCTTGTCCCGTACGTCTAACTTATTTGATTGGCTAACTGGATTATAAGAAGGATGGAGTGAACTGAATTTTGGTGGTGATTACAGTTTGGGATTGGAGTTGAAGGAAAGTGAATCGTTACCCTTATTACCAGACCGACAAGGTTCTACAATTTTTACCTAGTCACAGGTCGCAACAAACCATTGTTGCAAAATCCTTGTTAACCTCTACCTTTCAGTGGAGAAAGTTTCCACAGTACAAGCAAAAGAATTCACCATACTCTCATTTGGTTTTCTATCTAATTCTCTGGTCCGCTTTAAAACGTTGAATCAAAAGTGACTCTCTATCGTTCAAGCTAATTCAAGCGTATTTACCGGAATCATTTTTGTTATTGTCAACGTCGTCCGAAATGAACAATTATTAAATCATCCCATTAGTTTTGGTAACTGATATTTATTTACTACATCAAAATCTTGCCTTTATTAATATTATGTTTTTTTTTTTTTACACGGTGGTCACCACTTATCAAGGCCCGGAAGCCACTCAGGGATAACGGTTATTGCAAGTACAGTACGTTAGTGTGGAGATTTAATGAAGTGTTCACTTAAGGGGGCGGTTCATCAGGAATTTGTTTACGTTGGACTTGAAGACAGCCAGGTTGTAGTCAGGTTGGAAGCAGGCAGACGAAACAGAATTTTCATAATGTGTTGAAATCAAGAGAAGATAGAAATTTATAACGACTATTTGTTTTACTGAACGTCATTCAAGATTAATAATCACTCTCTCTCCCTCTCTCTCTCTCTCTATATATATATATATATATATATGTGTGTGTGTGTGTGTAACTGTCTGAGGAACGGTCTCTACCAAACTCCTCTGTGAATTTTTGGTCTTCAGACGTGAAACTTAATGTACGAGATTTGGACCTGTGGGACACTTTTAATTTAGGTTTTAGCCGATCAAAATAGTTGCTAGGGTGGAGGTCAAAATTGACTAAAAATTAGAACTTGGCAGACGTAAGTCGACTTAAAATGCTATTGCACGCACGCGCAAATATATATTTAGACTTTAATCGACGTTATTTTTTGAAGTTTTTCAATCGTAATAACATAATGTGGACCGTACCAAATAAAGCTGAAGAGCCATATATTTTGTATTCGATTCTAGCTGAAGGCACCCAAGTCATAATTTTAAAAACTTTTGAAAACACGTCTATATAATGAGTACAATAGGACAGTCAATAGAATATTGGCTTTATAACGATAAATACGAAATCTGCATAAATTAAAATATCATATTTAAGCGTACTATACAATTTCACCCGAATAGATCAGAGGGGATGGCAAATTACATTGTTATGATAATTAAACTTGTGTAGAGAGACAGATAGTAAAACACCAAAAATAAAAAAAAACAAAAATAAAAAACATGTCCGCCGAACGGAATAAACATGAATAGAATTGCGGTTGAAAATGCGCCAAGCGTTGGGATTATTCGTCTTGCGAATAGCGCACGCGCCAGTGGGCACGAATGCGTTTCTGGATTCTTATCTTCGTAAACAAAGGCCCTTCTTAAACAGCGAGAGGGAGAGATAGAGGGACAGGTCTTGATTTGAAGGCAACCCGGTTTTGGATTGCAGAATAAAAGCCACACCCAAATAACAAACACGATAGTCAAAAATAAGAAAAACTGAAAAGATTTCTAGTACATTGTAGATGCAAATCAGCAAATAATTAAATGCACACAAACATGTATACACACATAGATGTAAATATATATATACCTGCACGTATATGTATATATGCCTATGTACGTATGTAAGTTCTGCATGTGTACGTGTATATGCGCATACACATACATATATATATTTATATATATATATATATATATATATATATATATATATATATATATATATATATATATGAACATATATTTTATAAAATCTAACCGTCACCAAGACCACGGACTAACACACACTCGTTCGCAGAATTCCGCCATACGGAGAAGGAAAACAAAAACAGGCTTTTCATTGATAAGAATGTATAACATCGAAATATCTGATATCAACAAATGAATTTTTTTATTAAAAAAAATGCGTTTTCTTTAGCCTTCCAAACGTATTCATTTATATACGTAATTTTATTATATATATATATATATATAAATATATATATATATATATATATATATATAAATATATATATATTGCATGGATATATCGCCTGTCGTGTCATTAAATTTTTTGGAACGTTTGAAAGGAAAATTTATTATAGCGACAGGCTCGAATTGACCAACACAAGTTTAACTCTCTTTTTACGACAAAGGCGAACGTGAAAACGCGGAGATCCATAAACTTTTTTATATACAGTAGAGACACGCCGCCGAACAATTAATCCACTCTTTTGTACAGTAGAGGTACGTTGTGAGGCACTAAACACTGACAAGATTTCACTCAGATCATTCTGACTTATGAACTTTGAGTCTTATTAGGCGCGGCGACCTGTGAGGACTGCCAAGAACATTGTAACTATCTGAGTTTGACCTATTTTTATGCCATTGATTTTAATTTCATGTTTGGCACGTCTAAGAAACGCCATTTTATAAAGCCAGGTTAATATTGAACATTCTATGTGGGGAGTTGTGCAACATGATGGTTGATCATATTACATTTAATATTCTGTCTTTTGATACAGTCGAAAAAACAGGCAGCAAAGAAAAACTATGATATTAACTCAAAAGGAGCTTTCACATAGGTCTTCAGAGATCTTTCCCTGAAAATAGCCTGTGGTGTTTCCTGGAAGCTGAGTGACAACAAGTCTCCCCAGTTTTCCAGTACTCTCCACATCTTTTAATAATATTTGCAAATACATTTACATTATCACAATAATTGCTTGTCATTGATTTCTCGTTGGCAACAGCTATTGATCTTTGCTGGGATTCGAGTGGCAATAAGCCTCCACAAGGTTCCATTTCTCTTCGCACTTATTCGACTAAGGTCTGGTCAGTTCATCGGTCTTTACTTCTTCCTTGCCTCTACTTGGTTATTTGGTCTCGCCCTTTTGTGGGAGGGGCAGTGATGTGGCAATGAGGGTAAGGTTGGGTTAGAGAACTTATAGATAGCCGGTCAGTGTTCTGGTTCCATGTAGTGTTTCATATTTTGCCTTTGCAGCAGTTTGTCTGGCCCGCCCTTATTGCTCTTGTGTGTTAGTTTCATCATTCAAGGGAGTTTCTTAATATTTCAGCTGTTTTCATGATTTATTATTATTATTATTATTATTATTATTATTATTATTATTATTATTATTATTATTATTATTGGGGAGTGAAATAACAAGCTTCAACTAGCCTAAGCGTTGTCTTAAGGAGATTTGTTTCGCAACACCCTGGAAAACCTCATCAGAGATCATCTCCCTCTCAGTAGAGGCCAATAAATCTCCTGTGTGTCATGAGTAAGTTGCTGGAATCCATATTAAATAAAGAAGTAGTCCACACCTCAGCAGAAATTACCTTCTTAGCGATATGCAATATGGTCTCGGTTTTGCTAGATCTACAGCAGATATGTTAACGGTTATACCTCATAGGATTAATGAATCTCTTGACAAAGGCGTCCTTTCTAGGGCAATTGCTCTTGACATACCAAAGGCCTTCGTTAAGGTATGGCATAAAGGCCTAATTCACAAGATTTCCAGCTACGGTATAACTGGAAATGTTTTCTCAATTATTAAATCATTTTTCTTTGATAGGCTGGTAAGAGTAGTAGTTGATGGGTAGAAACCACAATATTAATGCTGGAGTCCCTCAGAGGCCATCTCTCTTCCTTATCTACATCAATGATCTCTCAAAACACATACTTAAATCATTCGTTGACATCTATGCTGATGACACGACCATCTATGGTAACACATCAAAGGCCGTAAATGACAAAGTTCTCTCTAATTCTCTCTCCTCTGATCTTGAGCGTGTGGTACAATGGGGAAAGAGGTGGCTGGTTACTTTTAATGACTCTTAAACCTTTTATCTTTACCTCATCAACGCTCTGATCATCATCTGGCATCAATTGAAATGGATGGCTCTCCAAAGATGGAGTACTGCTGCCACATCTGGGCAGGAGCAGCTAAAAACAGCTTATCCTGCCTTGACAGAGTACAAAATAGACTTCGTAGCTTAGTGGGAATGCCTTTTCCTCTTCCCTGCAACCTCTCTCCCACAGAAGAGATGTTGCGAGTCTGTCTTTGTTTTATCGCTATTTTCATGGCAAGTGTTCGTCTGAGCTCCAATCTCTGGCCCCCTCGCCAATCCTTCAGGAAAAACACCCGTCTAGCCGAAACCACTGTCAATAATTTTCCCCCACTCTTTATCTGTGCCCAAATCAAAACGTAGATTCCATGAACAAAGCTTCTTTCTTAGAAGTGCACGCCTGTGGAACGCTCTTCTGTTTGCCAGTTTCCCATCTGACCACAACTTGGATATCTTCAAGTCCAACATAAACAAATTCCTAATGAACTGCCCCCTTAAGTAATCCACTTTATCAAATCTCCATTACTAACGATTACTACGATATTATCACATTGATTACTGTACACGCAATAACCTTATCCCCGAGTGGACTTCGGGCCTTGATAAGTGGTGACTACCACGTAAAAAAATTCTATGCCCTTTGTGTAATCAAAAAGAGCTTAGACATTGTTTGATGATTGTAAAATTTCACATATGCATCTCAGTAACAGCCAAAGAGTGTAACGGTTTGAAAAGCCGATTGTTAAATAGGCGGTCGGGTTCTAATCCTGGCTAGAAGTAGTTGCTAGTCTAGCCACACAAAAGAGTTGTGATATAGCGAAACAATGTGTATGCGGATTATATATATATGTAAAAGGGACGAGGTTTAAAAAAAACAAAAAAACAGCTTATGCTGGTTTTCCGGCTTTCTTTCTAGGATCTGTTTGTATATATGGGTGTAACTACAAAAAAATATTGCCAAATAAATTGAAACCTTATCAGATTAAAATAAATTGATTTCGAAAATGAGACTACTTTTGTCTCGTCAGATTTCTTCACAAGAAAACATTGACAAAAGAAACGGAGATGCTATTAATTTTTTTAAAACTTTCGATGTTTTTTGCGTTTATGTTTGACACGATTTTTTTAGAAACTTCATAATTTATTTTGATTCCAATTTCTTATAAAATAAAATAGAATTGTATTAGAACCTTATCTTTATGTCTGCAGCACACATATACACATACATATATACATACATATACGCGCACACACAAATATATATATATATATATATGTGTGTGTGTGTGTGTGTGTGTGTGTGTGTGTTTCGCAGCCATTGAACACCATATGACTAAGCTTCCTTCATACATTCGATAATGTAGCATAATAGAAATTACAAGTTTTCTTCTTCCTCATATTAATTAACTAGCCTGAGTGCCCGGCGCTGCCCGGTTGTTTGGAAGTGTGTGTTGAGCAAAAAAAAAAAGTGATAGTAGGCAGGCAGGTTCGAACCCGTACCGCGAAGGAGGAAAAGAACGTGAAAAAACGCGACGTATTTGCTGTGGTGCCCATCGTCAAACCGGAAGTGACGTAGGTTTAAATTAAGGCTAGACAATCGAAAAGAGTGGATGACTCGAAAATAACGGCGAAAAAGCCGACCCTGCCTATAGAAAAGTGTCCAGTTCAGGGTGAAGATTTATATTATATATGATGGCGTTGGGGTTGAATACTAAACTACGGAGTTAAAAATGACTTTGCATTGTTAACAGTGGTTATCAATTTCTCACATATCCACATCACACTTATTGATTATTAAAAACTAATTTAAGTATCTATTATATCATATGCTCCGGCAATATTAAGGTATCATTTCTCATCCTCAATTCTAAATAGCATACGATAAACACTGCGCACTAAAACTCCAACTTTTTTGGTGCAACCAAAGTATCGTTTTTTAATGTACTAGTATTGCAAATATCTCTCTTTATATGATAAAATGAGAAATATTGTATTTTGTACAATATTACAGATGTAGATCCAATTTCCTGGTTGGCTTTTAAATGGTCACATGAAAACGTTACAGTGCTAAATGGACAAAATGAAAACATACCGTTGGAACCGAATTGGGTGAGTGCCATCTCAAACTCAGCGATTCCATGAGTCAACTCTAGATCTTTGGGTGAAGCATGATTTGTGAACAAATTTTAACAAAATGTATTATACAAAATAGATCTTGGAAACAAAAGAAACTTTTCATTAGAAGTAAAGTTAGAGATTAAGTTAATCTGCGTGAGAAGTTCAGAACGACAGGAAATGACGGGACAAAAAGTTTAGACTTTTTTTTACAAGGGAACCATCACATTTCTAAGCTAAGAGGCCACTCGAGGATATGGGTTAAAGAATGTACAATGGTCAAAAGGACAATATCATAGCAATCGTTCGAAGTGTAAATTTGGTAAAATTGGATTAATTAAGGGGAATGATTCATCAACAACTTGTTCACATTGGACTAAGACGGCCATATTGTAGTCAACCGGAAAGCAGGTAAACGGAAGAGAGTTCCACAGGCATGGAGTTCTAAGAAAGAAGCTTAGTTCATGGAATTTACGTTTAGTTTTAGGCACAGATAAAGAGTGGGGAAAATTATTGATAGTGTTTTCAGAATTGCTCGTGAATGTATGGCTAGAGAAGAACATAGGTTGGAGCTCAGACGAGCACTTTCCACGAAAATAACGATAAAGCAGAGACACGCTCGTAACGTCTCTTCTGCGAGAAAGAGGTTGCAGGAAAGAGAAAAGGGCATCCCCACTAGGCTACAAAGTCTATTCTGAACTCTGTCAAGGTGAGATAAGGTCTTCCTAGCATCTTCTGCCCAAATGTGGCAACAATACTCCATCCTTGGACGTATCTGACTCTTATATAGGTAGAGAATTGCATCAGCAGGTAGATGAACCCTTCTTGTGTTTTCACCAATCTGAACAGAGTCTTTTTGAAAGTTCTCACAATCTCCACAATCTTCACGATTATTTCTGAGAATAATTGTTCACCTACATATATTTATCGCAGAAAATATTCAAGCGGAAAATAAAATAATAATGCTATTTTTTGTTCTTTTAAAACGACTACCATTATTACAGCCACAAATCAAAGTTCTCTAATGTTTAAGAGCGTTCTACTGTACGTTGCCTCCCCCAAACTGCTAGAATCTGGAATATCCCCACGGTATTCTGCTTACTCAACTGTACTAACATGCTGAAATTTAAGTGTAAAGTGAACAGATATCTCGCTGCTCAACCCTCTACTTACAGTGTCTCTGTATATATGGTTCGGATTAATAGTAACTCCTTATGTTCTAATGGTAATTTGTCTTGTTTGAAATGAATAGGAATTAAAAATATACAGAAAGAAAAGATCAACATCTATACAAGGATTGCTAAAACCTGTAATCCATTCAGCTGTCTACTTACAATGTGTCAACGAAATAACTGCAATTTTCTGTCAAAGAAACAACGATGGTCAGCTGTTTAGAATGATGAAAGGAATTAATCGATCGGGGTTTGTATTACTGTACACATAGATTCGAAAAAGTTGTCAAAAAACAAATATATAACAAATAAATGTTATCAAAGGCAAGATAAGTTACTTTTCTACCTAACTGGATATATTTTTCGTGTTTTTATTCAATGTAACATACTTATTCAACTCGAAAAACATACAGTGTTTACCGATGTATTGGAAAATTCAAGATGGCGGCCGACACTCTCTTTAACACGGTAAGTTCAGGAAAAGATGTTATAAATAATAAACTAGACAAAATACTGTTAGAAATTCGCTCATTATATGTTACCGTGACATAAGTTGACATATATTCGGTATTTTTTTAATTGTATTTTGTCTAGTTTATTATTTATACCACCTTTTCCCTAACCTACCATGTTAAAGAGAGTGTTGGGCGCCATTTTGAATTTTCCAATACATCGGTAAACACTGGATTTTTTCGAGCTGAATGAACATGTTACATTGAATAAAAACACAAAAAATATATCCAGTTAGGTAGAAAAGTAAGTTATCTCGCCTTTGATAACATTTATTTGTTATATATTTGTTTTTTGACAACTTTTTCGAATCTATGTGTACAGTAATACAAACCCATCGATCGTAACGTTACATGATTATACCAGAGGCACTTGTTCAAACTCAAATCTTCCTTTTTTTTTACGGTGAACAGAATAATGTAATATTCAATGCATGGCTTGAAGAAAAATGTTTTGCGGCAAAAACAAAAATTTCACTATGAACTAAAAAGCACAAAAATATAAAATACAAACCAAGCAAGGAGTAGTTCTCTCAGTAATTCCACAAGATGTATCTATAGAGCAATGCTTAGAACAGAATATGACAGCATTTTTTTGTAATATTCATTATTTATATATTTTTTTTGTAATATTCATTATTATTCGAGGGTATGATCCACATTTAGAGCGATTTTTCCATCGACCTTTGGTGTGAAAGAACACATAATAGAGATTTGATAGAAAAGGGGAGATAAGAGTAAGGGAGTAGAGAGAGAGGGGGGGAATAGAGTAGGGAAAAAAGATAGATAGAGAGCGGGTTAAAAAAAGAAGAAGCAAAGATAGACAATGTAAAAAGAAAATGTTATACGTTTATCATGATCCCAATCACCGCTAGATAATCATGCTAGTACCAACTAAAGATTGCATAGCTATAGATATGAGTTCATATCCATTATCCGGCCTTTATGTCAAGTATTAACGTTTCATTTTTTTTTAATGTCTTTATCACGTATAAATATGAATGATTAATATTCGTTTCTGAATCTTTGAAATGCGAAGTAATAATTTGTGATGGGTGCCTTCGTTCAGTCTCAAGAGACAATGGATAGACAATGGGTGCGCGTGTAACTTTGCGGCAAGGTTTGCGCAGTCCCAAACCACACCTCTCCTGAATCGGCACTGTTTGGTAAGTGGTAAGGAGAAGTGCTAGACGACTGAAAACAATGCCGAGATAAGCGGAGAGCACAATCAACACCTGGAATTCCCTAATTGGTTACCCATCTTGTACTGGCCAGGCTCAACGTTACTTAACTTCTGTGATCTATCTGGAACCGGTGTGTCATTGTGAATTAAAATTTTATAATTTGTATTATTTTTATTATTTGGACTACTGTTCTGACCTTGAGTGTTATTTGTACAACGCTTCAGCCGATTTTTCGCAAAATTCGTTATTGAAATACAATTTTTAAAAATAAACATTTCATTCATAAGTTTCTAGTAAATACAAGACTAAAACTTTCGTATTTATATGAATAGATAAGCATTATCATTTAGACATTTTTATACAAATTTATTCGTTTTTTAAATAAGACTAATGAAATCAGAGAAAAATCAATTCGCCTGAGCGATGCTGTGTGTATGGTGGAAGGTTTTTTTTATTTACAATTAAGAAACACTTAAAATCCAGGGAGAGCCGAAATGGCCGGATAGAAAGGTTTAAGCACACATGTGAAACTTTTGCCTACATCATTAAATGACACTACTAAATGGCACATGACTTGAGAATATTTAAATTGCGACAATAGGAAAAAAATTAAACGAAATACGCTTTAAAAGTTTTATTTTGATTTATTTTTTGTAGTTTTTATGACAAATTCTTGATAACAATGAAATTATTAAAAAAAAAAAATTAAAAAAAGAGTTAAGCTTAGATTAACTTAGGCTAATAGATTAGATTAACTTAGTCTTAACTAGAGTTTAGCTTAGATTAACCTAGGCTTAGATTTGCTTAGATTTGGGCTTATATAAGCCCTAATAATTAATTATTCTCCTTGATTAGAATTTGGGATCTACACATTCTGCTACTGTTTCGGTTTCCTGGTCTTTAAAAAATTATAAGCTATTTCGTCAAGACTGGAATATTTTCTCATTTTGTATTTCTTTTACTAGCTACCCACGAGAACAGAGTTAAACATAAGATCGAGTTTTAAAGTGGGGGGGGGTCCAGAACTCCCCAAAAGGGGCATTCTGAATTGGAACAAAAATAAAATTGCTTCAGTCAAGAGCTACATTATCACTGATTGATGACAGCAAGGGAGTGAAGTATCAGAACAGATACTACACTTTGTTCTTAGGTCTGACTTATAAAAAGTGTTAAAATTATGAATTGATCAAAATAATCATGGTGAATAAAATTTCGTTTTTTTTTGTATTTATATATTCTTTTTTTATTTTCTTAGTGTTTTTCGTTTTATTGCAATCTTAAAGAATGCTGAGAAGTGGGAAGAGGTAGACAGATTTGGTGGCGGATGGTTGGATTGGCATAAAACGAAGCGTTTCAAAGGTGATATTGGCCGAATATGGCGTCAGTTAGTCGCCTCGTAAAGAGTTGAAAATATATTGCCGATCGGAAAGCTAAACAAATTATCCGAGGAAAGTTACGACACTACCCCTCACCCTTCATTCCGTTCCGACGCGGCCAAATCTGGAGCTGTAAATTCTTTCTTGATTTCATAGCCACCCCGCCGCCACCCCACTGGCACGGTTTACTACTCGTTTTTACTTTTATTCGCGCACCCGGGATTTTGTTTTCTGACAGCGAAGTTGCTTTATTACTGGGGTAAGTTTAATTGTTTGATAAGGCTAACCGTGGCCCCGAAAGCCACCGGTTCGGGTAGCTGTCGGGGTTGGGCGAACGTGTTTGAACGCAAACCCCCTCTTTTGAATTTAACGTCGCGGGCTTTTTTAATATCAATAACAAAACCTTTTAATTTCTAAACAATAAAAACAACACACGCATGCACGGCTGTACGCTAACATATATGCGCATCATTGAATGACACTACAATATTAAAGTTAATAAAAAGAAAACGTGATTCGATTCAGGTCGAGTAGTTTTCATCTGCTCTTGACTGCAATAGTGTATTTTGCGCGGTAGTAACGTCTCCCAAAGTGTAAAGAACAGCTTTAACAATTAGTATATTTTCCTGGACGTTTGTTTCATTTATGATTTTCCATCTCATCCTCTTGATTATATTTTTAATTTTTATCAGCAGGATCCCCGTGTTATTGGTTACTGGGTGATTTCTCTGTCTCCAGTATTTTTGAAAGAATTGTACAACAAATGATACTTTCTATTTTGTGGTACTCCTTCTTGATAGTGCTACACTACTGGGCTATTAGTATTTAAATTCCTGGTTGGGGCTATTATACTTAGGTATATTTTTTGGAAAAAAAAGAAGGATTCCAGTAGAGTGCTCTATTACAAGGGAAAAAATCCGAAAATAAGAGCGTATTATAATTATTTTTATTTTCAGAAAGTTTAGATGAGATAAGTCATCCGTAACGTCGGTTTTAAACCTAATAATAGGGGACCGGCTTTGATACCCATATCAAGTTTTCTTCAGAAAGTATAATTCGTTGGACAATTCTTTCTAAAACGTCGGTTATAAAACATGATTGTCGGCTGAAAAAAAATTAATAGATTTAGAAAAACATATTTTTTTCAATCTGAAAGGTAGGTTTAAGAATAAAATTTCGAAGAATATGTTAAGGAACAGTCGCCTGTTCTTATAAGTGAGTAAAAATGAGATAGGATAATCCGAGAATTCGAACTGGGGAAGCTAGGTTTGGAATTAAGAATTCCGATCATAAGTTTAAAATAAATAATACAGAGATGTTATTGAAAATGGAATGTAGAATTACCCATTGTTTAGTTTCACATAAAACAGTTTAGATAAGTGGTTTAAAAAGGAATTTGATGATGCAATTCTGTTTATGAAAATTAAATGAAAATTAAATTGAGGTCATCTAGATCCGAACAATAGAAAATGTTAAACATTATTGTAAAATAGGTAAGTTGAAAATGAGGTTAGGGAATTCTTCTCTTCAAGCATGTGTGAACAATGCACGTGTTTTGGGCATGTTTTAGACAACGTGAGGCATGTCAGGCCACGGGACCCATATGCACGTTCTTTGATCATGCAATGACGTCATGAGTAAGAGATGAGTTCTCAATATAGGTAGAAGATAGTCAGTCAGTCCGGGAGAAGTCAGTGCCGGGACAGGGTCGGGCAGACAGAGCTGGCATCCGCCTTGAAAGCGAAGGTTAGAAGAAGGAAATACTGTAGAAACTTTAAATTCCTTGATGCGAAGCCATTGACCGGTCGAATGGAATAAACGAACATCATAATATTTTTTAACTGTCGTCTTCGTGTTATGTCATTCAACAACAAAGGTATTGTGAATTTGTATTATAAGAACTTTGTGTATAAACTCATCTAAGAATGTGTCTCTATCATCTTAAGAATGTGCCTCCCTCTCAGTATCAAGAAATAATGAATGGTCCTTCATTATGATAAAAACTGAAAATCCTCATCTCAAAAATATATGTGTTAAAGAAAGATAATGTTTATAGAAACACTCCCAGAACTGCCAACCTGTATAAATGTCAATCTCCCTTCTGTCTATCTATATATCTATCGTTATATTTATTGTTAAAAACACAACATATTTTTTTCATAGGTGATGCGATAAATAGTTCAAATATAATTGAAAAACATATAACAGAAAAAATTTACAAGTATGTACAATTTCTCCTTTTATTTTTTTTTTATTTTTCTTTTGTTTTCTTTGGTGTCCAAAATGTTAAACGGACAATTATTTAAATTTTAAGGTTGTTTAAAAAATGAGATTTGCACGAGATCTTGTAATGTATGTGTATGGTTCCAATTCCGGTTATAAAACAGATGAGTATTGGCTGAAGAGAGCTTGATATGGATATCTAAAACAGTTCCCTATTATCAGGTTCGAAACCGACGGTACCAATGTTTTATCTTATTTAAACTTTCTAAAACTAATATATATATATATATATATATATATATATATATATATATATATATGTGTGTGTGTGTGTGTGTGTGTGTGTGTGTGTTTGAAAATATATAATTTCAAAATATATATAATATATTTAATTTTTTATATACCAACGTTTTCAAATCAAAAACTTGATGACTGTCAACATATTACTACAGAGCATATATAAACGACCAAAATTTTATTCATATTACTGATCATCATTTCAAAACAAAAATATTCAGTACATTTTTATACATCGTTTCCTTCACAGAAAAAGCCCAACATTCATATTTCAGTACTAAATCTTTCATTTGCGGACTTTTCAGAACCCACAGAATTCTCCCCTGGAAAAATATCGTAGATTTTTGTTTTCCTGTCTCACTACGTATTTTTCTGAAGGTTTATACAGTGGCAAGACCTCTACGCCAAACATTTGTTGTATATGGGACGTTATCTCAACGATAATATCCGTTAAACAATCTCCAGACTATTTCTGAATTGACTAGAGAACAGAACAGTGTTAATAAAAGCTTTGCATCTGAGTTTTTAATAATGTTGCACGTGGTATTAAAGTTTATTGCTAAAAGATATGGAAGAATTACAGAAAGAATTGTTGATTTCATTAAAGGTCCCATCCGTTGCATTTTGGTACAGCAAAAACTACGATATAACAAATGAGAAGAGACATAGTTACGTGCTGGATAGAAATGACAGATATACGTAACATTAGCGATAGATTTACCAAATGAAAACTGACGAACGAACATCTAGTTCTAAAAAGTCATAAGTTCAAGCAGAAACCAACCACAAAGTCAGCAAAGAAATTCTTTAAAGAGTGGTGCAGTGGATAAAGGCGTTGAATCTCTACGATTCCAGGTTTCCATTGTCTGAAGATAGTGATTTCAATCCTAGTCAAAGCATGGCAGATAATTAGTCGGGGAAAACGTGGTGAGACAAAAACTATGGAAGGCATTTACACCGAATCTAAAATGAAACACGTACATCAGGTCTGTTGCCAAGGTCGGTGGGAAGATGGTGGGATCTTTCTGCCGCTGGAGAAGATATCTCACTATTGATGCAATTCTCTATCTGTATAAAAGCCAAGTACGTTCAAGGATGGAGTACTGCTGCTAAAAACAGGCTATCCTGCCTTGACAGAGTACAAAATAGACTTCGTGGCTTAGTAAGGGATGCCCTTTTCTCTTCTCTGCAAGTTCTCTCCTACAGAAGAAACGTTGCAAGGCTGGCTTTATTTTAGCGGCGTTATTTACATGGTAAGTGCTCGTCTGAGCTCCAATCTCTGCCCCCCTCGCTAATCTTTCACGCTGAAATCACTGTCATTAATTTTCCCCACTCTTTATCTGTGCCTAAATCAACGCGTAGATTCCATGAACAAAGCTTCTTTCTAAGAAGTGCACGACTGTGGAACTCTCTTCGGTTTGCCTGTTTCCCACCTGACTACAACCTGGATATCTTCAAGTTCAACATAAACGATGAACCGCCCCCTTAAGTAAGACACTTTATCGAATCTCCAATACTAACGATTACTACGATACTATCCCATTGATTACTGTACACGCAATAAACCCTACCCCGAGTGGCTTCCGGGCCTTGATAAGTGGTCACCTCCATGTAAAAAAAGGCAGTAATTACCGAGGATAGAGTTCAGGGACTATCTCGTCGCGGTTACCCACCTGAAGAAGGCCAGAGGAATAGTTGGCCGAAACGTGGTGAAACAACAACTATTCAAATGGGCATAACAATCAACAAATAAATAGAGAAAAACAGGAATTAAATAATATTCCTAAAATATTGGCACCAAAAAATGTACTTTCTATGAATCTAATATGGAATATTTTTATTGTCTAGTAATTTTTCAACATGGTGTTCGAATTTTCCGAAATTACAAAGACCTTCTTCTTAAGAAATGAACTTCGCATAATTTATCAGTATCAGCAGTGATAAATAAAACTTGAATGTGCCAACTTTGCATCTAGTTCCTTTCATAGAAATACTGCCATCAAGTTCAAGACTTAAGCATTGTCTAACTTCCTTGGGAGAAGGTAAACAAAATAACAAAGATCAAATTTAAATTCTGGAAGGTCGATCTTTTACAAATTATAATAGTATATTTTGTCTCAACAGAAGATACAGGTCTATATTTGTGTACACAGATATATTTTTATATGTAACGAAACCGCTAACACGTATGTAGCAACAGGGGTTTCTCACGTATAAATGCCCAATGGAGAAAAATAGCATGTGACGGCTACAGCGACTTAGAAGCACGTACTGCGATAGATAGACTTGTAACCACGTGGTGGTATGAGACGACTTTTAAGCACGTGGCGAACACCAGAGATTTTAAATAAGATGCTACACACCCTAATCATTTGCACTTTTGATAAATTTTCGGGCAGCCGTAAACCGTAAAATGAATTGCATACATAGCAGTTATAGGCACGGACTGGGAAATGTTAATTCATAGCGAAAGGAAAAGCAAGAATGCACCCATATTGTCACGGGCTTGGAAAATTACATGTCAGTGGTCTTGTGATGAAAGGATCGTTCATAAATGTAACTAAAAAAATCGTAAGACGTTGTGAAAATCACACTCAAGATGAGAACAGTAGTCTGATTAATATAAATAATACGAATAACCAATCCTCAGTGGAACGCCAGGGACGTTTAAACAAAATGCGACACACCCTAATCATTTAGATTAGTCAAGAGAAGACGTTACAAGATCACCAAAAATGAAAAAAAAAAAAAAAAAAAAAAAAACGCAATGTGTCACAGAAATTAGAAACTCACGATTTCGTGAAAATTTATAACAGTTTAGCAAATAATGGTCAATCATTAATTCTCCCACTATCCAACAAACTTGTGATTATCTGCACAGCAACCGAAAAGACAAATCTGTCTGGCCGACGGTTTGCCTCCAACTTCACTTTATACGCCACACTCGATAATCTGAAAACCACCCCTTTCCTTGTTCGTGATGATATAAAATAAAAACTAAACACCATAAAGGCACGTGGACCCGATCTAATATTTTCTATATTGTTAAAAAAAGAAGAAAAAAAAAACAATGCTCTGGTGAGGCTATTCCGGTTATTTCTAACTTTTTCAACGAATACCTTAATGAATTTTATTTTTCTGCTTGAAAATTGCTTCTATTGTACCAGTTTTCAAAGTTTCCGGCGAAAGAACTGACCTACTAAATTATCGTCCGATTAGCCTCCTCCTTCTCTTCGCCAAAACGTTTGAATCCTTAATCAATCCAGCACAAGTTCGCCACTTTATAGATAATAAACTTTTAATAAATTATATATCTCGCACTGGATAAGGCAGGAGAGGCTAGGTCGTAGCCCTAGACATAGCTAAGGCCTTTGACAAGGTTTGGCACGATGATGTTCTAATGAAAATGAAATTATATGATATTGCTGGACGTATATTTACCATAATCAAATCCTTCTTAGATAAGAAAAACATCTGGATTGTCCTTGATGGTCGTATATCTAAACATCATGATATAAATGCGGGTGTGTCATACGTCAATTCTCGAATCTTTATTATTCCTCATATTCATAAACGACCGCCTTCATAAAATTATATCTGAGATGGGTATATTTGCTGATGACATTACGCTCTACAACAGACTTGGATGGAGTAAACGAATGATAAATATCTGAGGAAACGGCTAAAACTCTAGAGGAATAGTAACGTTCAATGCCGCAAGGACTAAGTTTATTTTATTTAATAATTACAAGAAACTTTCCCAACAACTGATTGCCATGACTAAAGATAGACTGATAGACCTGGACGTATTTCCCTCAAACTCCTATGCATAACATTCATAAACAACATGAATTGGAACAAAAACATTGAGACGATTGCCAAGAATGCTGCGAGAAAGGCGAACTCTCTCTACTCTGCTAGAAGGTTGCTCACACCTAAGAGTGTCTTCTATGTTTATAAAGTCACTATTCGCTACTGAATAGAGTATCGCATATATATATATATATATATATATATATATATATATATATATATATATATATATATATATATATATATAACAGCTACATGGTAAACAGCTGATAATCCCGGGTTTCTATTTACAAAATTTTAGTGAGGGTTTTCTCTTTTCATCCTCATGTAGTTAAATTCTGTTTTAAATTGAAGTTTTTTGCGAAATCGGCTTATGCAAATGTTAAGTCTATTTCTATTTAACCATTTTAGTAAAGGCCTTTTTTATCTACCTTATAGAAATGAATTCGCTTTTGTCATTATAAACATTTTAGAAGTCGGCTTATGTATGTGCTAAGTCTGCGATAGGTTGAAGTTAAAATATTGTTTTTCTTCCGGGAATTTAAACTGCATTCTTTATTTTTATTTTTGCATTTTTTTTTTTAATTCAAAGCTTCTTTAGACTATATATATATATATATATATATATATATATATATATATATATATATATATATATATATTACCTTGCCTGTGTATGCAGAAGGTCATTACCAAATATTTGTCATTATTTTGTCTACAGACTTGAAACTTAATATATAGAGGATTTCGAACCCGTGAAAAAAAATTATTGGCTTTTTTTTTAGTCATTAAAAATTGCTGCCAAGAGGGTTAAATAAAAACTGATCTTTTACAACATTTTCTATCCGTACGGTATAGTATGGATAGTTACGGATAAGCTGTCACGATCTATGTTTTAGTTTCAATTCTAACTGATGGAGGCATGTCATATTTTTTTTTTATTAAATTTAGAAACTATTACTATATATTGTATACCATATAATAATCAATGGCGAATTAGCAGTATAATAATATATATGAAATCTGCATGAATCAAGATATAATATTAATAATATTCTACGACCGGGCAATGCGGGGCAACGAGAAAGAAACGTAGAAAGAGAGAGAGAGAGAGAGCGAGAGAGAGAGAGAGAGAGGGTGATAGGGAGAGGAAGGGGAGAGATTAACTATCTAGGCCCAGAATATCTAGTCAAATAATTAAGACGTCATTATATATGTACTTGTACATATGTATTTATTTATCCATATTATTCGCATGTTTATGTACGTATATGGAAGTAATTTTGTGTTTCCGACGAAAAAACGAAAAGTTTACGTTTCATCGGTGTGGCTTAATGTTATTTACCAAATAAACAACATTAACAAATCAACAACAATCGGGTAGCAAAGCTATAATTGACACCTCGAATCAGCGAGACAAAATGAAACATTGTCCGCTATCCCAAACCCCACCATTGACCCTACCTGCTTTAAACGGTTCTCGTCCCAGCAGGAGCCGTTCCACTTATCAGGAGTGATGGGGAATGGACAACTGATAACAGAGGAATGGGGTCTAGTCCTACACACTTGTATTGGCCACCGACATACGCACCTGTCTAAATTAATCGCCGCTGAATTGAAAGTGACCGATAAATGTCTCCTTACCAGGCCATAGAAGAAGGCATAAGTGACAGGAGCAACTCTGTCATCGATCTTTGATTGCAGTTTCGAATCACGGGAAAGTAATCCAATAATAAATTTTAAATTTTTGTCCAAGTTTATCTTGTTAAGGACCTTAAAGTTTGTCCGCTATATATATATATATATATATATATATATATATATATATATATATATATATATATATATATATATATATATGTGTGTGTATATATATATATATAGTAATGAAATCAAAGGGATGTAGTGTTTACTTAATATATGGAATGGTAAACTTCAAACTAATATAAACAACAGTATTTATATATAGATATTTTATCCGAATAAAAAAGCTCAATACGCAATAGAGAGTAGAGCTTATTATAAGAGAAAGGAAATTAAAACTGTAAGTTTAACTTTACAATCAAACTTTATTGTTCGACTGAATACTCCAAAAAACAATTTACAAAGTTCTTATTTCGTGGAGTTTCAAAGAATGCTATTCTTATTATTCTTCTCATCAGAGAACATAAAAAATCAGCAAATTATATTTGTAGCAATGCTAGAATTTTCTAGTTATGGTATTAAGTGAAATCCCAATTTATTGTAGTTATAAATTGCCAAGAAAAGAAGTAAAAAAATGTTGGATATATAAAAAATATAAAAACAAACCGCGCATATTTCAGCTTGCATGAAAATTCTTTCAAGTTGATCCGAAATGCGAAAATAGTTCTTTAGAGAGAATGAAGTTCAAAATAAAGTCCAGCGTGACGGTGCACATAATCCGATTTGAACGCGTTCAAAATAGCTGAACTAATGAAAATTGTTTTTTTTTTCGGACAGAGCAGTAGCTCTCCAGTCAAATGAGATCGAGCAATAAAACAAAGAGAAAAACAGTATGTCAACATTCATCGACGGTTTTATTAGAAAGAGTATTCAGTCGAACAATAAATTTTCATTGTAAAGTTTAACTTACAGTTTTAATTTTCTTTCTTTTGCATATATATATATATATATATATATATATATATATATATATATATATATTGCTGTAAAAATCTGGGCTCTCTTTGCCGTACTAGAAAATTATTCACATTCGACAGTATCCTGTATTTCTACAAAGCCATCATTAATCCATGCAAGGAGTATTGTTGCCACATCTTGGTTGGAGCATCTACCATGTCTGGTCCCTCTTAGACAGAGTCCAAAACTAACAGATCCGGCTCTCCAATCCTCCTCTGTCCCGCCGTTACAATATTGCCTGCATGTATTTGTTTTAATATTTGACTATCACATTGACTCGCGAAAAGAGTCGTTTGTAAAGAGTGTTTTCTTTTTACTCACGTTCATCCCAAACAAGGCATATCGCCACTTGGACGGAAGAATCTATTATTTGAGATCATTTTTTTTTACATAGGAATCACCACCTATCAAGGCCTTGAGGCCACTCGAGGATAAGGGTTAAAGAATGTACAGTAGACATTGAACAATATAGCAATCGTTAGTAATGGAGATTTGGTAAATTTGTTAATGTATATGCACGTCTCAACAAAAACTTGTTTACGTTAGACTTTAAGACAATCACATTGTAGTCAGCTGGAAAGCAGGAAAACGGAAGACAATTCCATAGGCGTGCAGTTCTAATAAATAAGCTTTGCTCATGGAATCTACGTTTAGGTTTATGCACAGATAAAGAGAGGGGGAAATTATTGATAGTGATTTCTGTTAGATGGGTGTTTCTTGTGAAAGTTTGGCGAGGGAGGACCATAGATTGGAGCTCAGCGGAGCACTTCCCATGAAAATAACGATAAAGCAGAGACAAACTCGCAATATTTCTTCTGTGAGAAAGAGGTTGCATGGAAGAGAAAAGGACATCCCCTACGAGGCTACGAAGTCTATTTTGAACTCTATCAAGGTAGGATAAGTCATTTCTAGCAGCTCCTGCCCAGATGTGGTAACAGTACTCCATCCTTGGACGTACCTGGCTCATATATAGATAGAGAATTGCATCAGCAATGAGATATCTACTGGACCGATAGAAGGATCCCACCATTTTTCCAGAGGCCTTGGCAACGGATTTAATGTATGTGTTCCATTTAAGATCAGAAGTAAAGATCAAGGCCAGAAGCTTGTCAAAACATGAGGCCTCCCCAAGACGAGATCCATTCATTTCAATTCATACCAGATGGGGATCAGAGCGTTGATGATGTAAAGGTAAAATCTTGGTTTTAGATGCATTAAAAGTAACCAGCCACTCCTTTCCCCATTGTACCACATGCTCAAGATCAGAGGAGAGAATCAGAGAGAACTTGGTCGTTTACGGTCTTAGATGTGCTACCATAGATACTAGTGTCATCAGCATAAATGTCTATGAATGATGTAAGGATGTGATTTGAAAGATCATTAATGTAAATCAGGAAGAGAGTTGGGCCCAGGATGGACCCCTGGGGGACACCAGCATTAATACTGTGAGCTTCTGATTTCTGCCCATCAATCACTACTCTTATGGACCTATCAGAGAGAAATTATTCAACAATTGAGAAGCTATACTTTAGCTGAAGATCTTGTGAAGTAAACCTTTATGTCATACTCTATCAAATGCCTTTGATATGTCAAGAGCAATTGCCCTAGAAAAGAAACCTCCGTCGAAAGATTCGCTAATCCTATGAGATATACCTGTAAACACATCTGGTGTAGATCTAGCAGAACAGAAACCATATTGCTTAAAAAAGGATTAATAATAAGTTAGTTTACGTTACATTTGAACTTCTGTGTGTCAGTTCAGTCAGGGAAGCAGTCAACAGGAAAAGAATTCCAAAGTCTTGGTCCCCAAGGAAGAAACTACCAAAGTAGAATGCTTTCTGGCATTTACAGACCTCAAGAATGAAGGCGTGTGATTTTGTCGGTAAGCGGGTTTGTTAGGAGGGAGTGTTGTACAGTGAGGGAGCACAAATGCAAGAAGTTCATCTTAGCACATTCCATTAAAATACTTGTAAACAAGACACAGGGATGCAATATTGCGGCGATGGGAGAGAGGTTGAAGCTTAGTTGAAAAAGTGGGACCTATTATATGGGATACTCTTTTTTGGGAACCTTATCCAAGAGAGAGAAACTAGTTGTAGATGCACCAGCCACGATATAGCAACAATACACCGTGGGTAAATAGTGGTTTTGTATAGGTACATGATACTCTAAGTGCGAGTAGCTTTTGCAATTATTTTCATTGGTTTCAAATATTGAGTTTGGCACCTGTATGTGAAAGGGAAGGGTCGCTAAACAAACGGAAAAAAGAAAGAGATTACCTTATTCTCATGAAGTAATCTGATCTATTTTTGTCGAGAATAATCGACTTCCTTAGAGACAATTAATACAGGTAAATCTTACATGTTATG
>NC_136482.1:26027704-26110204 GCF_053919585.1 Euprymna scolopes
GTTTAAACTAAAGTTCTTTGTTCTACTTGCTTCCATACGTTCATTTTTGTAATATAACAATAAGGGATTTCTTACTGATGCGTTTTAAAAGATTTTAACTACCGTGGAATTTCCACGGGTCCTGCTAGTTATATATAATTATAATAATATTATTATAATAATATTATATACAATATTATATAATATTATTATACTAAATGTCTGAATTAGTTTGTCATTGTCTCCAACTTTAACGTCATGACGCCATTGCTATAAAAAATTTCAAATCCAACGACTAAATCTTGAACACGATATGTTTTGGATTCGATTTTAGCTGATGGCACCCAAGACCATGGTACTGAACGCACAGGAGACTTATTGGTCTATACTGAGAGGAAGATGACCGATCACCTGAATTCTTAAATACAGAACATACAGATAAGGTTTTTCCAATATGTTAGCAAGCAATTCTTCCTTAAGACAACGCTTAAAAAGTTTTGTAAGTATGGAAGCTAATTCTGGTGTAAGCTTTTCAGCACTATAATTGGAATGCCGTCAGGACCAGTTGCTTTACTTGAATCGAGATTTTTGATTAGCTTCGCAACATCACCCGCAAATATTTGTATGTCGCATAGCGTGTTTCCTGATATAGGATGAAATAGGGGGTTAACTGCCTTGGTAGCATAGAGTTAGCTGCAAAGTTCTTTGTATGATGCTGACGAGATTACCCCAGATCCATTGATGATGGTACGGATAGAGCACACGCTTCTGTTCAGGACCCTATTTGCTATTTGCCAAAATTGGTGGGAAGCAAGTCGCTTCTCAGCTACTTCGGACAACGACTGAGTACACAACTCTCTCGCGTTCTTTGTTACTATTTTACAGTGGTTTATGGCAGTTCTGACAGCGGCTTTAGTCTATTACGCTGGAAGCAATGAAAAAGTGATTTCTGTGCGTAATGGCAACTACACACTCTGGAGAGAACCACGACTGATTGTTAGGTTTTTGCTGGAATTTTTTTAGATGGTACGAAGCAGTCTCTATCTATACTTAACCATTCCGTCAGGTCTACAATATATTGTAGACATAGTTACTGCGGCAAGGCGTGCTAAGCTTCCTCCCGGTATATTGCGATAGGTACCCGAGTCGAGCAAGCACCCCATCGATTTTATTGGAAAATTAATGACTTTATAGATTTTGATGACAATAAAAGTATTGGAAGCTGATCCTCATTATATATAAATAAGGTATCTCTGCTAGTTTCTTTATAAAAGCCATCCATAAAGATATGGTTAATAATTAGATGATTCTTTTCACGAAAATTAATATATCCTCTCTTTTCCACTTTTTAAAATATTTTTTTGGTTTTACTCTTTTCCTGGCAATACACCCATACACAACATAGAAAGTTTAAACGTATTGGATAAAAAAAAATTTTTTTCAAAAGTTCTCAATACATATGTAGAGCTTTTATAAGAAAGATTATATATATTTCATACGTCTTGACATCAAACAAACGGGGCGGGTTTCCTTAAACTTGATCGACAACCTTCCTAGAGCTAGTAAAAAATTACTGGTTTGCAAACCTAAACTGCACGTCCGGTTTCCATACTCCTTCTTCGCCTATTATCCAGGCACGGAGGTGCGAATACACGAACCCAGCAGAGACAACTAGTGTTAGGCTTTGTTTCCTGACTAAGACAATGAATACCATCCTTCAATTTCTCTTCATTTCCTTCCCCTAAAACTGGGCATCTTGGAAGTGCTTGATTGCCGCATACGTTCACGCGAAATGAAATGACAGCTCAATCCAAATAAAAACAAAAACGACGCACACTCAAACAAAACCAATTCGCTCCCTCCTTTGAGGCTCGCATTTATAAATATCCGTGGACTTAGAACTAATTTAGACGATGTAGAATTATTTCTCATAGCAAACTCTTCGGATACTTTAGCGTTTAGTGAAACTAACATACACTTCTCTATCTCTTCTAATCAGTTTCCATGTCTGGTTATCTCTCACGTTGTCGTAAGGCCTTAAACATATGCACGGACTTTAAGTTTATATTCGTAACATATTTTAACTAGAGAATCCAAACTAGAATCAGACAATCAGGACTTAGTGCGTTTTAGACTAAACGTGCAAGAAAGCGTTAGTTACTTATATTTTTTCTACCGTTCTCCATCGTCTCAGAAGTGTACGATAATCAACCATGTCTCTGACAGCATAGATGCATTACTCTCCCTGGGTATCAGTGCCTAATTATATTTGGTGACACCACAATAACTGGCTTGAAAATAGGTATGATGATTTCCCGTGTTGACCAAAGTTGCTGTCCCATATGTGGTAAGATTAATGGGAGAGTTGACCAAGACCAAACGCTGATCAAGAAAATGGACTTTTGTTGAACCAAACTGGAAAACATATATTAAAACTAACGCATTTTATTAGAATTGGTTTTGCTGCGTGTATTTTGTATTATGTTTAGAATTAGTCAAACACAACTCATAAATCATAATTGGGTTCATACCTCTCCTAAATTAATGTTTTATAACGAGTTTATTGTACACAAAGAAAGAGCTACTGACATAAACCTCTAACTTTTATATAAAAGGCACTTTGTGTGCCAGCGTGGGTAAGTTCATTCCGTATGGATTATGGTTCAATGGTAACTAATAGAAATAAGTAACACGAAAAGTTAATTTTTTTTTTTTGTCTCGGTAGCTCAAATTGAGTTACTTTCTTTTAAGTATTAAAGGTGACATCACTCTCGCTTTCTCATAACATTTGATTTTCTTTAGCAAAAGCAAAAACAACAGCCTTGTAATGGCTACGGTTTATTATTAAAATCGCTAAAAATCGTAAAACAGTGATTTTTTAATATTAAAAACCTTACTTGATCAAATTTTGGTATATGGCATTTTCGTTTCATGAAACATATTTTTTTGCAATTAGGTTGAATTCTGAAGTAAAACGATTTTTTTTACTTTTTATTTTTGTTTGTTTCAATTTATATTGCTTTAGAGATTAAGCCCCACCAACTTAAAAAAAATACTCTTCAAATGAAGTCTCGTAGGTCCTACAGGTGATTCCTACGTCGCTCCTGTGTGCATAAATTTAATTATGACATAACAGATTACCGACAAATAAAAGGCATTTAAGGGAGAAAAAATCGGACAGAGTATGCTGCTATTCTTCTGTTGATATAAAAGCGTCGGTCATTCATATTCTGAATCAGAGTGAAAAAAATCCTCTACATGTTTTATTAATCGTATCTTCTATATAAAGAGCAGTTGTCTGTATTATTGTGTGTTGGTACGTTTGTATGTCCAGTCTAAAACTACTAACGAAACACTCAAAAGGTTGGTGTATTTTGGATCGGTGTCGTCCTGAATGAATGATACCTAAAATTTAGAAAATATAAAATTTTGGCGGTCAACCGGGTCAGGTTTCATCAGGATATTTTTCAGCCATTTTCACTGTTATCTATTATATAAAGTGAAGATTAATGATTTACATTCTTATTGTTTTCAATACATTAAAATATGATAGAGGAAAGGACTTATGTAAAAGGTGTATAGGAAGAGGCACGTGGAAAAACATGCAAAGAGAAAAATAGAGAGAGGTAGAGAGATAGAAGTTTAAAGATAAAAATGTTACATAAACTAGTAATTGTCTGTATGACATATGGCCGAGTGGTCCTAGACGTATCAAAGTTTACAGCTACCCAAAGGTGCTGAGTTCAATCCTGAACAAAGGTAGTGAAAGTAACATTCAAAACAGAGAATCAGCAACTATGTCCCAGTATCTAGCTGGAGTCCGAACACGGTACTCCTGTAATAATAATAAAGGGTTGGGTTCGAGACTCCTAACAAACGGTTCCCCAGTTCGATACACAACACCTGATGAAGGCCGGAGGGCAAAACGGCCGAAACGTTGTGACTATAACAACCAAGATGAGAAAGTCAGTCCGACAATCTCAATCAACGTTCCATAAACTGTTAAATATTTTTTTATGGGCCCGGCTTTCCCCACTAGTTGTATATAAGATACTAGCGGGGGCGCCTGGTTTTACCAGGTTGTAAAATACGCTTAAATATGATATTTTAATTTGTCCAGATTTCGTATATATTATTATAGAATCTTGATTTCAAACGTAAAACAAAAGTATTTGGGTGTCATTAGCTAGAATCGAAACCGAAAGCAAAACTGTAGCATTTAAAGCTAGTGATGTTACCACTGTACCAACGTGACGCGCATATGAATTGATTAACAATTAACAATTAAAAATAAACTAAGATGAATGCACAAACTGTATAAGGATTTTTTTTAATTTGGACACATTTTTGACTACTTTTGAAAACTATTTTAACCGGCAGAAGACCCATAAAATATTGATCGTAAAAAATCCAATCATTTGAAGCCCCTAGCATTACTCTGCGTCTTTTAGTTTCGGAGAGATGACGTTTGAAAAAATAGAGAAAGACAGACAGATAGGCTTTTATATATTAGATTATTATTATTAGAAATCTTATTTGTGGGCAAAAGATTTTTTCACTACAAACCAGGCATAACTGGCACTTGAACGTAAGGGGTTGCTATTTGGAACCATGTCTACAGGAGTATATATCAGTAAATGAGCGAGATGTCTACTTACATTGCATTTGAAAATCTGCATATTGTACCATCATGGAAGCAGGAAACGCAGAGGGAATTCTAAAGTTCTGCAGCTCGAGGGTATTGGAGTAGAAGACTTTCCGGCATCTAGACAGTAAAGGGGTGGGATTTTGTTGTAGATATTTAAGCTGGTTTAATTTAAACTTTACGACAAATGCCTTAACGAACCCTTCTTTCCTGCCTGCTGGAAAACCTCTTCTGTAATACCAATTTACGAGAATTCTGGCGAAAGAACTGCCCCATTAAATTATCGCTTCATTAGCCTCCTCGCGCTTTTCGCGAAAATATTTGAGTCCATAATTAACCAAGCGTCACCTCACAGCTGCTAAACTTCTGACCGTTCGACAGCAGATATCCTAACTGTAATCTCTGAACATATATACTATACACTGGACAAAGCAGGGAAGGGTAGAGCCGTAGCACTAGATATATCTAAGACTTTTGACAGGATATGGCGCGATGGTCTTCTCGGGAAAATCAAATCATACGGTATCACTAGACGTATAGTTAGCATAATAAAATCCTTCTTAAATAAGAGAAGAATCCAAGTTGTCCTCGACGGTAGTACATATAAACAATATGATATGAATGCAGATGTACCGCAGGGGTCTATCCTTGGACCTTTATTATTTCTAATATTAATAAATAGTCTCCCTGATAAAATTGTCTCTGAGATGGGTATATTTGCTGATGACACCACGCTTTATAACAGGCATAAGGGGACAACGAATGAACGCATATCTAAGGAAATGGTAGAAACACTGTAGTTGAATGAGGACAAAAATGGATGGTCACATTCAATCCTGCCAAGACTAAGCTTGTTTCCTTCAATAATTACAAGAAACCTTCGCAACCACTAATATATAATAGTACTTCTTTCAAACTCCTCGGCTTAACGTTCATAGGGAATATGAGTTGGAACAAATACATTGAGAGCATTGCCAAGGCTGCTGCGAAGAAGGTGGACTCTCTCTACCATGCTAGAAAGTTACTTACGCATGAAAGTATCCTATACCTCTACAAGGTCACCATTCGCTCATGTATGGAGTACTGTTGTCAGATTTGTGCTGGTGCATCAGCTCTTAGTCTCTCGCTCGTGGACAGGGTTCAAAAGAGAGTCGCCAATCTGATAGGTCCTGAACTGTCATCTAGTCTTCAACCTCTGTCCCGTCGAAAAAATTGTTATATGCCTCTGCCTGTTCTACAAGTATTTCAATGGTGAATTATCTGACGAACTACAAGCACTTGTACCTCCTCAACGTAAATACTCTAATAGTTTGTTCTCCAGAACCGTTAAATTTGGAAATCCCTTCCGGGTTCCTGCTTTCCCAACTGTACTAACATGCGGAAGATCACGTGTAATGTGAACGGACATCTTGCTGTTCAGCTCCTTACATAGTATTCCTGCAACTGATGTCCCTGATAGTAGCCCCTTACATCAAAGTGGCACTGTGCCTTGTTTGGGGTTAAAATGAAAAAAAAAAAAAAAACAGAGAGAATACAAAAGATAAAGTAATATAACTAAAAAAATCTAGTATTCACTATACTACAACATGCAGAAATTGTGCATCAATCACTAAGTATATTAATACAACGAAAGGGACACATGCATGTACACATACATATATACGTATACAATATATCTATTCATATTCATACAACATTTCCTTCAGCTAGCGTATACATTAACTCACCGGAAGTATATTTTTGTTTTCATTTTCGAAAGAGTTTAACTGGCGGAAAGAAAGACAATCGAAAAAATGTCCTTGTTTTCCAATCAAACTTTTATGACAAAACAAGTTCCATAAAGTAATGAAGCGTCGCAACAGAAAACATTAAATAACGAGACATTTATTAAATTTAACTGAAATTGTTACAAATTTAATTACAATAATTCAAAATAAATTATAGTAACAATTTAGAAATATAATTTAGTTCCAAATAATTATTTCCAAAATAACTATTTTATCATAATTCATAGATAAATTATAACATTTAGTGTAGAATATTATGAAACGAGTTAAATGTATTTTTAAAAATAACGTTTTCGTTTTTTGATAAGGATACCGCTTTTAATTAAAAATAATAGAACTATGAAGTAATTTTTGGATTGTCTTCTCGATCGTCTAGTATACTTTTTCCAAAATCAAAACAAAAATACTTCCGGTGTGTTAAAGTGCACTTTTGCCTTTCTTTCTTGTTTAATTAAAAACATTCAAATATTTCATTAACTTTTTGCATTTAGAACAAAATCATTAATAGAACAAAAAAAAAAATGACATTAAAATTAGTTTGCACACTCCCTGATTCTTCGGAATAACTTTTCTCTCTCGAATTGTAAATCAGACGAACATTGTTCTGCCACAATTCAAACGATTTTTCTAAAAGTATTGAGTATCGGCCATCTTGTTTTTTTTCATTAAATGAAAAAAACTTCCGCCATTTTGAAAAACGAAATGTTCTCGGCAGCTGTTTAACTGATTGGATACAATTTCAATTGCCCAGCGGGTGTTTGAGTCTCTACACACGGGAAGCCGTATTGCTTTTAAGATTACGTCGTTTTATGGTTCAACACGTCTGGAAAA
Organism: Euprymna scolopes; assembly: GCF_053919585.1. NCBI lineage: Eukaryota > Metazoa > Mollusca > Cephalopoda > Sepiida > Sepiolidae > Euprymna > Euprymna scolopes. The sequence continues at coordinate 26,034,947 of NC_136482.1, forward strand.
GCGTAATAAATCAACAGTCTATTTCATGTATGGATGCACAAAAAGGAAATAAAAATTATTTCATACTCGGTTTTTAATCTTTCCGACTCAAGTGATTTTCATATTGGATAAATATTTATATCAAGTGAATAGACAGAAAAACGGTAATTACGTTAATTACCTTGTTTTACACCAGGATTTATTATAAACGATATCACACACATCTGTTATTAAAGTAAAACTGATGTAATCAAGACTTTCTCTTACATACTTTAATCATACCTAGTACATGTTAAAATATACCTTGTTTAATGGTTGAATGTTGTTTGTGAAACACCCGTTTTAATTATAATTAGCGGTTACCGGGTGGAACGATAAATTTGTCGCCCTGATAAAGGGGTTACAATATACATCGAAAGCCCAAAAGCTTAAACACATTATCAGTTACGACTACAAACAACCGTTTATTATGGTGACTTACTAGCTTGCATTACTCGATTATTGTAAGCAAAATCACACAACTACTTCAAACAAATGTATTTCTTTCTGGAACATATAATCTCTCTCACATCTATGCAAATAGTAATATAACTTTTTATAAAACAGATGATAAGAATCGTCCATTATAAACAAGAAGGGATACAACATATAGGAATACTATTTAAGTCATCGTTTTGTAAAAAAAAGGAGAAATTCTCTACTTATATAACAGCAAATGATGGAGTACTGTTGCCACATCTGGGCAGGAGCTACTAGAAGCAGTTTATCCCACCTTGACAGAGTTCAAAATAGACTTCGTAGCTTAGTGGGCGATGCCCTTTTCTCTTCCCTGCAACCTCTTTCCCAAAGAAGAGACGTAACGAGCCTGTCTCTGCTTTATCGTTATTTTCATGGCAAATGCTCGTCTGAGCTCCAATCTATGTTCCCCCCTCGCCAAACTTTGACGAAAAACACTTGTCTATCAAAAACTACTATCAATAATTTCCCACATTCTTTATCTGTGCCTAAACCTAAATGTAGATTCCATGAACAAAGCTTCTTTCTTAGAACTGCATGCCTGTGGAATTCTCTTCTGTTTGTCTGCTTTCCAGTTGACTGCAATCTGATTTTCTTCAAGTCCAACATAAACAAGTTCTTGATGAACCGTCCTCTCAAGTAATCCAATTTACAAAAACCCCACTACTTATGATTACTATACTATGATAACATTGACTAATGCGTACCCATTAACCCTTATCCTCGAGTGGCCTCCGGACCTTGATAAGCGATGACTCCTTTGTAAAAAAAATAGCGAGAGATGATTTGAGAGAGGGGCAATGCATTAAACAGATAGAGACTAATTTGCAAATTTGTCTTTATTTAAAAAATTATATGGCTTGACAAACTTTATTTTAAAAATTATATGGTTTAACAAACTTTATTTAAAAAATTATATGGCTTGACAAACTTTATTTATAAAATTATATGGCCTAACAAACTTGATTTATAAAATTATATGGCTTAACAAACTTTATTTAGAAAATTATATGGCTTAACAAACTTTATTTATAAAATTATATGGCTTAAAAAACTTTATTTATAAAATCATATCGCTTAACAAACTTTATTTAGAAAATTTTATGGCTTAATAAACTTTATTTATAAAATTATATGGCTTAATAAACTTTATTTATAAAATTATATGGCTTAATAAACTTTATTTAAAAATCATATGGCTTAACAAACTTTATTTAAAAATATATGGCTTAACAAACTTTATTTCTAAAATTATATGGCTAAACAAACTTTATTTAAAAATTAAAAACAGATAGAGACTAATTTGCAAATTTGTCTTTATTTAAAAAATTATATGGCTTGACAAACTTTATTTTAAAAATTATATGGCTTAATAAACTTTATTTAGAAAATTATGTGGCTTAACAAACTTTATTTAAAAAATTATATGGCTTAACAAACTTTATTTAAAAAATTATATGGCTTAACAAACTTTATTTAAAAAATCATATGGCTTAACAAACTTTATTTATAAAATTATATGGCTTAAACTTTATTAAAAAAATTATATGGCTTGACAAACTTTATTTAAAAGATTATATCGCGTGACAAACTTTATTTAAAAAATTATATGGCTTAACAAACTTTTTTTAAAAATTATATGGCTTAACAAACTTTATTTATAAAATGATATGACTTAACAAACTCACTTTTTCTTGATTTAAATAATCTCACTCGAGTAAAATAGTTGATCCAACGGTCATAACCTTTTTTCTAATAATCATATAAAAATGCAACATGCATTTTTGTTCAGTTAGGAAATATTTAAAAGTCATTTTTTGCAGTGAAATTTTAAAGCACAAATTTCATTGCAGGACAATCTACTCTCTATTCCCTCTTTCTTTTCACTATCGTTTTTTTTTCATGACACGTGCTCGGCTGAGCTTCAATCTATAAAACATTCGCAACTAAACTTTGCCTTAAACTAAACGAACAAAATTTCTTTTCTAGAACTAGCCGTCTATGGAACACAATTTATCGAGACTGCTTTCCAACTGAATATAACATCTTCTTTTTCAAATCTCATATATGTTGTTGCTGAGCAGTCCTCTAAAATACTTAAACCTAAATTACGCTATTACCTATCATCAAGGTGTTGACTCATAGTCTATCCGACACTCATTAACTGTTATCCTCGAGTGGTCCTTGGGCCTTGATAAGCGGTAACCTGCTAGTAAGAAAACAAAGAAAAAAAATCACACAATCTTTTCTGATTTCAATAGGTGATCCAACAAAGATGTAATATATAAACTGCCATAAAAATCCAAGAGTTGGTCGCCGTAGAGTAAGAATATCGTTGGAGTTTACTTACGACCGGCAAACATTGATTTCAGACTATTTTTGTTCTAATCAATAGGATTGGCGATAGGCAATTTTATTGTCTTTGGTATATAATGGATAACCTTATGTTAGATAGCGATTACATCAGCTAGTATTAATATTGACTCTTATCGATCGTGCCAGTCCAGCTGATATGGCGTTTGGAATATGAAACGACTCCCAGGAAATATACAGGTAGAGATGTCATGTAATGTTGAGTGAGGTGAAAATAAGTCAGAGTAGAGTGAAACAAAAAGACGTGATTTGTTATGGCGCATGGCATCTCAAATAATGAAGAAAAATAAAATGTGATTAAACTGTATGATGCTATTTCTGTATTTTTGCAAAACTTTTTCAACCATTACGTTTTGTATCTTTAAATGTCTACTTTCTTTCCTTTTTATATAAAGAACTTTATTTTCCTATTTTTAAGAAGCGATTCTATCTTTTTGTAAAATGACCTTGACTTTCTTTTTCTGTATTCGAGAACCATTGCTTATCAAGGTCCAAATTTCACTCAAAGATAATGGTCAATGGGTAAAATAGATGATGGGAAAGACTGCTTGGACTAGATAGATATTGATTATTTAAGAAGGCGACCAAACAAGCGTTTATTAATACTGCATTTGATAATTAGCTGATAAAATCAAACTGAATGCTCAAAAATGCGAGTTCTTCCGAAATATGATAAAACAGCAAACATTGGTCTATGTTATTAAAAACAAAAAAGATTTTTAATATATAAAGTGAACGTTTATATTTAATCTTAATCAACATTTTGTTTCTTACGAGTAAAAATATAAGGTTGACTAGAAAGTTCTTGCGAACATTTAAATCCAGATGAACATATCTCGGCTGAAATAAAAATTTATTGATCGAAATTAGCTCCATCAGAATCAACACACTCTTGCCAACGCAAAGCAAGTATACTTATGCGAGTAACCTAAAAATCTTGTGTTCTGGTGGCGATGAAGTCGCTGAAGGCGGTTTTTATATCGCTTAGGTTTTTGAAGCATTTCTCAGGCAGAAAGTTGTCGAGATGCTTGAAAAGTGGTCCACTCGGTAGGTGAAAGGTCTGGAGAATATGGCGGATGAGGCAGAGTTTCGTAGTTCAATTCGTTAAACTTCTGAAGGGTCGGTTTAGCAACGTGCGATCGGGAAATTTCGGGGAGGAGAATTGGGCCTTTTACTGTTGACTAATGCTGTTGAAGTTTCTGATGCATTTCATCTATTTATTGACAGTACTTGTCCGCCGTAATGGTTTCGCCTGCATTAGAAAAAAACCCTCATAGATGAAACCGATCGCAGCACCACCAAACAGTCAGCGTGACCTTCTTTTGGTGCAACTCATAATCTTTAGCAATTCTCCATTTCATTGTCTAAACAAGTTGTTGAATAAACATCAAATTTGTTTCGCCATTCTTTTACTTTACTCTGAAATTTTTTTAAACATTAAGTAAAAGAAGATATACTCTATTTTTATTGGGTATCAAAACCGGACTTCGCACTGAGAGTAGAGCACTTGCAAGTATTTACTACATAAACAAGTACAACACCACTATATTATTGCTAGCAAACTAAATTGAACATTCCTCGCTAGGTTCTGGGCAAAGAGCACAATACACAGCTATGAACTACTAAGCGTAGCGACAACTGATGCATAATCTTAAATATCTACTCATAAGTCCACACACACATAGACAAAAATATTTTCTTCGCATAACACTTTTTGCGCTTTTATTAACTCTTTATTTTATTGTCATTTTGTTGTATAGTTTTTTTTAGTTGTGCATTTAGAGGATTTGAGTAAAGGCTAGCCCCGAGTATGTATTTCGATTCTCTGAGTTGGAAGACAAATGATACAAATTAAAAGGTTGAAAGACACGGATACATCTTTCATAAGATTTTTTTTAATTACTAAAATACTGCGATCGAAAACTGTTACATAGCGTCGCATCAACCCTTAAGTTTATATCTTTCAGAACCACCGCTCACTGGATCGACTTGTTCTGCCCGGTCGTTTGAATCCCATTTTTCTCCTCAACGGAAATTGTTTTTTCATACACACAATAATAGAAACGCCGAGTCTTCTGTGTTTCAGTTGAGACTATTAGACCGCGACACAGTTGTTCAGAAGTTCTCTTTACTAATCCCTACGTTTTGGTAGATTTAGAGAGAGCTTCACAATTCGGTTGGTACATTTTAAATTACGTGAGCGTTCCCTCGCTCCTAAAATAAACTGACTTAACTTTCCAAAATCGTTACCAGGTACCTGATCCTGTGACGTCACAATCTGGTGATAAATCACACCATGTTTCAAATGAGTACTAAGTACTCATCAAACTATCTCTAGTATGACACTGTATTAAAACAGATATGAAACCGTGTTCGCGACGAGTTTGAACTCAATAACTTCGTCAACTGAAGTGAAACCCGTTTCTTAATGTATATACTAGCTAATTTCTGTGCGTTCGTCATCGCAGGCTCAAATATATCACATTTCTTCTCTTTATATTAAAAAAACAATTCTAAGATTTTTCACACTAAACCGATCAACAGAGTAACTTTGATTCAATAAATAGACAAAACCTACGCAGCATTGATTCTTGTCTTTACAAAGTACAAAATTGATTTCACAATCTAGTGGTGTGATCTCTTCTCTTTTCTACAGTCTTTTCCAAAAGGAAAAAGAATCTCACTAGCCTTTCTCTTCTATACTGTTATGTCATAGTAAATTCTCGAATGAGCTCCAATCCCTTGTCCCTCTCTGTAAAACATTCACAGAAACAACTTAAATGGAGTAACAAGTGGAGTTTATGTTTATTTGTGGCGGCCTTGTAACTCTCGCATTCCTATTTTTTGTCGTTCACGCCTCATATTCCATTGGCGATGCTTCCGTCAAAAGGGAAAGGATTGCTGTTGCTGTGTTGGGATCTATCCATATATCAAATATCGTTGGTTTAGATTTTAATCTCAAGCAGAAATATTTTAGCTCTTTACATTAAGTAGCTTCATGCCTTGTCTCGAACGATTTCAATAAAAAAAAACTTCGCTTAACTACAACCACAACATTATTTTTCTCTTTTTGTACCCAAAACTTAAAAGGAACTTTCATGAACAAAGTTTCTTTCTTAGAAAAATCCCATCCATGGAACAAGGTACCAATCATCAATCAGTGCTCCCCGACCGATTATAGTATGGTCGTCTTCAAGTATAATGTAAACAAATTCGTGTTAAACCACCCACTTGGATAATCAATTCCTATTAAATAATCTTACGGCCATTATACTAATTGTTTCCGCTCTTCTCGTGTTAGCGATCATTAACCAGCTAACAATCTCTTAAATCTTATCCTCGAGTTATTCACAGGCTTTGATAAAAGGGAGTCCACTAGTAAAAGAAATAGAAAAGAAAACACAAGAAGTGGTCACAGAATGTTATTAATATAAATATAATTGAGTATTTTATTCCGTCTGTCCCTCCGTAAGAAAAATAGTTATCTCAACCCGAGAGACCTTCTTCCTCCCCGTCTTCCTGCCTCTCATAAAGCCATGGAGGCGCAAGTATCCAACTGTGCTTATTAGAGTTACGACTTATATAAATAAACATTTGATAGATTAGATTAAAACCACACGAATCTTTTTTCTATTTCTTGTTTGCTTGACAGAAGATAATGAAGGCTTGTTCGGTTGGTTTCTTTTTAGAACGAGTTTGGTTGAAAGCGCTTTAAGGAAAAGCACAATTTTATTTCTATTTAGAAATAGTGTTGTTTGTTGTTTGTGTTCTTTCATTGCGTTTTTTTTATATCAGAAAGGTTAAAGATAACAGTTTTTGGTGTGTGAAAGGAAAGCAAACCGAATTCAATTGGAAATAATTGGACAAAGATAGAATTTTAAAAAGATGAAAGTGCCACCCGAAATACGTCAAATATTCTAAATTATATTATGTTATTTATATTGTTCTTTTCTTTTTTTAATACGAATACGTGCCACAAAAGATACACCTGTAAGATGTATTGCCTTCATCACGGCTGATAAACTATCAGAATTTGAGAGCTGTTACATCCTTCTTAAAAAGACCTGAAATTGTGCAAAGCACAGACGTTCATTTCCCTGAGGTATATTCTCTATAATTTGCATAAATACATTTTATGGTTTCTCCCTCTCCCGTAAAATAAATGTCATTTTAAAATACTAAAAAAGATTATTTTAAAAGTATTGAATAAAATATAGAAAATTGGTGAGATGATGTCGCAGTTTTCACTTTTCCTACGAAGGGAAAGGTTTCTGCTATTGAAAACTATGAGGTCGCTTTTTCAGTGAAAAGTTTTGCTTATGTGGATCGGCATTTTTACTTTTTCATTTGTCATCCATTTCTTATCCTAATCTACTCCCCCCTTTTCTTAATTCTTCTTTTTTTTCTTCTGCTCTGTCGTCTTCGTCTTTTCGTCTTCCTCTCTTCTCTCTCTCTTCTTTTTCTACTTCTTTTCTTCGTTGTATTCTTCTGGATCTTGACCTTTTATTTTTCGTCTTTCTTCTTCTTCTTCTTCTTCTTTACTCATCTTTTTTATTCTCTCAGTCTTTATAAATTATATCTCATTTATCTTCGTGCCTTTTTTTCTTAATATTTATATTTTTCTTTCTCTTATTATTCTACATTAAATCTCTCGATTTTCTTTCTTTTCTTCTCTTAATTTTATCTTCTTCGTTTTTTCTTCTTCATTAACCTCTACTTTTTTCTTGCCCTCCTCACATTGTTGATTATTTTCCTTCGTTAATTTTTCTTTTACTTTCTTTTCCTATGGTTCTCTTCCTTCATTGTTTAATTTCATTGTTTTACATTTTTTTCTTTTCACAATTTGTCTCTTTATTTATTTCCTTATCTACCTGCACTCTTCTACCTTTTCATCTTCTTTTTCCTCTCCTTCACATCCCTTCTCTTCTCCGCATTCTTATTACTTCGTTTAAATAAAAGAAAGAAAATAGCCTCCTCATTCTTATTTTCTTGCCATTTATACGCTCTCTTCTTCTTCTTCTTCTTCTTCTTCCATAATTCACCACTTCTCCAAGCTTCTTCCGTATATATTAATAGCGCATTTATATGAGATAGAAAAGAATTTTTTAAAATTATGCGTATTTTTTTTTTTCTTTTGTAGAACGATTTGTAGAAAATAACGTTCGGACAAAGCAAAATATTGTGACATATTTGCACCGTTTTTCTTCTATTTTTTTTTAAAAACGATCTTTCGTAATTAACACTCGTCTACTTATTCTAAACAATAGCTATTTATCATCATCATCATCATCATCATCATCATCATCATCATCATCATCATCATCATCATCATCACCATCGCCGCCGCCGCCGCCGCCGAAAAAAAAACATGTATCATGAGCCACACGTTTCTTTAGTTTTATACGCTATCTCCCCCTTTCAGAATTTGTCACTTTCCCAATTTAGTTCTTCACATAAATACGTTTTTCTTCATAACAGTTTCTTTAGCGAGTTAAGGAAATCCATGTTCTTTACAGAAAAACAAAACAATATATTCCAAAAGAAGAAAATATTACATTTTGAATAGAGAAACTTGGTAAAACAAAATGATTTACTCATATAATAAAAAAGATTATAAAGCATACGGTTTTTAACATTTTCAAATTAAACTTACATAATAATGTTTTCAAAAATGTGATTAAGTTTCTCCACTCAAAATTCACGCCAACTACATCGATCAAACTTTAAAGCAAATCGTCGACACCGGACGTACACATCCTACACTCCATAGTTGGATAAATACCACCAACAGAAATAAAGGAAAACACTAAGTCTTTTTGTGAAGAAGTTATTTTTACAACGGAAGTCTCAGAAAGCAAACCGACGGAGGTAAAAAGAAAGAGAAAGGATTTGGCCATGATATGGATCGACTATAAAAAGGCGTTCGGCACGACCCCTCAAACATGGATAATAGAATACTTAAAATGTATAAAATACCAAGCAGGATCATCAAAGTGATAGGAAATGCAATGAGAACATGAAGACTGAAATTGACAGCTGATGGACAACACATGACAGAAACTAACATACAAAGAGGCATCTCTCAAGGAGATTCACTATCACCATTACTGTTCATCATAGCCATGATGCCCCTGAACAATATACTGAGAAAATGCCAAGCCGTATACAAGTTCTGTAATACAGAGGAAAATATGAACCACCTGATGTGCATGGACGATCTGAAACTTTTTGCAAGGACTGAAAAGCAACTAGAGACATAAATAAACACTATCAGGATCTTCAGCCAGCATATCCAAATGGAGTTTGGTATGAAAAAGTGCGTAGTACTAGTTAAAAGAAAGGGGAAATTGGAGACGACAGAAGTCATAAAACTACCCAACCAAATGCGGATGAGAGCACTAGGGGAACAAGATGCTTATAAATTCTTGGGAGTTCTGGTAGCAGACACCATCAACGCAACAGAAATGAAGGAGACAATCGGAAAGGAACACCTCAGAGGAACGAGAAAACTTCTAGAAACTAAATTATATTGCAGAAACCAAGGAAAAGGTATAAATACACGGGCAGTATCATTAGTAAAATACTTTGGACAGTTCATAGGATGGACTAAAGAAGAATTGAGACAGCTCGACCAGAAAACCAGGAAACTTATGACCATGCATAATGTACTACATCCAAGGGACGATGTTGACGGACTCTACGCGAAAAAGAAAGACGGCAAGAGAGGACTGGCTTGTATAGAAGACTGCGTGAATGACAAAAAAACTAGAAAAATGCATAAAGCAAAACACTGAAAGGATAATCATGGCAGCGAGAGATACTGAAAACAATTAACAAAACAGAAAACAAAGACGAAAGATAAGACGAGAAAAGAAAAATGGGAAGAGACACTACTACACGGAAGATTTATAAGGATGAGAATAACGAAAACACTTGGTTATGGATGCAAAAAGAACACTTAAACCGAGAAACTGAACCCCTAATCACTGCAACACAAAATAACTCGATAAAAAACAACCATATCAAAGCAAAGATCGGCAAAACATAAGAAAACAGCAAATGCAACGAGACGAAACGATAAACCGTATAATAAGTGAATGCAGCAAAATGGCCCAAAAGGAACACAAGATCAGACACGACCAAGTGGGAAGAGTAGTACACTGGGAATTATGCAAGCAACTGCATCTCGAATGCACAAATTGTATAAGTATAAGCCGGCAACAGTACTTGAAAACGACAATCACAAAATTCTACGGGACATGGACATGCAAACAGACAAACCCATCCAAGCAAAAAGCCGGATACCGTAATGATTAAGACGAAAAAAAAAAACTCCTGTCAAATCGTAGACTTTGCTGTTTCAGCTGACCACAGGGTTAATACCAAAGAACAGGAGAAACGCAGCAAATACACAGAGCTAGCCAGAGAAGTGAAAGGAAGTTTGATGATGAGGAAAATCGAAATAATACCTATAATAGTAGGAGCACTAGAAACAATCCCTAAAACTTTGAAAAATGAATGGTAGAAATTGGAATCAAAGGAATGACTAGAAAGACAATAATGAAAACAGCTGAAATATTAAGGGAAACCCTTGAATGTGGAGACTGATACACATGCGCGAGCCAGACCACTACTGCAGAGATAAAGCATGAAGAAGCGGTACATGGAACCCAGGATATTGAAACTGCATATCTATAACTTCTCTATCCTATTGCCCCATCACGCTCCCCTCCAAAAGAGTGATGCCAAATAGTCAAGAAGGATCAAGGAGGATGGAAAAACCGAGGTGTGAGCACTGTCCAGACCTTCGGTGGGCAAGTGCAAAGAGAACTGGGAGCTTGGTGAGGCTTATTGCCACTCAAATTCCAGTGGAGACCAATGGTCGCTGCTTAATGGTAAGTGACTGTTGCATATTTATTTGCAAGTGTTAGTGAAAGAGGTGGAGAGTACCGGAAATCTGAGAAACTAGTTGTCACTCAGCTTCCAGGGAGCGCCGTAGGTTGTTTGCAAGGAGAGATTTTTGATGATCTACGTGAAAGCTCCATGTGAGTCGCTAATAATAATAATAATAATAATAATAATAATAATAATAATAATAATAATAATAATAATAATAATAATATAAGAATAATAATAAAAATAGTAATAATAAATAATAATATTACTAATAAAATAATAATAATAATAATAATAATAATAAATAATAACAACATTAATAATAAAATAAAAATTAAAAATGATAATAATAAAAATAATAATAAAAATATTAATAATAATAATGAAAATTAAAAAAATAATATTAAAAATAAAATAGTAATAATAATATAAATAAGAAAATAATAATAATATAATAATGAGAATAATAATAGTAATAATAATAACAATAATGATAATAATAAAAATAATAATAAAATAATAATAATGAAAATAATAATAATCCAAAAATTAATCATAATAATAAAATAATAAAAATAAAAAATGAAAATAAACGTGATAATATGAATAATAATAATAATAATAATAATAATTATAAGAATAAGAATAAAATAATAAATTAAAAATAATAATAATAAATAATAATAATAATAAAATAATAAAAATAGTAATAAAACTAATAATAAAAGTAATAATAATAATGATAATAATAAAAATTATAATAATGATAAAAGTAATAATAATAACAAATAATAATAATAATAAAACATTAATAATGATTAAAATAGTAATAATAATATAATTATAATAAAATAATAATACAGATAATAACAGAAATGATAATAATAAAATAATAATAAAAATAATAAAAACAATAATAATAATAATAATAAATAATAATAATAAAAATAATAATAAAATAATAATAGAATAAGAATAATAATAAAATAATAATAATAATAAAAATAATAAAAATAATAATAATAATAATAATAATAATAATAATAATAAAATAATAATAATAATGAATAATAATAATAATAAAAATAATGATAATAATAATAATAATATGAATAATAATAGTAATAATAATATAAATAATAATAATTATAATAATAATATAACTGTTCGAATGATATTCTAATTATTACATTTGCATAAACAATCATTTTGGACACAAATGTTAATATTTTGAATTATTTGACTTACATTTAAGTAAAGGCATATTTATCGAAGTTACATTTTTCTTTATATTTCCATATGATCTCAAACTCTAGAAGACTATGGATTGCTGTCATATTTGGATGAATTTCCGTCAAATTTTATTGTTCTTGATAAGATGCAGAAACGCATCTGTAATTTTTTTTACATAGAAGTCATCTCTTATCAAGGCTCGGAGGCCACTCAAGGATAGGCTCAGTTTTTGTTCTTCGCTGCACCTTCTCTCTTTCTCTCTCTCACCCTCTCTCTCTCTCTCACAGACGTGATGTTGCTAGTCTCAGAGTCTTCTTATAAATAATATTATGAGATGTGTTCTTCAGAATTGTCTGATCTATTCCCTGCTTCCTTTGTTCCAGGTCATTTTATTTGATGTTAATAAATTCGCCGTTTTCACATCTCATTAAAAAAGCGCTTTTTATTTCAGTAGTTTATTTCTAAGAGCTGCGGGCTTTTGGGACTTTCTTTTTGCTGACTATTTTTCTTCTTCCATATAAACCTGGTCTTTTCAATACTAAGACAAACAGGCATCCCCTGCTTTTTAATAATCACATTTCGTTCTTTTATAGCTTCTCACACTGTGGCATCACGCTTTGTCTGGAGCGATTTTATTAACAAGAATAAGAAATAGATATAAGTCTTTGCTCTGTGAGAGAAAAACAGAATAGTAGATCGCTCAGTCTGAACTGAATTCATTCGTAAAGTCGAAGTGAATGCTTTTTATTCACTGGCTTCTACACTGATATAAGAGGTGATACTCCTTCCCCAGTATAACTCTGCTAACTTTGATATTCACTTTATAATTCTATAAGGAGACAGCAAGCACAAATCGAAATATAATAACTATCCTTTTCATCAATCGAAGAAGGGATCATTCTTCTTGCTCCTTTAGGTGTGTTGCATATCTCTCTACATCAACAGCCGAGTTTCTGTCTGACTTTGTTCTTTTATAGAACCAAGGAATTTTTAGAAAAAAGTTTATTTTTTCGTGTATTGGTTTGTAATTTTATTCATTATAACAGCCTTCAGCTTCCTTTTCATATTTGACATTTTTCTTACTATGGAGGAGTTTTTAATGAATTATTTAGTGTTATGGGGTGCTAATTAATCAATTTCTCAAATACTCTCCAGTCCAACAAATTGAAATCATAGGTAATATAAATGTTATGTAATCATGGTCATTTTTCTTTATGAATTTCGTCTCTTTGTTAGTGATATGTGATGTTTCTTTTACGTTTTCTGATGTAAAGTGATTTTTACTTATTACATATCGAATATAATTTCAATAATTATAGAAGCAATTAGTCTGATGAACGACAATTTCAAAAACTACCAGCAAATATACCGAGTGAACCAAGTACACAAGAAATATAAACAATTGCACTTAAAAAGATCTCTCGGTTAAGTTGTCTTAGATAGTGAGTGAACGTCTGGCATCCGCTGCTAGAACAAAATGATAATAATCTATTAAAAAAGACGAGAGAAATATCCTTGTGAATAACATTTAAGACTGTTTCTATTTTTGTTAAGATAGCATCACTTAGCAACAATCTAATATATAAAAGGTTATAGGTATGGATGCCTATCGCCATATTTTCAAACTCTATCTCCTCTGAAACTAAAAGTTCTAGAGCGGCGCTAGGAGCCTCAATTGCTGTTTTTTTTTGTTTTTTTTTACGGATCATTATTTTATGCATCGGTTAAAATAGTTCTTAAGTTGTCAAAAATGTGTCAAAATTGAAAAAATAGTTATACATTTTGTACATTCGTTTTAGTTTATGTTTTAATTTTTAATTTTTAATCACTTCATATGCGTGTCACGTTGATAGAGTGGTAACATCACCAGCTTTGACTGCTATAGTTTCGAACTGATGTCACCTAAGTACTTTGTTTCGCTTTTGAAATCACGACTATAATAATATATACGAAATCTGGAAAAATGAAAATATCATATTTAAGCGTGTTTTACGCCCGAGCAAAGTCGGGCGCCACCTCCACTAGTTATAATTATAATATTAATTTAAGGATAAAATAATGCTACATATTTAACCCGATACGTCTTTCGAATCAGAAACACCTTTCTCAAATCGGTGAATTTTAATATTTCCTGATTGTACCTCATATTCGCAATTACAAAAACTGTGGCGTGACCGCCTTAGGGAGCGATACCGCTCCCCATTGAGGAGATTGAGACCCTTTGAACACTGAGTAAGGCCAGTTAATTATGCTGATATTGTCTGTTAAACATTATTGGGTGCCCGGAAAACGGCGGGTAACCTATCTGAAAGGATGAATTTACTGTGTTTTTGTAAAACAGACAACTTTTTACCGTTTAAGAAAAAAAATGACAAGAGATATCATTTGAAAAGTTGGAACGAAATATGATTTCGTTCTTGGCATGGCGAACCCCGGTCCGGGGATGTCTGGCTTTCTGAGTGCGAGAGGTCAAAGTGTTAACCTTTCGGGGCGTGTGAATGAATTTGAGTTCTGATCCCAGATTTGCAAGCATATGAAGGTTTGCAGGTTTGCACACATGCAAGGATCCGGGACTTCCCCAAATAACGTTTTTAGTTCTGATTGGTCTGGGGAACAGCTTACCCTACCTCATCACCTTCCAATATAAGCAAATGCCCAGGCCAGAGGACAGGAAATCGGAGCCAAATCTCGAGGCAAGAACACTCACCCAAGAGAACGCCCCCCCTTTTTATATCACGGTCGCAATTGTGGAGAACAAAGAATAAGATTTCGGACTGTTTTCTGGTGTAAACGAACTGAACAATTGTATATATGTAAAACATCTGTAATTTCGTGAATTAACTGTTAGTAGACTAGAAACCTCTGTGTTTGTTTTCTTTTGATCTGCATGAGGAGCTAATTAATTTTCAGCGGACGCCGGCATTGCGACGCGGAACAATGTTGCAAAGAAATCCCGAAGAGGACGATCATGGCAATTGCAGTTTCGACGGGGCCAGAGGCCACATCTGCTGACATGCGGCGAGAGTTCTTACAAAACGACTTTGTATTTCACTTTGCAGTGGAAATGACGGCAGAAACATCAGAAAAGATTATGAAAGTTTTTCCTCGGTATATATGAAAACTAATACGCGTCAAATTCTTGAATAATAAGGAAACGGTGATTGGTAAAAAATGCAACTTAATTCATGAAATATACGATAAGTATTAGTCAACAGAAAATGGAAATTTTTGTTTTAACCGAATCGTTTGCCGGAAAGAATGACATAGGGTGTCCGTATCGTAGAGATGTTTATAGAACGGTAGTTACGTCCTGACACAGATCCCCTAGTGTTAAGCATTATATAACAATCGACGCATCCCTTTTAGATCAAGGAGTTGACGGGTTTTCTCTTCGAGCTCTCGGCCTCATTAGTGGCAGAGTTTTAATCGTAGAATTAATCCTCCCAGAAAAGTATCTCGATTTGGGTCATTGCGCAGGAATTGAACGTATATAGACATTGTATCATGGAAAAATAACGCAAGTTTATTTCTTTAAAAAATATTCTTTTATTTAAACATTTCAACCCTTACGAACATTATCAGACAACTACTTAATATGGCCGCCAAATTCTAACTGTCACGGCTGAATCCAGATTTCAATTGCTATAGACGAAATCAAAGTTGCAACTAAATTATAAATTTTCACTCGTGACGGAAACGAGATAGATAGAGATAGAAAGAAAGAGTATGAAAGAAAGAGAGAAGAGAAAGAATATGAATAAGACGGAGATGCATATCTATTGTCTTATTAAATCTCAGAGAATTGTTCTGAATTTTTACCTTTAAGAATCCGATATCAGTCAGCATTGATTTGACGTTTTTAACAACAAACTGACAGCTCCAGATGAATCTATTCTGATTGACAACAGGCGCTATGTTTTTATAACACGTTTTTTTTATTAACTCTACGTGTCTTACGTAAACGAAAAGGAAATTCGGTATAAGGCGTTTTAATGTGAGAAGCTCAAGCTTCCCCAAAAGGGTTCTTTATCATCACACCGCACTGTAGTATGACAATGAAAGTCTGACTTGCTCATCGTATTCTATGATTCCTCTTTTGACTATTTCCTATTAGAGTAGTTCTGTGATAATATCGGTGTTATCCCTCATTTATTAGGACGAAAAGAAAAGAAAGAGAAAAAAATTATGAGAAACAAAAGAGGAAATGTTTATTAGATATGAAGATAAGGAATTAAGGTTGGTAGAAATACAATAAATGGAATGTTGTTCAGCAACGAAAACAAAAGGAAGCTGAAGTAGGTAATATGTGGCGATGATTGAGACTAAGAAAGTTAATATATTTTGGAGTTGGTTTTTAGAGTGGTGGCGAGTTTTACTATAGTTTTTACAAAAATTAGAAACGGTTATATGCAGTCTTGTGTATAACGGTTGACGACAGTGATAACCGAAGAAAGTTGCAAGTCCTGACTGCTTGAAAACTATTTCTGTGGTTTTCAAGAAATCTGGCGAAAGAATTGGCCCATTAAATTATAGCCCCATTAGCCTCCTTCACTTTTCGCTAAGATATCTAAGTCCGTAATTAACAAAGCTCTAATCCATCACCTTACAGATGCTAAACTTCTGACCGACAAACAACATGGATTTAGGAAAGCCTGTTCCACAGTAGATATCCTAACTGCAACCTCTGAACGTATATCCCATTCGCTGGACAAAGCAGGGGAGAGTAGAGCGGTAGCTTTAGATATATCTAAGACTTTTGAAAGGGAATGGCATGAAGGTCTTCTCAGGAAAATCAGACCATACGGTATCACTGGACGAATACTTAACATAATTAAATCCTTCTCAAGTAAGAGAAAAATCCAGGTTGTCCTCGACCGCCCTACATCTAAACATTATGATATAAATGCGGGAGTGCCTCAGGGGTCTAACCTTGGACCTATATTATCTCTAATATTCATAAATTGCCTCCCTGACAAAATTGTCTCTGAGATAGGCATATATGCTGATAGCACCACGCTCTATAACAGGTACGACAGGAAAACAAATGAGCTAAGGAAATGGCTGGGTCATCTGCTACTAGTCTCTCGCTCCTAGACAAAGTTCAAAAGATAGTCGCTAACCTGATAGGTCCTGAACTGTCATTTAAACTTTAGCCTCTGTCCCATCGACGAAATGTTGCATCCCTCTGCCTGTTCTACAAGTATTTTAATGGTGAATGCTCCGACGAACTGCAAGCGCTTGTACCCCCTCGACATAAACACCCCCGACAAACCCGACAAGCAGCTAAATCCCACCCTTACACACTAGAGATCCCTAGATGTAAGAGAGCTTTCTACTCCAGTAGTTTCTTCCCCAGAACTGCTGGACTTTGGAATTCCAGGTCCCTGCTTCCCCAACTGTATTGACATGCAAAAGTTCAAATGTAATGTGAACAGACATCTTGCTGCCTAACTCTCTACATAGTACCTCTGTTGCTTATGTTCCTGATAGTAGCCCCCTACATTAAAGTCGCAATGTGCCTTGTTTGGGGTGAAAATGTAATTTTAAGAAGTTTGACACCGTCGAAGGCAGATCGTAGCTCGGCGTAGATTGAAATGTGTTGATGTCAACTAACAAACACAACGTAAGCAACATACGTAGACGTGGTGTTATATAGGGGTTTTATTAAAAGAGAGTCTTATTAAAGTGCTGTTGTATCTTAGAGAGAGAGAGAGAGAGAGAGAGAGAGAGAGAGAGAGAGAGAGAGAGAGATGTTCGTATTATGACGAATGCTGTTATTTCTTCTCACGACCGGCCGTGGTTTTCATCATCAAGAATTCAAAGCTTCATTCTAAGTTTCACAAGTGACCGTCTCGCTTCTAGACGTTCGAATCCTCAGACTCTCTCTCTGACTCTCCCCCAGTTTCTCCTTGCTTCTAACTATATCTAGAACTTCCCATTTTTCCATGACATCATACACATGTTAAAACATGTGCCTTCTTCCACGTGTTCTGGACATGCGTGTCCAAAACTTTTTCCTTTGTTTACAAAAGGAATTTTAACCTATATTCTCAGTAACCTATATTTCCAATATGTTAAAAACATGTTTATTAAATTATCTTGTAGCTGCATTCTTTCAATTGAATTTTTCATAACAAAATTGACAACGCACATTCTTTTCTTGAAACTATTTTATCTCTAAGCTAAAACAATCGTTTTTTTACATTCCATTTTCTAATTCTCTCGCGTAATCTATTTCTAAACCTAATTTACGAGGTTCGAATTTCGTCTATGCTATTTCATTTTCATTTTAACTAAATCTCTCTATTTTTATACTTACATGAAAAGGGAACAGCCCTTATCATGTAACAGTGGATTTTAGCGTAAGGTTGATCGATGGTGTGACTTAGAAAGAGAGAGTGCAATTCATATTTACAGAATGTGTTAGAATTTTTGTTTTGTTTAATTTTATTTTTATAGTACGAATCCCTTAGCAGCCACCAATAAGATCATTTCTAAGAAAGCGGAAATTGATGTACGCGACCCGCTACATTCGGAGTTCTGATTTCAACCCTTACAACGACACGGCAAGAAGAAAAGGAGACGATTGAAAAGAATGTTAGGATCGATGTGCTGAGCAAAGGACTACCTTGAATTATATCTGGTTGAAGTGACAAAGATCGACCCTTATCAGTGATGAAACTCTGGAGAAAGTAAAGAAAAAAAAAACAGAACTCGCAAAAATGAAAAATAAATATCGCACAAACTTTTACAGAAAAAAAACGAAGTGAAAAAGTGATCGAAAAAAATGAAAGAAAAATTATACAACAAAGCAAACATATATAAAAGAATGAACTACAGTATTTCAAAAGAGAGAAACTAAAGAAAAAGAGGCCGATTGAAAGAAAAACGAAGAAAAATAGAATATGAAGAAGCAAAGGAATAACACGGAAAAAGAAAAAAACATATGAGCAAAGGCGACGGTTCTTTCTCTTTATTTTAACCATTAATGAGCCGTTCCACTTAAGTTAACAAATTTACCGAATTTCCATTACTAACGATTACTATATTGTCCAATGTACTACTGTACACTCTTAACCCTTATCCTCGAGTGGTCTCTTAGCCTTGATAAGTGGTTATGCCTATGTAAAAAAAATGACAAGTTGTAAACATCTGTTCTCGTTTGTGAAAACTTATATGTTTCCATTTTTGTTTGTGAAGACTCTTGCAGAAAGAGATTGAGTAGAGACGACGACACAGTGAGAAGTGCTCCTGAATGTATTTGTTTTATTGACTGTCTATAAAGTACCTATTTACAATGCCTCCCCACGGAACAGAGTAAGACACCAGGGTCGTTTTTTAACGTGGAGAAAAGGTACAAAAATAAAAATTGTCTCAGCCGTGAAGGACCTCTCCTCCACCGAAAGAGAACAAGAAATGGAAGGGCAGCATCTGAAGAACAGATACTACACTTTGATTTTGGTAAAAAAAGTAACTTTATTTTAAAAAAAGGGTTGATATGACGTTATCCGTCGACATCTACATGTATAAAAGAAAGATGATTACGGGTCAAAAGTAAAATGAACTGTGTGTTAATTGCTTTACTGAAAATAAGCACTTTACTTAAACGACATATAAAAGTGCGTTAAATATAAATACATGATATGCCATAACGTGAACAGATTAAATAAGTTGAACGGAAATTAGAAACATTATGTAGTAATGCGTATTATATATTGCAGTTGTAGATAGTTCATAGAATGAGTAAGATTGCTGTGATTAACATTGTTGTTTTTATGTTAAAAATTAAAAAAACATCAGAGATGATGTATTTCTGTTGTACTGTTTCATGTTATTCCTTCGTAAAATTGTATTAAGTTTGGTTTGGTTGTTTGGTTTTACGGTATATCAACCCTTTTCGGGTTATTTAATGTCGAATCCAGTTATCTCGGAAATAGTATTCATGTTGTATTCATGTTGTATCCAGTTATTTTGTAGGTTTTTATCTTCAAGCTTTTAGTATCGTCAATCGCTAGTTTGTAGTGTTTGGTTTTGTGGTTTTATAGTGGATTTTATCGTTTTAGTTCCCTACCCTGCAGAACATTACTGAGTTTTGCAATGGGAGAGAGAAAAAGTCACAGTATTAATGTTTGGTACATTTTAATTTAGGAAACCAGTCAGGAAGTGTGGGAGATAGAAAAGAAAGATGGAATGGAAAAAAGGAAAAAGGGGGAAAAATGTGTTTTTTTGTTTGTTTTTTTTGTTTTGGGTTTGCAAGACATAATTAAGCTTTGCAAAGCAAGTAGAAAAACAACAAAAAAAGTATCAATGTTTAGTGCATTTCGTCTTAGGAAGTCAATATCTTCAGACAACCTGATCTGGTAGCACCAGAAAAATTGTTCTGTAAAAAATGGTGGAGTGCCTGGCAAGTTCAGAAGTCCTCTGCGTAGAAGGTGAAAAAAAAATCTCCTGATTTTTTAGGGGGAAGGAGAAAGGTAAATGGGGGAATGCCTATCCAGATAAAACGTGATTGAAGCTCTTTTGGTAGCAGGTGAAATAAACTTCTTCTTATTTTTATAGGGTGTATAAAATGGGGCAATGCTCGATAAAATCAGAGACGATTTGAAGGTTCTTTGGGCTACAAGTCGTTCTGCTTTTTTCTTCTACCTCAATGGAGGCACGAAGTTGATTTCCCCTTTCTAATATGAGAAGCATGTACCAGTGGACAAAAGTCTGTCCAAGAAGGAAATATTTTTCTTTATGCTTTTTAAGCTTACTCAAATTCCCTTTGGCTGACCCTACAGTTAAATGTACATTTGTGATTCCTGGTTCAGAAAACACCAGGTCCGCTTTTGCTTTGTTGTTCTGTTTTGGGATTGACTTTCATATCATATATCAAACGAAGTAGAAGACCAAAAATAATTTTTAAAAATAAATAAATAAATAAACGTTCAAGTCAGCGATGTGTTGAACATGGGACTACGTAGCATTGATAAAATATTCATATATCAATGATCCGATCAAAAAATGTTATTTGAGTATTTGATTGGAAATTTGTTCAACAATGTGACAAAATGTTTTGAGGCTTTAAATGATTGTTATTTTCAGTAATTGAGTTCATTTAAAATACTTAATGAGCATTCACAATTAGAGGTCAAACACCAATATCATTTACTTATTAATCTAATAAGTGAAGAGATTAGTATCATTTTAATATCAGAGCTTTTTTATAAGGTGTCGCCACTTATCAGGACCAAAAAGTCCCGAGGATAAAGTTTAAATGAGCGTCAGATGAACGATGAGACAACACCGTGATGATTAGTAATGATGGTATGACGATATCGTTCGGCGGAGCTTGAAGACCACCAACATAGATAAGTCTCTAAACTACACTATTTCTTATACGGACCCGGATTACGTAAACCATTTATATTTCAATTACTACCGTGTTTGAATATGTGGTTAAGTGTTAGTTTTACTAATTTAGAACTGTTTACAACTTCACCGTTCATTCATTTATAGTTCATAGATCAGATTCTCAGCTATGTTTTGAAAAACAAATTTTAAATTTTCTTTTAGTAAAACAAAAGTTATAATAAAATTACTGATGTTCAAAACTTCTCAGAATCTGTAAGGAACGGAGAGACAGTTTCTTTTGATTGGCTGTTGGTTACCATAGCAACTTCACCAACATTCAGCAAGAGGAGCTTCTTGTGTTTCAAGCCCCGACTGGTCTTCCGATGAACATTCAACCGAAGAAGCTTCTTGTATTTCAAGCCTCGACAAGTTTTCCTATGAACATTCAGCCAAAAGAGCTTCTTGTGTTTCAAACCCCGACTGGTCTTCTGATGAACATTCACTACGAGGAGCTTCTTGTGTTTGAAGCCCCGACTAGTTTTCCGATAGACATACAACCAGAGTAGTTTCTTGTCTTACAAGCTCCGACTGGTCTTCCGATGAATATTAAGCCAGAGGAGCTTCTTATGTTTTTCAAGCCACGACTGGTCTTCTGATGAACAGTCAGCCAGAGAAGCTTTTTGTGTTTCAAGCCCCGATTCGGCTTCCTATGAACATTCAGCTAAATGAGCTTTCTTGTGTTTCAAGCCCCGACTGGTCTTCCTACGAATATTCAGCCAGAAAGCTTCTTATGTTTCAAGCCTTGACTAGTGTTCTCATGAACATTGAACCAGAGGAGCTTCCTCTGTTTCAAGCTCCGACTTTTTATGATAGAAGAGCGTACGTACTATTGGAATTACTCGGTTCGTGAATATGGGGCCTATTAAGTATAGCGAAGGTGGGATTGCAAGAATTTCGAAGTCGTCCAAGCTCGATCATTGACACTGCCTAACGAGAGAGGTTACAGCTTAGATGTGTTGCACTTAGTTCCGTGATATCATATACTTTGCCAAGACCAGGATTTGTAACCGGTGGGGGACTCGGGCCTGTTGGTGCTCGTGACCAAGGAATCCGTGTATTTTCTAAGAGGTCGGTCCCGTGATCACCGAGCATGTTATAATGGTGATGATTCGGCAGAGTTTGATGATTTAAGACTGGGTCAGCAAGAATTTATCTACATTGGGCTGGAAAGCGACCATATTGTGGTTAGCTGGGAACTAGCCCCGCAGTGATGTGTTCAACAATCGGGTAGTTCTAGATAATAAACCTTATTCATATAAGTTTTGTTTAACTTTATGTAGAGAGAGGGAGAAAGAAAGAGAGAGAGAGAGAGAGAGAGAGAGAGAGAGAGAGAGAGAGAGGGAAGAATACTTTTGATATTGGTTGTATCCATACGAGTTAATTTTGTGAATGTTTACAGTAGGGAACCATAGATTGAAGCACAGCACCATTAAAATAAAGATAGTTTAGATAAAAACTAACAACGTCTCGTCTCTGAGAAAAAGGTAGTAGAAAGCAGAAACGCGGCATCACCCACTAGATTTTTGAAGCCGGTATTGTACTTTATAAAGATAGAAAACGGTGCGCTAAGCAGAACCTCAGAAGATGTTGCAACAGTATTCCAGTTTATTTTTACAATTGGCCGCATAGATTTCAAAGATTATCACCAGCAATGTGCTGTACATGCTAATCAAATCCATCTGCTCGAATGATTCCAGTGTGCATATAATATCTCTTACGTTTTGTGTGTCTTTATTTCGCACGCATTTACTGTTGTAGCCTTTCAGGCCGGTAATAGCCAAGGCAAACACGACGGTATACTTAACCAAAATTATATTAGCAAAAGTATGGCGCAGAAGTACACGTCATGGTTCTTGTACTATATCTACAAGGAATCATTAAATGTGTTTCCTTCCTACCGCAGAAAGATGTGACACTAGATCAGAAGGTGGAAAGAGTCAAACCAGCGACTCTAAGGGAAGAGCACTCTGGCCTTTTAAAACTTGCCTAGACAGCTTGTCAACATTCCCAGTCGGACACCTCCGGCAGTAAGCAATAAACTGTCCTCACATGGAAGTCAGAGCGGCTAGCCTGTGAGATTGGACTTCCTAGGACTACCCAGAACTAATGACTCTATTCGCCAGATAAAAGGCCACCGAAATGATCCAATTCCTGCTGAACTGATGATCTAGGTAAGAACTTTGTATTTATTTCCTTTCCACTGCAGGAGTATGTGCCGGAAGATAGGGAACGTAAAGCCGACGCTCCTAAAGGAGAACTCTAGCCTACAAATTTGTTTTGCAGTCCAACTGGCATTCTCTGGTCGGAGCAGCAACCCAGGTATTAAGCAATAAACTTACTCTATCCGAAAGACGGGTGCGAACTTCCTAGGATTACCCAGAACGAATGCCTCAGCATTACAGATAAAAGGCCACCGAAGTTACTCTAATGTCGAGATGGGAACCTCTATTGGCAAGCGATCACAAGCTTAATCTGACGCCAAATGACTGATAGCCAATAACGTGTTAGATGTAATTACGGATGTATTATTTCTGGGCAAGTCCATTATTTCTTAAGTAGGTATATATCAGCTTTGATAAATAGGTATTTATCAGCTTTGGTTATGACAAATACATATTTGAGTGACTACATGATTATTTATGTGTACGTTTTTTTAGAACAGTTGATATATGTATTGCCAATAACCGTAGTGTAACTATGGACGACTTATATATTTTCATTAGGCACCGGCAAAAAATGGCCGCAAAATCAAGTTGTTGTTGTTTTTTAAAACGAAATTACATTTATTAAAATCCATTATTTCTGAGTAACTTTTTTTTCCAGAAAGATAAAACCCTGAATTTTATCATATAGAAAACAGAATAATGTAAAACTTTTTCTACTATTTTTAATTAAATTTTAAATGTTAAATTTTCCCAAAAAGTTAACAATTGACATTTTTTGTCTTGCACAAAAAACGTACATAAATATTTAAAAAAAAAAAGGTTTTTGAAATAATTAATTTATTTATTTATTGTCTAACTAAGATTTAGGATGATTTTCTAAGAGAATATGCAAAAATATTATAATATAAGTACCTGGATTTCAAATAATTCCACTTATTCATATATGTAACCAGTTATTTCGCGTCGATATAGAGTCTAGATCGACACTGTTTACGTTTGCGTTTGATAAGAAGCAAACTATGGAAGACCAAACAGGCCAAAAAAACTTATTTTTCAGTGACGAAAATTTCAATGTATTATTAAGCTGAGGCTGGCCAGTACCAGATGGGTGACCATTTGTATGAGTTTGGTTTTTAATGTGTATGTGTGTGGGGGCCAGGCTCCCCAAAATGGGGGGGGGGCAATTTAAAGCAGAATAAAAAAAAAATTATTTCAGCGCGTTTGGTCCACCGTAGTCGAAAGGCGGCAAACGTTTTCAAACGGGATCGAAAAAAATGATGCTATTTTTAATACAAAGGGCACAATATTTATCGAATTTTTTTTTGGTATCGATTCTTCAAAGCATGTCCTGTTTAATAATGGTCATGCATTATTCAGCTCGCTAAAAAAAAATTGTTAATTTATTTATCAAAGATTTTAAAATGGCTTTTTTCGTATAAATATTAAAAAAAAAAATTTTGTTTTGCTTAACTTAAATTAATTATTTTACTTAACATATTCACCGAATTTCACACTTCAAAACTCAAAAGCGGGATAATTAAACACAATCGAAGTTCTGATATTCAGACGTCAAAATAAGGTATGCAAACAATTTTTTTTTTAATCTATAATTCTGTCCCTTACAACAACACAATATGTTTTGTTCAGTTTAAGATGATTATTTTAAGCATATTTGTTCCCACTTCAAAACAAGGGGGGTTTTGTAAGCAAAAAAAGTATATATATAAATATCGTTTATGAAAAATAAGTACACCCTTATAAATTTCATTCTTCTCTTAATAATCGCTGAAAATTTCGTATTGATCGGATAATTACCTGATTTTTGGTAGATTTTTAAAAAGACGGTCCGTCAAAAAGTACTGACCTGCCCCCCCCCCCAGTTTTGGCGGTGCCTAATTTTCATCATAAAATAAATCACATTTTAAAAATTAATTCCCAGCTTTCAGTAGAGACTTTTCCCTTTATAAATGTGACCATTTTTTTTTTTTTTTTTTTTTTTTTTGCTAAACGAAATTAATACGCCGAAAATGACGATATAATTCAAATCTAAACGAATAAGAAAAAAATAATAAAAATAAAAATCCACGCATATCTAAACTGGCTGAGACTCTTGAATAAATAATGGTCAGACTGTAGAAGTTCGGACAGACCGTTTTTAGTTTGTTTCCTATTTACTGTTTCCAGAAACGCTGATTGTACGGAGAAGAGATGGAAGCGAGTTATGTCATTAATGGTGGCTCGTTTGGGTGAATACAAAGAAATAGTCTGAAAGACTGGCCTTAGAATTTAAAGAGAAGCAAAAGAGATAAACGCGAAATCCTAAGCGAAAGAAACATTTCGCGATAAATCAAAATGGCTTTCTGACCAAATCAAAAGATTCCACAGATAAAAACGAAAAATATAAAATAAAATAAAAATAACGACAAAAAATATGCATTGTTTTGGCGGGATTTTTATTACTTTTATTTTTACCGTTTTTATCGGTTTTCCTCCCTAACTCTTGTCTGGTTTATCTCGAAAGTCGTATGTGTACAATTGTCTGGATATAACTAGAATTGGAATCATAGAACGCTATCATTTCGAATTTTTGCTTTTTTTAGTACTTTTTTATTTTTTCTTCGCCTATTTTCGTGACAATTAGTCCAGCTTTGTTTTAAACGGTTGAAAAGTAAACATTAAATAAAACGAAGTTTTTTTTTATCTCTCCTTCTTTTTTCTCTCTATTTTACTTCTCTCTAACTTACTTTAATGGGTTACTTGTCAGCTTTATCTTTTTCTTTTCTTCTTCTTCTTCTTCTTCTTCTTCTTTTGTTCCTTTTTCTAATATTTCTACATTCATTCTAGGGATTCTTCTTTTTCTATTTTCTTTTCTTCCTCTACTACTTCTTCTTTATTGTCTTCGTTTACGTTTTTTTAACTCTTCTTCTTCTTCTCGCTCTTCTTCTTCTTTCACTTCTTTTTCTTTTTCTTCATGGTCTACTTATATGCCTTTCTCTTTTTACTATCTTTCTTTTCTCTGTCTTCTTCGTCTTCTACTATCACTACTTTTTTCTCTTCTATTCATATTGTTCTTTCTTTTTTGTACATGTTTCTTTTTTTCTGCTTTTTATCTTCTTTTACCCCTTCTTCTTCTTCTTCTTCTTCTTCTTCTTCTTCTTCTTCTTGTCGTTCTCTGTAATTTTTTCTTTTTTTTTCTTCTTCATCTTTCTTTTTCCTTTTCTGCTTTTTCACCTTTTTCTTGTACTTTTTTCCTTCTTCTCTTCACCATCATCCTTTTCTTCCTCTTCTCCTTCTTATTTTTCTACCTTTATCTTCTTCTTAGCAACTTCTTCCTGCTATTCTTATCACCGTTTTGATAATTTTATTCTCTTTGAGGTTTGTTTATCCATTTTCCGCCCACCCTCTTCTTTTTTCGTACCCAACTTCTCCATCACCCACATTGTTCTTCTTTTTCCATGCCTAACATTCGCTTTTTCCTTCTGCTTCATCATCAGTATCGTTTCCTTTGTTTCTCTTTATTAAATCTTTCTTCTCCGTCTCTTCTACTTCGTCCTTCTCCTTTTCTCATAATTTTCATACTTCTCAGAACCTTTTTTGTCAATTTTACTTTTTTTTCAAAAAGAAATTAAGATGTTAAACTGAAAACGCCATGTTTTTGTGTTTGGTAATGTGAAATTTATTTGCACAAAGAAAAACATTAAAAAAAATCGGTTAAAAAGCATATCGCAAGAACAAGCCATTTCCTTCCTAAAAAGAGTCCCGCGCAGTCCTATCTACCTTGAATACATGACTCATATGAATTTTGTATTTAAAAAATAATGTACATTAACGATATACATTGGTTCTCATCAGATCAGCGAAATTAAGCAACTTTGAACCTGGCCAGTACCAGATGGGTGACTATTTTGGAAAAGCTAGGCGCTGTATGTACCACGCCAAGTCATAAGAAATTTCCAGGTTGGTATTTGCAGGTGCATTAATTCACTCAGCGAGATAAACCCCTAATCTTAGTTAAGGTAACTCTGAGTTACGTTGGATGGCTATGGAGGAGAAGAAATCTCTAGCAGATCAACGGTTCTATGGTATTAAGAGTTTGTATTTATTTGCTTCCCCACTGAGCAGATTACACACAAGGCCGTTTTTTAATGTGGAGAGGTTGGGAAAATGGGGACTAGCTCCCCGGGGAGTAGGGGGGATGGATAGGGACAATTGGTATGAAGGGGTTCCTCTACATTGATCAATAACTGATTGCTACAAGAGCAATGGTCTTATATGTGGGGTTGCCCTCACATATGGTCTTAAGTTGCAGTATCTGCCGGAACAGATGCTACATTTTTTAACTTTAATCTTGGCCAAAAGGACAAGCAATCCTTGATGGGATTAAGAGTTACGTTATTCCGTTATTCGACTGCAGCTATACGGATGATCTAAGGACAAAGAATGAGTGCAAAATAGCGAGTTAGATGCCACTGTGCTAGGAGAGGTAATGGCACCACCCACCCCATGCATTCTGCCAAGTTCAAAATCATGTGATGTCTTCAGAGGAATCTGATCAACAATGGACCAAAGCATATGGAGAAAACTAACCATGATTTCATCATACGAGAAGAAAAAGAATATTAGCAGATAAAAAATAACCTGAACTGTGTTGTTCTCTTCATTAGAATATGCCCCTATTTACTTGCCTCACCATGAGGGCAGAGTTAGACACAAGGTCGTTTTTTTATGTAGCCCCCAAAATGGAGCACTCTGGATAGGAACAAAAATAAAAATTGCTTCAGTCATAAAGAATTTCCCTGTCAGTGACCGAGGACAGAAAAGGTGACGTGCAGCATGAGAACAGATACTACACTGTGATCTTGGCCCGGAGAAGAATATGTTCATTTACAGCAAAAAAAAAGAAGAGGAAAAATATAAATATAAATAAAATAAAATACAATAAATCTTTTTTTTTTTTACAAATAATCAAATAAATATTTTTCACATACATATTTATTATTAAAAAAATCTGAGATCCTAAGTAAAATATGAATCTTTTTATTATAAATTTAGCATTATTATTTTGTAAACATTTTGGAATGTTTTCTTATTTTAAGATATTCAATCGAATGCTTATTTAACATTGAGTGGCTTAGACGTAATACAACCGGGTCATAGATTGAAGGTACATCGTTGACTGCGGGACACTTTCTTAGAAAGAAGTGAGTTGTCCCGGGCGATATGCACTTTCGCCAAACATTCATTGTAATGTCGTTCATATTTTTTACTAACTTTAGTCATCATTCTTATAAAAGTAAAAATGTTAAGTGTGACTTGACTATTTAAAAAATATATATCTCTTTTCAGCCAGGCATGCTTGTCGGAATCATCTTTAAACTGTGTTCTTAAAACCGGATTAATATTAACATTCTTCTGCAAACATTTTCCGAAGAACTTTTTGTGTTATGTTGTATCAACGACCTTGGCCAGTGGGCGTAGCTCTAACTGATAGTGTCCTGTCAATCAAAAATGACCACCCACGAATTTAATGACCCTTAACCTTTCTGCTTCGGTAATAAACAGAAACTACGGGTCAAGGTTATCAGGTTATTTTTGTGCGCGAGTGTTTTCCGCGGGTTTTATTGTTTTTTGAGGGCATTGTATCACGTGGTTTGTTTCTCCCTGTAAAACTCAGTCTCTTTCGGCAATAAAAAAAATGAAGACTCTCACACAAAGCGAACTACTTGGATAGAGATTAAAGTATGTGCGTGGACAATTAGCGAAGTTGTTAGTTTTACAGCAAATACTATGATGGTATCCATGGCACGAAGGAGATAGACAAATCATCGGATTATTCCATCACCTCCAAGAAACTTCAGATGCTACCTATATAAGAGTCAAATACTATTTATGTTCGATAAATTAAGATACAACAAAGGCACAACAAAAAACGACACATGTCTCCTGATAATTCTCTATTCGTGTAATATTTGGACACACTGTTCGACCAGTGTGCGATTCTTAGCTCTAGAACAACAAAAAACAAACGATTTTAATTTAGACGGATTGGCATACCCTTTTTTCCGCTAAAAATCTTTGAACAAAATAATAAAAATATTTTTTTCACACTTAACTATGGAATATTAAATAAATATGAGACAAACATAAAAAAGAAAAATAATGTTCCCTTAAATTAAAAGAAAACAATATTTTACATCTTTTTAAATCGTGATTTTTTTTTCTCTTTGTGTAATGCGGTTGTCCTTTCAGCATGCTATCCGTATTATGTTGTGGCGGGCAGTATCAAGGGCCAGAACGATTATTATGATTAATTGTTAAATTATTTAGATTAAAAAATGTTTAAAAAGATAAATAATATTAGTTAAAATATTTAACTGTGGGATTTCTGGCCCAAGGAAAAATATTATGAATAAAGGAAAAGTATAAACAAAGCCAGTTTGGAATTTGGTTTAGTAAACAACGGTGTGGCTTTCGTGACAAACAAAATTGTCTACAGTTTGTAAGAGACACGTAAGCTCGGAGAAATCAGAATTAGGAGAGAGTCTGTAACAGGAAGTCGAAAAGACAAGTTGGGAGTTCGCTAGCCACTGGGTTAGTTAGCAGACAGGAGGTCCGATAGAAACATCTACAGACTAACTAAGGAAAATGTAAGGGGAAAGATTAAGAACTGCAAACTTTAAGACGTGGAACATTTGGAAATAAAGATCTGGAAATGATAACTCAGCGTTTTGAGTGTTCCATTCGAAAGAAGATACTTTCATTTTCAGGTGCCTGCTGCCAGAGGAGACGAAAGAATAAATAAGGTATGTAACCATATCGGGTGTCAAGCAGACAAGGGTGTTATCCGTCATTGTTAAAGACTGCCCGATATTGTTCTGATCGTTATTGTCGTGAATATGTGAAAACAACCACACAGAAAGACTATTAAATATACACTTAATATATCGACAGGTACATACGCCTCATGTACAAAGAAAAGTAACTGTTCTTATAATTCTAATCAATAGACAATACACGAGCATCGATTACAGAAACACGAATACCTTATATACACTAGATATACGTGGACACGGATATATAAACTTTATAATACAACATTTGTAGCAGTGTTTGTTTTTGTTTTGATTTTTAAATAGTAAATGTTTACCAAAAAATGAGAATGCTTTGTATTATTTAAAGATTCCTCATGAGTCTGAGAAAAAAAACCCTGTTATTTTTACAAATATTTTTAGCGGAGAGAAAAACAGCATGCGAGTCCATTTAAAGTAAAATCAATTGCTACTTGTTATGCTTATATATATATATATATATATATATATATATATATATATATATATATATATATATATATATATACGCACGTACGTATATATATAAAAATATGTGTACACATATATATATGCATATATACATATATGCATATATATATATATGAACCCTTTTTCGGGGTCAACAGCCAACTAGCACCGCGTGTGTTGGGGTGAAGAGGGCTCCCGTAAGCCGTGGTGAAGGAAACCTTTCTAGGAGAAGCAAATCTCTGATTTAAAAAACCATAAAGCGGGAGACCAGTACCCGCATTAAGCTGGTCTGAAGTTTAACTTGTTGCTGTCTATTTTGCTCTTGCTTGTTGCTGGATCTCAACATTTTAAACCGAGAGAGAGAGGGAGAGAGAGGGGGAGAGAGAGAGAGAGAGAGAGAGAGAGAGAGAGAGAGAGAAAGAGAGAGACTTAGCTGTCGTACAAAGCTAAGACTCATCTGTGTATAGATACTCTCTCAGGCATTTGTCTATTAAAATGGTTCTGTGGCGATGGAAGTCATTTTTGAGCTCATGGACTTAAAGTGTCCGAGGGAGTGGCACTCGTCTGACAAGACGTTGCAATCATCATCACACATATTTGTATATATATATATATTTTTATATATTTGTATATATATGCATATATGTGTATTTATAATATATATATATATATATATATATATATATATATATATATATATATATATATATATATATATATATATATACGCGTGCGTGTATCTATCCCCGTGTAAATGTAGTTTTCGGTATGAATGATGATTAATTCTATTCCTATATTTTAAAAAAATAATCTTTCGATATTTTGTATAAAACTTTTTACTTATTTTTTATCATTCATTGACGACTACACGCAACAATATTTAAGCAATTGCTGTTGTTGCTTTTTGACATTAGAATAAGTTGGTCTAACTTTAAATATTAATACACCACTGAAAAACATCTCACGTGGCATGAAAACAAACAAAAAAACTAAAAAAAAACATTATAAGGTTATAACCGCGACGACAAAAACAACAAAAAATACACATGAGCTTACTAAACGAGCAAAATTTATTAAGCAAAGAATCGTCGTTGTTTTTCTTAAAAATCAACATCTTTTTTACGTCGGAGTTGTTCTTATTTCATTTTTTTTTTTGTCTATGAGAAAAACGTTATTGTTTACACTGGGTACGAATATCAGACGGTCATTTTTTTTCAATCTCAGTCACGCAGACTCACACGCAGAAAGCACCGATTCCACCCGTCTCTGCTGCTGCCAAAAGTACTTTCTAAGGTCTGCACCCTTAATTAAGTGCTATAACCGCATTGAACTTTCACCTAACACTCGTTGCGTTCCTTTTCGCAATTTATGCTCATATATTTTTTTACGAGTGGAAAAGGGAAGCGTTTACTTCCTTTTTTTCTTCTTTTTTGTTAGTTCGTATCTTGTCTTATTCTTTCCGGGTTTTCTCCTTCTTCCGAGTTTTTCTTACGTGGAATCTCTATTTATAAAACATTAGGTATGTTTACTTGTATTGTGTGTATGTAGGCAGCATGGACTCTTATTAAATATGACATTACAACAATGAGAGCAATAATGATGTGATCTTGTAAATCGTGTAGCTCTCAAAACTGCATGAATCTCATCTTATACCGCAAACAAAAGAATAACATGATAAGGAGGGAGAGCACTAATCAGACCTCCAATGGAAGAGTATGAAGAGTATTGAGACCTTGACAGCGTTTAATATCTCCTAAATTCCAGTAAAAAATAATGGTCGTTTCCAGCGAGAAATATATGGCAAACGGCTGTTGCGATAACGCAATGTCATTTTCAAAAGTGATCGAAAAAGATACAGAGTACTGGAAATATGGGGAGAGTTACTGTAACCCAGATTCCGGGGAAAGCCACTAGTTCTCATAAATGAGTAATCTCTAACGATAGTCTGTGAGAGAACTAACTCGTAAGGAGTGCAAATAATAATGTAAAAAGACCTTCTCGTGAACTCGTGGAACAAATTCGATTTTTGTTTTAAACCGATAAAATTACTACTAAGTGGTCAAAATTGAAAATTTAGAACTTGGCAGGCGTAAGTCGATTTGAAGTGCCCAAATATGCACAAATAAACTCCTCGGCCTAACGCTCTCAGGAAACATGAGTTAGAACATTTACGTCGAGAGTATCGCCAGGACCGCTGCGAAGAAGGAGGTTCTCTCTACCGTGCTAGAAAGATACTAACGCCCGAAAGTATCCTATACCTCTATAAGGCCACCATTCGCCCATGTATGGAGTATTATTGTCATATGCATCTACCACTAGTCTCTCGCTCTTAGACAAGGTTCAAAAGAGAGTCGCCAATCTGATAGGTCGTGAACTGTCATCTAAACTTCAGCCCCTGTCCCATCGACGAAATGTTGCATCCTTCTGCCTTTTCTACAAGTACTTTAACGGTGAATGCTCTGACGAACTGCAAGCACTTGTACTCCCACGACGTAAATATCTCCGACAAACCCGACAAGCAGCTAAATCCCACCCCTTCACAGTAAAGATCCCTAGATGTAAGAGAGCCTTCTACTCCAGTAGTTTCTTCCCCAGGACAGCTAAACTTTGGAGTTCCCTGCCGGGTCCCTGCTTCCCCAACTGTACTGACATGCAGAAGTTCAAGCGCAACGTGAACCGACATCTTGCTGCCCAACTCCCTACACAGTACCCCTGATGCCCATGTTTCTAATAATAGCCCCCTACAACAAAGTGGCAATATGCCTTGTTTGGGGTGAAAATGTAATTTAAATATATATATATATATATATATATATATATATATATATATATATATATATATATATACAGAAATGTATAGCTTTTACAACGTGCATTTAACGTAGGTTTTTATATATTTTATTTATACATTTTATATATATATGTATATTAGGTACGCGTAAAAATGGTGAATAGGGGCACATAGTTTTGAAAACCGGTTTATCATAATTTTTTGTACGTTTCCGACTACTGTTTTTATTATTGTATTTGAAAGATTAAAAACTGAAGTAAATTTCCAAAAGAAAAAAATATTTGTACACACGAAAAAAAAGTTATAATGAAAAATGTTTTCGCGGCGATACGGCGAGCTAACAAATTCAACTAAATCTTGAAGTTAAATAAATTCACTGTAAAAACACTTTGAAAGATAAATATAAGTTTTCTGGTAAAGTAAATCCTAAGATATTGAATTTGATTTTAAAAAAAACACCTTGTTTGTACAAAAATAGCTTAATTGCCCCCCCCCAAAGCGAGAGATTTAATTTTCGCATAATAACAACAAACCGGAAGTCGTGTAAATATTGACTCATTATACGGAAGCCCAAAATGTAAGAAAGACGAAAGGCTGTCTAAAAATGACGTCAGGTAGTCAAAGGGAGGTAGAACGTGCTGGTTTTCTTTTTTTCTCTCCAGCTTTGCATCCGCACATTCCTAACGCTAACGTATTTATAATTTTTACCATTTTTTAATTTAATTATTTTTCTATGTTCCTGTTTTTAAATTAAATTAGCAAAAATTATTTTTCAAGATTATATCAAAATTATGTTAAGCCGAAAGTTTCAAATCCAGGCAAGCGAGGAAAATATTAAAATCTTACGTATAAAATTATGCAAAACCTGTAATTTAAAAAGAAAAGTAGAAATATTCTTTGCAATTATATTTTTTATGTGAAAATATTAAATAAACAATACTTAATTCAATGATAATATCAATAGTTCGAGAAATCAATTTTACTTCGATTTATATTAAATTCATTAATACGAACGTTTTTTTTTAATGTTCCCGTAAAAATAATTTTTTTTTAATTGTTTTAATTTACACTGCTTTAGTTCATAAAAAAGCAAAATCAAATCCATGCATTTTTTTCTGCTGAAAACCATAACTTAAGTAAAAGTATTTTTTGTTTAAATAAAATAATACATTTTCAATAAGATTTAAGTAAAATTACTAGGTTCATTATATTCGGTGGTCAATATTGGATAAATACGAAATATCTTATTAAAATTGGTTAATTTCTTGATTTTTTGGTGAATTTTTAGTAAAAGGAAAGGTCAAAATGTTTAAACATTTTGAGCATCGACATTTATTTTTCACGTACCTAATATATATACATATATATCTATATATATATACACACACACACACACACACACACACATATATATATATATATATATATATAGATAGAGAGAGAGAGAGAGAGAGAGAGAAAGAGAGAAAGAGAGAGAAAGTGTGTGCGTGTGTTCTGAGCTGAGTAGGCTTGAGGATGCGTACAAGGAGAGTGACAACTGCAAGTACTTTTCATTTCTCTATGGCTCACTGTGGAGAAAGAGGTCGAAGGAAGCGACCCGACAGTGCACTAGTTGCACCTTGCCCTCAAAAGTCTACATGGTTTATAGCTGGGTGGGCAATGTCTACAGAGGCGCAGAATAAGAGTACGAGAGTGTGTGAGGGAAACTGAGTAGGGCAAAGAAATAGAAAAGAAAATGAAAATAGAAAAAACATAAAGAAGATAGAAAAAAAACATAAAGAAGATAGAAAAAAAAACATAAAGAAGATAGAAAAAAAAACATACAACAAAGTAGAATAGCGACTGATTTGGTGATTTATTAGAAAAAATCTTCCGACGTGAAATAAGAATTCGAATGATGCCGCTTATGTTAATGCAATAAAACATATAAATAATAATAATAATAATAATAATAATAATAATAATAATAATAATAATAATAATAATAATAATAATAACCCTCAAGGGCGGAAATTAATCCAAACGAGCAAACAAATAGAAACTGCAAGAGAAGTAAAACAAAAAGATGCAAAAAAAAAAACAAAAAAAAACAAATATGTAGTGTCAGCATTGACTGGCACCACATCAACCAATACTCGTGAAAGGTCAAGGAGGATCAAAAGACCGAGAAGAGAAAGCACTAACTCCACCTCCGTTAGATGGGTGCAAAGAGAACTGGGGTATTTGGGCAAGTTTATTGCCACTCAAATTCCAGTGATGACCAATAGCCATTGCTAGCGAGAAGTCAATTGCAAACGACTGTTGCGATAACGCAAATTCATTTGCAAATGTTATCGAAAGATAAAAGCACTGGAAATCTGGGGAGACTTGTTGTCATCCGAATTCCAGGAAAATCCACTAGCTATTGTAAGTGAGAAATCTCTGATGATGATCTCATGAAAACTCCTTGTGAGTACAAATAATAATAAAAAAATATATGCCAAAGGCATGAAAGGAATATGGAACATGAAGGCAGTCAGTATAAGATCAGTAATTCTAGAAACAGAAGAAAAGCCCCTCCCCCCCAAAAAAAACCCCTCGAATAAAGACTAAGAGAAATTGGCACTAAAGGGAAGATCAAGAATCTACAGCTAACGACAAGGATAAAAGCAGCTTAAATCTCAAGGAATGCGACCACAAACCGACAAAAACCATGAACACTAACTAGTCAGAAGTAAACTGCAACAGAAATAAAATTTAAAAAAACAAGTAACTGAAACTGCAATGCATCATATCATAAATATCTTTAATAAATAAAATAGATAAATAAAGAATAAAATATACAAGAAGTATATGAATTTTAAAAACAACATCAATATCAGCAGATTCCACACAAACAGCTGTAAAGGGTTAAGGAGGATGGAAAGATTTGGGAGGAAGAGCACCAACCAGACATCCACTGGAATATTGCGGAGAAAACCGGGACCTAGAAAAGGTTCCAGTAGGGCCAATGACCATTGATAGCAAGTGACTGCTACAATGGCGCAATGTCATTTGCAAACGTTATCAAAAGGATGCAGATTACTTGGAATCTGAGGAGATTTATTGTCATCCAAACTCCAGGGAACACCACCGGTTATTATCCGTGAGTAATGCATGATGATGGCATGCGTGAAAACTCCTAGTGAGTACAAAACATAATAAAGAATAGTACAAACTCGTTGTCCGACATGTTAGAGTGTATAAATATTTCAGTAGTATGTAACCGTTGCCGCTTATGAAGACCTAAAGACTGAATGATATAGTTCAGCGGGTGTTCCAGGTGGACAATTAGATAACACTATGAGGATTGACAATGAAGTTTGGAAGGGGAAAGGGTGCGATTATTTAAGAGGACGACTCAACAAAATTTAACATTGAATTTGAAAACGGCCATGATATAATTAGATGGGAAGCAACCGCATCGTATCGTGTTCTACAGACGAGTAGTTCTTAGGAAGAACAATTGCTCTTGAAAGTTTCGTTTAGTTTTAGGTAATATAATTACATAGTGCGCATACTGGCGAAGCATATTTTTTCGTCAGATATGGACGTGTAGAGAATAGTGCAAAATCAATATTTCTATTCCATGAAAACGGTTAGAATTTATTTAATATCAATTAGACAAAAAGATATTTTTCGTTTTTTATTTTTTACAAATTAAAAGAGGATGAAAATAAATCTATGCCCCCCCCTCGCCAAACTTTCACAAGAAACACCCGTCTGGCAGAAAACACTATCAATAATTCCCCCCACTCTTTATCTGTGCCTAAACCTAAACTTAGATTCCATGAACAAAGCTTCTTTCTTAGAACTGTACGCCTATGGAATTGTCTTCCGTTTTCCTGCTTTCCAGCTGACTACAATATGGTTGTCTTCAAGTCTAACGTAAACAAGTTTTTGATGAACCGTTCCATATAAGTTAACACATTTACCGAATTTCCATTATTAACAATTACTATATTGTCCAATTTCTACTGTACACTCTTTAACACTTATCCTCGAGTGGCCTCTTGGCTTTGATACGTGGTGACGCCTATGTAAAAAAAAATAAATAAATATGTCAAGTAGATTCCATACACGCAAAAAGAGCAGAAGAATAGTCATTTTCATATTCTAATCATAAAACGTGTACTGAATTATAAATCTGGCACTGAAATAGTTTCCCACGTAGTATCGTAATATTATTGGCACAGTTTACATTCTCTAAAACACAAGGTTAATTTTTTTAAATATTGAAAAAAAAACCCAAATAATCTATGAAATAAATAGAAGACAATCATCTAATAAGAAACCATCAAAGAATATGCAAATTAATTAACCTTTATTTAGTCGCTCACATATCCTTGAGTGACGATATAAATAGTTCGTTTTAAAAAAAAATTAAATAGAAAAAGTAGACTTTAATATCAATGTAAGTGCGCGGAAAAACTACCTTTATATATGCGTGTTCATAATTGAATAATATAAAGATAACGTTTCATATTAGATATAATCGTAATGAACAGGTGCTTGATTTTATTGATCTAGTATACATAGATGATAAATTAAGATGAGAAAATTTAAAATCAAGCACTTCGAATGTTTAAACAAATAATATAAAATCTATGGAGTTTCAAAGATATGTTCCTGTCGTCAGAAAAAAGAAACCAGCAAAAACAATACTAGTAAATTATATAAAAAACAGTATATATATATATATATATATATATATATATATATATATATATATATATATATATATATATATATATATATATTATATATATATATTATATATATATTATATATATAATTCAAACGCGGTAGTGCTTATATATAATTACAAACACTGCCGTGTTTGAATGTATGGTTACATGGCAGTTTTAGTTATTTAGAACTCCTTTAAAGCTTCACCGCTCACCCATTTTTCGACTAAATTTCAAACAATTGTTACAGTTTTTAGATAATGATCTCAGCTATATTGTGAAAAAAATCAATTTTCGTTCAGTAAAACAAAAGTTATGATGACTTTACTGGTGTTCAAAATCGTAAAAAACGTAAGGAGGTGAGCGACATTTTTTCCAACTGATTTCATAGCAACCACGTCGCTTCAACGACTAGTGTTGCTACTAATTCACCGCTCTCGTGAAAATGTATAACTTGAAATATTGCAGCATTAAGAACTGATTATATAATGTTGAATTTAATTTAAAAAAAATTCTTAATGCTGTAATATTTTGAATTATAAATTTAGTATATTTTTACTAGATTACCTTGTCCTTTTCTTTTCAATGTTTAATCATGTTAATTTTCATGGTCGCATTTTTGTATTGTAATATATATATATATATATATATATATATATATATATATATATATACTTATTTTTATATAATATTTTTAAATACCTTCAGACACTAGTGTTTCATCCTTTCGGGAATAATCAGTACAGTGTGACATAATTACTGCCAACCGGCAGATTCGAACCCGGCCACGAAGCCATCTCTGACTCCATTAACAAGGAACAAACCTCACGGCTTTCCTTAACCGCAAGAAATAATACGTATGTTATACGTTGGAAGTCAAATTACAACACGAAAAATAAACAAATATTTTCAGAATGTGAGAGAATATATAATTATTTCCACAGCCAGACTACGTCGCAGCTATTCGCTTTTTTGAGCTGCGACGTTGTCTGGCTGTGCACATATATATATATATATATATATATATATATATATATATATATATATATATATATATATATATATATATATATATATATATATGAAATAGAATGGGGTGAAAGGACCTGCATACTCAACGTTTCGCCCGATTTATGCGGGCTTTTTCAAGAGGAATGGTCATTGACGAGAGAGGCAGAAGATTTGGGGCTATATATAATGATGGGGGAGAGCAGCGTGTTTTCCTTATGTAAATTAGATGTCTATATACATATATACATTTTATGAGAGAAAATAAATTAGAGTAAACTAGCATAGTGGATTACGTCTAAAAGTTAAAATATCGTAGAGATTTAAAAGATTGCGTCTGGAAATATAACCGTGATAGATTAAGTAAATAAAATGAAACGAGATTACAAAGGGAGTTTTTAAAAATTACAGATAATTGAATTGAGATAAAATAGCGTAGTAACTGTAGATGGCGTCTAAAAATACGAATAGGAGGTGATAAAATGGGGTCTAAAAATATACACTGATAAAATAAAATACAGTAAATAAGTAAAATAAAAATAATAAAATGAAGTGAAATTACGAGCGGATTTTTTCACATCCATTTTATTTCATATCGTCGGATTTAATCCAGCTAAACAATCATATATATATATATATATATATATATATATATATATATATATATATATATATATATATATATAATAGATGCTGTTTTAGGGGCTAATAGTTCACTTTTAGGAAACTGTTTTATAGCCAGTATAGCCTATAATTATCTCGATATTTATCCGATTTCTATGCCAAGTTTTATTGCAATCGACATATTATTAAATGCTATTCAGTCATGAAATATTTTGTAAATTCTACACTTTTTCCATAGGAAACACACTCACTTACGTTGAATTTTATATAGAGATTGGTATTTAACTTAAAATTTTGATTATAAATAAAAACATTAAATTAAACGTCGTGTGGATCTATTATGTATGTGTTTAAGGAAAGTTGTTTTGTTATTTAAAGAAAAAGCAAACAATGACAAAACAAAAATTTATTTTAATAAATAAATGAAAAGGTAAAATATT
Organism: Euprymna scolopes; assembly: GCF_053919585.1. Classification (NCBI taxonomy): domain Eukaryota; kingdom Metazoa; phylum Mollusca; class Cephalopoda; order Sepiida; family Sepiolidae; genus Euprymna; species Euprymna scolopes. The sequence goes on from NC_136482.1 coordinate 26,075,372, forward strand.
TCTTATATTATTAAACTATTTCACTGGTAATTAATGTTAACGTAAGAAGTAAGATACTTCTTTTAAAGTATTTACATTGTTTCAATAAATAAATTAGTTGAAATGTAAAACTTTTCGCTTTATTTATTTACAACTGTGTAGTTAATAAGAAATAAGAAAAGACGTTAGGCGGGAAACTGAAATTTCTACGAAGTTCTCGTAATACAATAATCATGGGATAATCTAAAACAATTTTAACGATGCATGACCCAAATGTCACTCATAAACATCTGTTTTGGAAATAACATTTATAAAATGAACTAAAATTGTCCATTTATGCAACTAGAAACAGTTAACCTTTGTTTATTTAAAAAATATAAATCTGCCATTTTTTAATCAAAGAATTGTTTGTTACACATCTTGTAAGTTTTTGTTGTACAACAATTTTTTGAAAAATGTTGCGCAAATCTTGAAAGATTTCGCGCACAAAAATTGTAAAAAAAAACGTTGTGCAACAAACTGCACATTTCTGTTGCACATCAATTGTAAAAATATATTTTAATGCACAACAACTGTAACAAAAATTGTGCAACGAATGTAAAAATGCTGTACTACAAATTAAATGTTTTGTTGAAAAAATAATTTTTTTTAAATTGTTGTGCAATACGTTGCAAATCTTTTATTGCAAAGCAATTGTAAAAATTGCATTAAACAAATTATATTATTAGTTGCACAAACAATTGTTTAAATAAGTGTGGTGCAAGAAATTGCAAATTTTTCATTGCAAAGAAATTGTAAAAATTTGCAATACGACAAATTATATGTTTTGTTGCACAAACAATTGTTAAAAATATGTTGTTCAAGAAATTGTATATTTATTGTTACACAAAATATAATAATTTGTTAGGGGGGATACGCAACAAATTGTAAATTAATAATTCATTTTTTAATTTTTTGTTTCTAAATTTTCACGGTACAAACAATGAGTTGCGAAATTTTAACCAACAAAATATGAAGAATGTCCTCATTTATCAAAAAATGTTTTTGGTTTTATGATTATGAAACTAAAAAAACAAAAAACAAAAAAACAACAAAAAAAAACAGAAAAAAGAAATTGCACTAATAATAAAAAGAACAACTCATATTTATGGAAGTCCATTTAGATTAATTCTGATTCTATAACAAAAAAAATGTTTGATAGTCTAAACAAACGTTCACATATTTAGTGTTATTCTCATAACGTTTCCGCCGATGCAACCTTTGATCTTGTTTAGGTGAATTTTGTCTAGCTATACGGAATTTCGAACAAAATTGTTTTTTAATCATTTTTGTTTCATTGCGTAACACGGCGTAATGGATAAAGTACTAGGTTTAATTCAGTTTTAAGCAATACGAAACCTGAAGGTTCATGCATCAGTGCGGGCGATACTAAACACACAATTTCGAATTACTTAAGACTTATATCGGTCATGGTTGACGGGACGAGAGCATTCTACCCTCTTAGATTAAATAAGATATTCTGTAATGAGTCCCGAAGCTGGAGCCAAGTTTTACCGAATTCCTTCGTATTTTGTTTAGGAAACAACAAAACTAAAAAAAAACAACAAAACTAAAAAAAAAACAACAAAACTAAAAAAAAACAACAAAACTAAAAAACAACAACAAAGAATTAATAATGAAAATAAAATAAATCTAAAATAATAAAAAGGAGGAACGAAAAAACAAAGAATAAAATTTGAAAGAAAATTAAAATAAACAACAACAAAAAACAGTAGATTCGACATACAAGCAAAATGGCTGCTGTAAATGCGAATTAAAATTTCCTGCTTTATAAACTCGATGACCCCAAACTGATGTTGTTATAAATGTTTTTATTCTTTCGGAAATTCACCCGTTTGTCAGTTCTTCAACATCTAGTATCTACTTGCTTCCCAAACCTACGCCGTGAATGGCCACATCCAGCAAATCTAAAGACGACGATGAATAAGTTCTTTCTATTCTTTTTTTCTCTTTCTCGCTTTCTCTTCATTTTTTTCCATCTTGTTCATCTCTTTTTCTCTTGCCCTCCCCCTTTTTTCTCTAACCTTTTCACTTTCTCATACGTTTTCAATTTCCGAGAGTTCTGCATTCTGAGCTTTTCAGTTTTCATTTTTTAATGTACATATTTTTGAATATGTATACGGTGGTGAGGGTGAAAGCGTGAAAAATACTAAGCAATACATTGACCGGAAATTGTTTTGTATTTTTTCTATGCTATTACCCTCACCCTCATCTATGGATTCTGCATTTGCTATAACTATACCCCACTTTCCTATAACTATACTCCACTTTGCTTTAACTATACCCCACTTTGCTATAATTATACCCCACTTTGCTATAACTATACTCCACTTTGCTATAACTATATCCCACTTTGCTATAACTATATCCCACTTTGCTATAACTATACCCCACTTTGCTATAACTATACCCCTCTTTGCTATAACTATATCCCTCTTTGCTATAACTATACCCCACTTTGCTATAACTATATTCCACTTTGCTATAACTATATCCCACTTTGCTATAACTATACCCACTTTGCTATAACTATATCCCTCTTTGCTATAATTATACCCCACTTTGCTATAACTATATCCCACTTTGCTATAACTATATCCCTCTTTGCTATAACTATATCCCACTTTGCTATAACTATATCCCTCTTTGCTATAACTATACCCCACTTTGCTATAACTATATCCCACTTTGCTATAACTATATCCCACTTTGCTATAACTATATCCCCCTTTGCTATAACTATACCCCACTTTGCTATAACTATATCCCACTTTGCTATAACTATATCCCACTTTGCTATAACTATATCCCACAAGGCCCCACAATTTTAATGAATCATCATTATGCCAGATCAAACATAGCCATTCCTGTGTCTCGATAATCTTTATATCATTTATTTCTATCATTATATTTGATCAGTTTTCTATAATAGCCAACTATATAGGAGCCTATTCGTGACCAGACACACACAGAGACGTTCAGCTTTATATATATATATATATATATATATATATATATATATATATATATATATATATATATATAATCAGAATGTGAGAGATTGTATATAATAAATTACACGGCCAAAAAACGTCGCAGCACACAAGAGCAATGGCAGTCAACGAACCGGAAGTTCAAGGCTCGAGTGTCGCCCTCATTTGGGCTCATCAGTTAGACACATCTGAACTCAGCATTCGGGATACTCAGATATATACTAGCAGGCCGCCCGCTCGTAAAATACGCTTAAATATGATATTTTGATTAATGCATATAATATAATGATTAATTTCGTATTTATGTCTATATTAAATTGGACCCAACATATAGTAATGATTTAAAAATTTGAAAAAGAAAAAATGACTTGTACGCCACCACCGAGAATGGAAACCCTCTCAACAGCTTATTGTCAGGACTAATTTACTTTTTCCTTTGACGTTAATAACTGTACTATGAAGACATGTTAACTGCAAACCTAAAATTTTAAACATGAACCAATAGCTGTTACGTCATGCATGCATATTCGTAATGCCGTCGTTTAATCTTCACCTGGCAAATTTCATTTTTTTTTTTAAATTTACAGAATTTTGTACTGATTTTCCCCGGCGAAACCCCAAATATGAAGTTTTGCATAAGTTCGAATACCTTATATATGAAGTTTCATGTTTGTAGACCAAAAATTGACGGAGGAGTTTGGTAGGCAAAATATTTTAATAAGAAAATACATACGCATACATAAATATATATAGAAAGACATTTGTGTTTACTATAAACTTTTCACGCAAATATTACGTAAGTATAAATCATGTAGAATATCTGCATGAATATAATTATACGTAATAGTTTACTCAAGAGGATAATCCTATAAGACCCCCCCCCACACACAAAAAAAAACTAATAGGGGATTAATTTAAACTAGCGGGACCTGTGGAAATTCCAGAGTGAACTTTTTCTACTTAATATATTGATGTTGGCATTCTGTGGATGTTCATCGTAAATGGAGACGCCTTGGTATTATTTTGGCTTTTGTTAAAACTGCAAAAGTATTTATCTAAACTAACAGGGATGTTCCGCGTAGCCTAGTCGTGAAATACACTTAAATATAATATTTTAATTTATGTAGATTTCATATATTATTAAAGAATCAATTTTCTATCAATTCTTATATATTATAAAGTTGTGATTTCAAAGATAAAAACTTTATCCATATGTCTTGGGTGCATCACATCAGCTTGAATCGAAACCGAAACCAGAACTTACGAATATATATATATATATATATATATATATATATATATATATATATATATATATATATTTGAGTTTCTTCAGCTATAACCGAAACCAAAACTTATTAAGAATTCTTGGTAAAATTATTTATAAATAAATAAATTACTTAAGTGCCATCAGCTATAATCGAAATCGAAACCAAAACTTATGAAGAATTTATGGCCAAAGTATTTATAAAAAATAGAATACGTAAGTTCCATTAGCTTTAATCGAAACAAAAACCTATGAAGAATTCTTGGAAAAATTATTTAAAAACATAAATAACTTGAAACCAAAACTGCGGAACAATTTTTGGTAAAATTATTTATTAGTCCATAACAATTAAACAGTCACTCAGATGTAAGCGTGGCACACAGAATAAATAACATACGCGCTATCCTATTAATATATCGATGAATGTTTAAAAGAATATGCGAATTGCCTAGATTGTTTGCATACAAATGCAATTACACGAACCATATATAAAACGTATTTTCTTTTTAAATAAAAGACAACATAATTTTTAATATGAATATTAACACACACACACACAAATTATAGGAGAATAAATATACGTACATATACATACTAGACTACCCGTGACCCGTTGTATAGTATGGTATAGTGAGTATTACATATACATACTAGACTACCCGTGATCCGTTGTATAGTATGGTATAGTGAGTATTACATATACATACTAGACTACCCGTGATCCGTTAGTACAGTATGGAATAGTGAGTATTTTATTTATGGAATAGTGAGCATATTAATCATGGCAAAAATAGGCGCGCTTGCGAGTACAACGATGACCACTAATTTAAACATACGGAATTACATTGCTTAATATCCGGAAACTTTAAATTTTCGGAAAATTTGAATGCGATAGTCGTTTTCAGCATACTCGATATCCTTTGGAAGTCGTCATTTTAATGAAAATGTTAAGGTGGAAACCAAGTAAAAATTTATCAAACCTTCTATTTTTATATTTGCTTTAAAAAAAGTTACATTATACTGTGTTGGTTATCTAAACCTTAAAATTTCCTTGACGTCACTTCCGCTGAATGTCTTTTTAAACTCTTAACGAAAGCACTTATCACAAGTCAACGGCTTTATTTTTGCAATTTTAAGTGTTGCGTTTGTTTTAGCTTTTCAATTTGTAGCATGAAAAAAAGAATTTAAAATGTTTTAAACTGTTAAAAAAATTGAAGTGAAAGAAAGTTTATTTATTTTTAACTTGTCTAGGTGACCGAAGTTCTCGATTGTTTGGAGGTGTGTATTGAGCAAAAAAAAAAAAAAGGTGTAATAGGGAGGCAGGCTCGAACCCATACCGCGAAGGAGGAAAAGAAAGTGAAAAAAAAGCGCGACATATTTGCTGTTGCGTCCATCTCCAAACCGGAAGTGATGTAGGTTTAAATTAAAGCTAGACAATCGAAAAGAGGTGATGACTTTCGAAAATATCGGCGAAAAAAGCGATCCCTCCATGTAGAAAAGTGCCTAGTTGAGGGTGAAGGAATTAATGTTTGTGGCCAATTTTTCGATATTTGTCGCCCGAAGGGTTGACCTTACAAAATGATATTGATCTAGTGAAAATCCGTCGTTTCTGTCAAAAGTTTTTGGCAGACATACATGCATACATGCATTTAAACAGACAGGTGAGATTTACATTATAGATTAAAAGAATCGTACTAGACAGGTGAGATTTACATTATAGATTAAAAGAATCGTACTGTGGCATTTCCTGAAAAATTTCAAATTGGAGTCGAATTATTGTTTCTTTTAAATAAAAATTAATTGTTTGAAAACGATTTCAACTTGCAATGAAAGTTTATAATATTAGGTAAACGTGGGATATCATCTAAAAATTAAGTTTTAAAAAGCAAGTCTTTAGTTGGTCCTCTAGAGGATTTTTACCTAATGTAACTACTTTGTTGTTTTTTTTAACAGTTTGATAACTATTCCAACTTGCAATGAAAAATACAAATAGAATTCGTATCATGCCGACGAAAAAATAGCAAAAGGGATTTAGTTTTTGATTTTCGTATTTTAAACGTGAAAAAATTGTCATTTAAAAAAAAAAGCTTTTATGGCTTTGTTTTCATGTAATTACTAGGGCTGTGACAACAGCATATTCTTTGCATTGTTTTGACTCTCCAATATATATCCAACGCAACTAGAATCAGTTCATCAACCGAGAACCACATCAGTCTATATAAAAACAAAATATTCACTGATATATACCTGAGAGTCATAACAATGAGAAGAATATTCTGTCGTCAAAGCCCTAGTAATTACTCATAAGCAGAATTTTTGAAACCGGATCGACGGTTTAAACGTCCAAGCAAGTAAGCTGATCGGAGTTATGACTATGGGGAAATTATTTATTTTCATAAAAAATGCAACATTTTTAAGAAAGATTTGGCACAAGGTCGAAAATTAGGGGGAGACGGTCATGACAAACTAATGCTAACTGTTCGATATATATATTGTGTATATTATTCACGACTAAACTAATTAACCGATGATTGTTAATTTTTTGTAATAAAAATGTTGGTTGCAATGGAAATATGGGTGGTATTTATTGGCAAACAGAAATGCGTATGTTCGCAAGGACAAATATTTTTAGGATTAATTTTGTAGAAGCATTATTATTTAAAAAATATTGAATATGTCATAAAATTTGTATTCTACTGAATTATAATACACATGCATATATATATATATATATATATATATATATATATATATATATATATATTCAGTTTTAACGACTTAAATTACATTTTCTGTCTTAAGCATTGTTGCCTGAAGAGGTTTCTAGTTACTAAATACTAGAAGACCGAAACATGCTCATGATTGTGTAGCAACTAAATTACTGCTTATGTAAAGACAAATTGAAAGTGTAACTTGCTCTACTTCCGTATTGAGCACTCTTACATTAATCTCACAATATTTCAGTAGTGACTTTACCTTTGAAAAATACCTTTGAAAAATAGCAACCTCAAATTATATATATATATATATATGTATATATATATGTGTGTGCGTGTGTGTATTTATTGCGTAAAAAATCAGCTTTTTGTTGTTAACATCAAATGGAAAAATCATCTGAAGGAGTTGGTGGAGACAGGATATTTTAATAGACATATAAATCGTAAAATTGTCTCCCCACTAACGAAACAGCTTTAATAAAAAAAAATCCAGGAGAAAATAAACAAAAGTTATAAAAAAGAAAAAGGCTTTGAATTTCAACAAAGTTTTGCATTACACACACACACACACACACACACACACACACACACACACACACACACACACACACACACACATATATATATATTTATTTATTTATCTGCAATTTTTTATCTGCAATTTCCGTTTTTAAATATTCCTATCTATCTAATATATCAATCTACCCACACATTCATATCCTGTATGTATATTTACTTATATTTTACTATATGTATTTACGTACATACTTACTTGCTTTATCCTGAATTTGCAGATACCGGCCATCCCCTCCCATGAAAATTTTTTATTATTATTTTATATTTTATATTTTATTTTTTATTTATTTAATATTTTATTTTTTATTTATTATTTATTTATTTATTTATAATTAATTAATTAATTTATTTCCATTTAGTGTCTTTTAAAAACTTTTGCTGACATTTTCTTAAGTAATAACCTGTACATTTCGGTTGACCTATTTTTTGCCCTATATATTTTTCGCGCCTTTTAACATCGTTTTGTCTGGGTCATTTTGACATTTGTTTTTCTACTTTATATTTAATTCTATTACCATTTAATTATTTTTCCTCTTCTTCTTCCCTGATCTTTTTCCTCTTCTTCTCTGATCTTTCTTATTTAGATTATGTCTCGACAGCCGTGTGAAAAGCATATCTTATTTTTCTTTTATTAATATTATTGGAATTTTTCCCCTTTTCCTTGTACATATTTGTGAATTATCCCATGGATTTCGGCCTTTTAGATTATTATGGACCCTCTTCCAATTACGTGATTTCCTTGGATTTTACTTGTGCAAATGGAAATTCAATTAACTTTCTTGGAGTTAATTTTTGGATTTTACCATCATTGGATTATTTACCTTTCACCTGACTATCCATTCACGTGTAATCACCTTTTTCTTTACCATATTCCTTCTGCTTCACTTTTTGTTATCAAGTAAGATCTTTGACTTTTGTATGCAAAATCCGATCCCGCATTTTGCTAATTCCTACCCTATGATGAGAAGGAAAGTATTTCTTCGAAACTCTGCGGATTAAGAACTATCCACTTATCAAGTGTTTCCTTTTCAGATTAAATATGTTTTTAACTCTTTTTCAAAGTGTTTCTTAACATGTTTTATTAACTGTTTGCTCTTATATATATATATATATATATATATATATATATATATATATATATATATATATATATATATATATAGCTGTTGTTTCTGCCCTAATCAAGGCACAATACTACTTTGGCGTAATGAGTTATTATTTAAACCAAATCTGTAGGAATATATGCGGGAGTTGAGCAGCGATATTATTAGTCCTGGCAATAAGCTGTTGAGAGGGTTTCTTGTAATTGTTAAACGAAAGGAGCTTAGTCTTGACAGCATTGAATGCTATCATCCATTTACCTCCCCACTTCACTACAGACTGGAAGTTATCCTCTAACCTGGCACCTCAATTGTGCCACAAAGAGTGATGGAATGACATTTCATACGATCATTGATTTCTAAGTGGCGGCGACCATTGGTCTTCACCGGAATTTTGGTGGCAATAAGCCTCCCTAAGGTCCCAGTTCTCTTTGCACTCAACCACTGGAGGTCTGGCTAGTGCTTTCTCTTCTCAGTCTTTCCATCCTCCCTGACCCTCATTATTTGGTGTAGTGCATTGTAGTGTAGGCCGGCATTTTGAAAAGACTGCGAAGAATGGCAGTATGACGGACGACAATACAACAGTTAATCAATATCGACACTTAAACAAAAAAAAGCACATTGCTGGTAATGAAAAAAATATTGTCCATATCGAAAGATGGTCTTCCGGAAGTTTACACACTTGCCTCCACCATCATTTCGTTACAAAAGTCATGGTGTTGACCATCTCATAATTTATTCCTTTAAGTCGGTTGACATTTACAATTCTTGAAGAACACAAACCTTAACGTGAAGTCCGCGTGACCAACGCATCGTTCCGACATTTGAAAAGACTACCGTAAAAACAACAAACGGACTTCTACTGATTCTATGCTCCAACAACAACATGGCAAAAAAAAGAAAGAAATACATCCTGATGATGAAGTATATCTTCAAAATATATTTATGAATTTCAATATAAATTTCAAACAAAATAAATGTCTGTTTATTTTGTAATTTTTATATTCATTTTAAAAAGGTACAGCTTTATCATTTTTAGTAATAAAACTGTAACGCTTTTGAACTGTGACAGTTTTTAAATCATTATAAAAATATGTGTCTCTTCATGGTGAAGCCGTATGTCATAATAAGTATTTAAAGCTCTAGTATTGCACTATTGAGCTTTTTTACAGGACTGTTTTGTTATTTTAATCTATATTTGAATACTGTTATGTCTCCCGAAATAGATATATATCGTTTAAAGTAACTGAGCGAGTCTTGTGGCCGTTCGAGTAATAATCTTAGTCACCGTGTTCGAAGCTGGTACTCCTAGCATGAGGCTTGCGTACTTTTCTATATCTGTCCCTAGGTGACTCTACTAGTCAGTATTTATGGCTTAACAAGCAAATCATATTCTTGTGAGAGGGAAGAACCCATGTGTACTCATATTCATTACATAACCTCTCCCTCCCGAGCTAAATTTTCACATTAAATTTAACTGTAATATTTTTCCCTTTTTAAAGTCTGGGCAAAATCTATTCCCCTTTTATCAAGTCTTTTCTTACTTAATCCTCCTTGCCGTTAGTACGTTTAGTACGCTGGAACTTTGACCTTGAGTTCGAAAATACTTCTCTTGCAGAATGCTGATTTATAGAGACAGGAATTTCAAACGCGTCATATATGATTTCTATAGAATGTCTTCGATATTTTGCTTGATCTCTGTTGTTTGTCTTAATTGATTCCAATATCGTTTGCACGGACATTTGTTTCCTTTTCTGACATAAATGGTTTGTTCTATTCTTAAAAAAAAAAAAAAATATTGCCACCTGACTTATATGCTTTAATCATTTGTTTATCTTTTTATGGTTTCTTCGTCGGAATAGGTAATAGATTATCAAATACAGAGCGTATTTGTTTTGCAGTCATCAACTTCGCGGGCGACAAACGGGATGTCGTCTGAGGGGTTTTACGCGATTCTGTAAACTGTCAAACATTTCTGAATACTTCTTTCATTTGTGCTTTGATTCTTTTTCAGAGCTCGTCTATATGTGTCCAAAAATTTATCTGACTGTCCATTCCATCTTGGGTTGTAAACTGATGTTATCTCGTGATCTATGGATATGGATCTACAGAGTTCCTTAATGTTTTTTAGTGCTTGGGATTTCCCACTTTTCAATGTCCGAAACTACTCGAGGATAAGGATTAATGAATGTAAGGTGGTAGTGTAGTTATCATTAATGGTATAAATTGGGTGAAAATTGATTATTTATGGCAACGGCTCAACAAGAACTTGTTTACATTGGATTTGAAGGCTACCATCTTGTATTCAATCAGTAAGCAGTCTAGAGGAACAGTGTTCCACAGGCGGAGAGTTCTGCGAAAGAAGCTTTGTTCATGGAATCTGCCTTTAGAGTTAGGCACAGTTAGAGAGTGAGGGAAATAGTATATCGTGGTTGTAGCTAGTCGAGTGTTTTTGTGAAAGTTTGGCAAGGGGGAACCATATATTGTACATTCCAGCACTTAACATGAAAATTACAACAGAGCAAAGACAAGTTCGCAATGTCTCTTCTGTGGAAAAGATAAGAAAGAAAAACTTCCAGGGAAAAGAAAAGGACATCACTTATTAGATTTCAAAACCTAGGTATAAAGGCTGGATAGGAGGCCCAGATGTGTCAATAGTACTCTACTGTTTGGCATACAATCCTCTTATACAGATAGAGGATTGCATCAGTAGTGAAATACCCACTGGAGTGGTAGAGTGATCCAACGATTTTCCAGCAATTTTGGCAACAAATTTGACGTATGTGTTCCATTTCAAATCAGGAGCGAAGGTCAGTCTCAGAAGCTTACCAAGACATAGTGCTTCTCACAGACGAGAGCTATTTGTTTTAATTGGATGGTTGTCAGGGCGATTATGATAAAAGGAGAGATGTTTGGTTTTCGATGCATTAAAAATAACATTCCATCTTTTTCCCATTGCACCACGTTCACGAGATCAGAAGAGATAAAATCAGAAAGATCTTGATTATCGCTGGCATTTGAAGTGTTGCCATAGATTGTAGTGTCATCTGCATAAATGTCTGAGAATGATCTAAGAATGTGATTTAGGAGATCATTAATGAAGATCAGGAAGAAATTTACGCCCAGCATTGAACCTTGAAAACGTTAATACAATGAGTTTCTGATTTCTGCCCATCAACGATTACTCTTAATAAGCCTATCAGAGAGAACGGTTTAATAATTGAGAGAATATTTCCAACTATTCCATAGCTGGCGATCTTGTGAAGAAGACCTTTATGCCAGGCTATATCAAAAGCATTTTATATGTCAAAAGCTATTGCTCTAGAAACGAAGCCTCTGTCGAGAGATTCACTCCTCCTGTGTGACATAACAGTTAGTATATAAGCTGTAGATCTCGCAGAATGGAAATTATATTGCATGTTACTGAACAAGTATATACGTTCAGAGATTACAGTTAGGATGTCTGTTGTGGAACGGGCTTGTCTAAATCCATATTGTTGGTCAGTCAGAAGTTTAGTATCTGTAAGGTGATGGACTAGAGCATGGTTAATTAATGTTTCAAATATTGTGGTAAAAAGTGAGAGGAGGCTAATGTGGCGATAATATAATCGACTGGCAAGCATGCTAGCCTTCTCGGTTGCTGAGCAAACAACCTCGTTATTGTTGGTTAGTGGGGAATTGTTGATTATATTGCATTTTACTGAACAAGTTATTTTGCTGAAGTGGTTGATCACTTCTCTGTTTATCACAGATTTCAGAAACTTACGTATGATGCACAAGATACTGGTTGGTTTGTACTGAGAAAGAGATGACCGAGCTCCGAAATTTTTTAAATGCGGGGCAGACTGATGATGTTTTTCAGAGTGTTGGGAAGCATTTCTCCTTAAGGCAACGTTTAAACAGTTTTGTACGAATGAGAGCTATTCCAATTGAAGCTTTTTGAACACTATGAGTGAAATGCTTTACTGTATTCAATATTTTTGATAAATTAGCAACATTAGGTAAAGATATTTGGATGTCGCATAGTGTTTTCAGCCACGAAGGGACATACAAGAGGGTGGTAGGTAGTCCTGATGTCAAAGGGTAGAATTTGCTGCAAAGTTTTTGCCAAAGAGAATTGTTTTGTAAAATGCTGACGAAATTGCCTCAAGTCCATTGATGATGGCAGGGGTAGGGGACACGTTTCTGTTAAGGAATCTGTTCATCATACGTCAAAACTGGTGGAAATCAAGCCGCTGCTCAGCCACTTTAAACTTGACGTACTGAGCATACGAATCTCTTACATTTTTTTATTATTCTTTTATACTGCCTGATGGTAGACCTTAAGGTGGCTTTAGTTTTACAACATATATTATGTTTGCAGCAATAAAATAGTGATTTCTGTGCGCAATAGCAGCGGCGCATTCTGGGGTGTATCAGGGTTGGCTATTTGGTCTTTGCTGGAATTATTAGAAGGATATGAAGCGGTCTATACTGACAATTTATTATTCTGTCAGGTCAGATATTATAGACGACACGTTCTTTTTTAACATGGAGTGCAGAGATATATCTGATATAAATGTTCGGAAGTTATCCTAATCAGCCATAGAAGATCGATATCTGATGGAGAGATAGATACGAGGGTTTATTGCTATTTGTTTTCATCCTAACCGAGATAACTGAGTGACTGGAAGATTTCAAAGGGGACAGAACAGAACATGAGCACATTTCTGGGCAAGTTGTAAGAAAAGGTCAAGGAGACTTGCATATTGTCTGTCGGAGTTGAGCGTACGTGTGGGTTTCTAACAATTTGTGTTATATCATAGGCAATCGAGAAATCATACAGTATCACCCCTCATCATCCACGTTGCTTGAGTGGACTAGCAATTCAGCATCGTGAACACTGAAATCTATTTTCCCGTAAACTGGGTTACATTGTCGCTGATTTAAGTTTCAAGGAATGTAAATCGACTAAAAATGTCATTAAGTGCATTCATTTTATTTGTTACAGTCGGATGTCTGCACTTAACAATTTTTGGCTACTCCGTGAAATTGTCCTCAAAGATTAATTAATACGATCCATTTATGAGATCTGCATGTTCGATATGCAATCGAGCTCATACTGTTGTATACTTGCAAGTTTGAGTGTGTCTACGTGTCTAATGTCTGTAGTGACTCTTCACTATCTGAACCCAAGTAATCTTTGTGACCTATTGAGTTCGTTTCGTGATCGTCTAAATGTCTTATGCGGGAATGTGTGTATGTGTCATACATGTATTCGATATAACTTTTTCAATTGCATCGTTGGTTTTTTGGTTCACCTGAGTTTCATCTGTTCTTGGAAGGAAGCTGGAAACCTGTGGATAAATGCATTTCAACTCCAAAACGATGGTTAGTTTTATATAGTTTTTTTTTTATTCACTTTCCAGGTGTTAATCGCAGAAGAATAGAAAGTGAGTCTCTTTTCTTGCGGTTAATTCTAATCAATTTAGAGATACGTCATCTCCCTCCCAAGGGAGGGAACGACTTGTTTAACCGTCCGTTCTCTTTGACGTCCAAATTTCAACTCAACTCTTTTTCCAGCTTACTAGAACATGTGACAACAACACGTCTTTCCAGTCAGCTATTTTTAGAACTTCCGGTGCAACTTGTCCGTTTTATACCTCGATATGTTTTTACAACTTTTATCAAAACATAGCTTCACATCTCATCACTTGCTTACCTCGCTAGTAAGAAAGATAGCTCAATAGAGTGGGATAGATAGCTAGATCAATTGATAAACATAGATATATAGATAGATCGCCAGGCAGATAATAACAGATAATTTAATAGGGCATCTGTCTTGGCCATGGACTAATCGTAACATAGGCATGTAAAATTCTTTAAGAGTTTTGTTTTGCAGAGTAGACGGCATTACTACTCTATCTGCATATAATGATACCTATTTGCACATTAAGAAAGGTGACACGATATTGCTCTTTTTAGTTTTGTCGCCCCACCAGACATACTTTCTCGGTTTTTGTAAGGACATCATCTTTATACGTTGATTTTTTTCACGTCTTCAAGCGTAATCAAAAGTTTTCTAATAAGCTTGCATAACAGATCTGATAATTTACTTATTCATTATTTAACGCATCTCTCATATTATAATAATTTTGGAATATATATGCTATAATAACTTACTAATCCCAAGAAAAACTATAATTTAGCAAAGCCATTTCTGTGATTGGCTTTCTCTCTTTACTGTAAATGATCTGCCTTAACTTGAATACTTCAGCACTCAGCTTGAACTCGTATTCTTTAATTCTCTGGAATACTGCTCTAATATGGTCTTTGCGTGGCGTCTCAGTTTTGCTTTTAATCAAAATATCATTTAAATATGCGTTTTTCTTCTTATATACCAGCCAACATTGTGCCATTATTTCGTTTAAAATTTCCTTTATGCACGTTTATTGTCAAGTTCTTCGGACATTCTTCATTGAAAGGTAAACTTCCTACGTTCACCTTTGAAATATATATATATATATATATATATATATATATATATATATATATATATATATATATATATATATATATATATAAAGCTGAATGTGTGTGTGTGTGTTTGTGTGTCTGGTCACGAATTGGCGCCTATATGGTTGACTATTTTAAAAAACTGATTGCATATAATGATAGAAGATATATCGAGACACAGGAATAGGTATGTTTAATCTGGCAGAACGGTGGTTCATTAAAATTGTGGGGTCTGCCTTCCCGCTTGGTCCACAAAGTATGGAAATAAAAAATTTAAAAATTAAAAAACATTTACAAGTGTTTTTGATATAGATGTACATAAGAATACTTTGATAAGTATGTTTTAACTTTAATAGGGATGGTATAATAAAATTGTGGGGTCTGCGTTCGCGCCTGGCCTTAAGGGAATGGAAATCGGCACAAACTTTTATAAAGACTTTTCATATCTACCTGCGTAAGTATACTTTCATAATTATGTTTCAGTTTGAAGAAATATGGTATAATAAAATTATGGGGTGTTCGTTCGCGCCTGACCTCCATAGAATGGAAATATGTCACAAAGTTTAACAAGGTTTTTTAATATAGATCCACAGAATATTGTGATAAGTGTTTCAGTGTGAACAGGTATGGTATAATAAATTATGGGGTTTATCTATTTTATTTTTACTTTCATCATATTTTGCTTTGGTTTTGATACCCCCAAATTCGAAGCTATCTCTTTACAACCCTTCCTTTTCATGACCTATCATACTTTCATAAATCAGAGTCCATTTTCTGTAGGCTGTTTTTGAACCCAGTCAACGGGTACTTTTGCTAGTATGTATATATATATATATATATATATATATATATATATATATATATATATATATATAAATATGTATATATGTATATAATTATTTACTATTCTATACTAGTGTTTCATCCTTTCGGGAATCATCAGTGCAGGGTCTCACGATTAACGCCAGTCGAGAGATTCGAACCCTGGCAAGAGAAGTCATGTCTGGTTTCATTAGCAAGGATCCGAACTATTGGCAACCGTAAGAGATACAGTTGAAATTAAACATTTATTCTTTTTAAATGCCTTTAACATAAATGAGAGATATCTAGTCATTATATGACGATCTACGCATCTGAGCTAAGTTTACCAACTGAAAGTGTTCAACGATAAAAAAACAAGTTTCTATAAGGGGCTGACATAATTGTTTACTATAATAATTAAATACCTACAGACACTAGTGTTTCATCCTTTTGGGAATCATCAGTTCAGGTCATATATAAATATATATATATATATATATATATATATATATATATATATATTCAAGCAAATATTATTAAATACAACGGAGACATTTTGTCTTATAATTCTTTTTTTTAATTTTTCAATTTTTCGTATTGTCTTTTTTGTTTCAAAATCAAAAATATTGATAAAAGATCCATACATGTTGCTGTTACGAGCGCTTTCGATTCGTCGACGAATCATCATCAGGTGTTAAAAATACAGGATTGCGAAAATGAGGATTAAAAATGAAAACTAAAATATATATAGTCAGTGATGAGTTAAAATAAAAATCGATTAAGAATAAAAGTCGATTAAAAATTCGAGTGTTAAAACCAGCAAGTTCGTAGACACCATGTACGAAGTCCGTCCAACACGGACTACGCAAGACATTTCAGAAGGTTACTGCTTTTTTGAAATGCAATGTCATTTATATTAGGTTGAAGAGTTCTAATGTACGACGCTTCAAGAATCTTTAATTTTTTTACATTATTTTCCCGTTGTATAATTTTTGTGTTGTCAACGAGGACCTTTCTAACATTGGAGGGGGGACAGCTATGTTCTTTTTTTAAATGTTTGTAAATCGCGCTTGTGTCGTTAAGGTGCATAGTTATTCGCCGGGACAACGTTGTTGTTGTATGCCCAATGTATGTATTATTTTTGGAGTTACATTCTCCAATAGAGCATTTAAATTTATACACTACATTGGTTTGCTCCAACGTTTTTATCGCCGGTGAAGAGTTGTTTTTAACCACAAGGTTTTGTGTTCGAAATTTCCTATAATAGATAATAAATTTAATTTTAAAATTACTGTCAACAGGCGTCAAGTATCTTCGTATAATATTTTTTATTGCATTTTCTTCGATTCTGAAATTAGGCGTCATTTGATTTTGGTAAAATATATTAATGGGGTTTGCATTGCGGTGTTGGCTTACGTTATTATTCTGGTTATCGGAAGATTGTAGCATTTTTTTTATTTGTTCATCAACAATGTAATTGGGGAAATGATTATTGATGAGTACTTGTTTAATGTTTTTTATTTCAATTAGCAATGCTTTTTTTGTGGAGGATATCATTTTGGCGCGACTTATATATATATATATATATATAGAGAGAGAGAGAGAGAGAGCGAGAGAGAGATAGATGCGAAACAGCGTTGAAATGCTTTTTTTTTTAAGTCTATTTTATAATCTTACACATGCACGCAAGCTTGCAAGTTAGATCGCTGGCTTAATGTGTATGCCATTCTGTCACCACTGAAAAGCTGTAGTCATTTGATTTCCTAGTTTTGCATATGACTTACAAAAGAGACTAAAACTTGCTGCTATGGTTTCAAATGATCTAAAATAACAGCAAGGGGAGACTTCATTCCAAATAGTTCTCATATGTTATATCTCCCTGGTTTTCATACATAAAGTAAATTTCAGTGTATAAGAATTATTTGATACTAGAGATATTCATAATCGTATTCTATTCCCAAAAGAGATAACATATGAGAAATATTTGGAATCAAGTTTCTCCTTGCTGTTATTTCATTTGAAACTATAGCAGAAAGTTTTAGTTTGCCTCCACTACGACCAAAGGTTTTGAGGAATATATTTATATATATATATATATATATATATATATATATATATATATATATATATACCTTTTTCTCAATACTTATGAGTAAATTACGAAATATAAACTTGAAAAAAGACGACAAATAATACATAAAAACCGAAAAAGTGAGATTGGTCTTGTTCAGTTAATTGTAAATTACGACTAAACTAACAAACGTTGACTAACTTCCATCTTAGAATATCGACAACTACAACAGCAATAATAATAATAATAATAATAATAATAATGATAATAATAATAATAATAATAATGATAATAATAATAATAATAATGATAATAATAATAATAATAATAATGATAATAATAATAACAACAACAATAACAATAATAATAATAACAATAATAATAATAATAACAACAACAATAATAATAATTACAATAATAATAATAATAACAATAATAATAATAATAACAATAATAATAACAATAATAATAATAATAATAACAATAATAATAATAATAATAACAGCAACAATAATAATAATAATAATAATAATAATAATAATAATAATATACAGCCTCAATTAAATATGGAGGAAAACTTATGCTGCGCCAGTGTTTTGTATTTTGTATTTATTAATACATTTGATATATTGTTAAACTATTCATATAAAATCATGATCTGTTCGTGTTTTCTCTTCGTTCACATTCTGATAGAATTGTCTTTCATTGTTTACAAAGGTTCTATTTTTCTGTCACTGTTCATATTGGTATTTTTGCTTCAATTTTCTTGTTTCTTGTTGAGCCTTGTCACCCTCTTCTAATTGTTTTTATCTTGTTTATCGCTTTAATTTCTTTTTTATGTTTGTTGATCTGTGTTTCCAATCTCACTTTCCATTCAGGTTTTGTTGGTCATTTTTCTTTCTCCGTCTTTTTTCTACTTTACCCTTTTTTTTTTTTTTTTATTACATTTTCACCCCAAACAAGGCAAATTGCCACTTTGGTGTAGGGGGCTACTATCAGGGGCAACAACTACTGGGGTACTATGTAGGGATTTGGGCAGCAAGGTGTCGGTTCACGTTACACTTGAACTTCTGCACGTCAGTACTGTTGGGGAAGCAGGGACCTGGAATGGAATTCCAGAGTCTTGCGGTTCTGGGGAAGAAACTATTGGAGTAAAAAGATCTTTTACATCTAGGGACCTCTACAGTGTGGGGGTGGGATCTAGTAGCCTGTCGGGTTTGTCGAGGGTGCTCGCGTCGTGGGGGCACAAGTGATTGCAGTTCATCAGAGCATTCACCACTAAAATACTTGTAGAAAAGGCAGAGGGATGCAACATTTCGTCGATGGGACAGAGGCTGA
This sequence comes from Euprymna scolopes, assembly GCF_053919585.1. Lineage (NCBI taxonomy): Eukaryota > Metazoa > Mollusca > Cephalopoda > Sepiida > Sepiolidae > Euprymna > Euprymna scolopes. The sequence goes on from NC_136482.1 coordinate 26,094,769, forward strand.
AGCTTAGATGCCAGTTCAGGGCCTATCAGGTTTGCGACTCTCTTTTGAACCTTGTCAAGGAGCGAGAGACTAGTAGCAGATGCACCAGCCCAGATGTGGCAGCAATACTCCATACATGGGCGAATGGTGGCCTTATAGAGGTACAGGATACTTTCGGGTGTTAGTAGTTTTCTAGCACGGTAGAGAGAGCCTACCTTTCTTGCAGCGGCCCTGGCAATGCCTTCAATGTAATTGTTCCAACTCATGTTTCCTGTGAACGTTAGGCCAAGGAGTTTGAAAGATGGACTCTCAGATAAAGAGTCGTTGGCCATTGCTATTGGTGGTAGAGAGGGTTTCTTGTAATTATTGAATGAAACTAGTTTAGTCTTGGCAGCATTGAACGCGACCAACCACTTTTGTCCCCATTTCACTACAGATTGGAGGTCTTCCTCTAGTGTTTCTGCCATTTCTTTAGAAATGTGTTCATTCGTCTTCCTGTCGTGTCTGCCATAGAGTGTAGTGTCATCAGCATATATACCCATCTCAGAGGCAATGTTGTCGGGGAGGTCATTTATGAATATCAGGAACAATAGAGGTCCAAGGATAGAACCCTGGGGCACTCCCGCATTTATATCATATTGTTTAGATGTGCGACCGTCGAGGACTACCTGGATTTTTCTCTTATCTAAGAAGGATTTAATTATGTTAAGTATTCTACCAGTGATACCGTATGATCTGATTTTACTGAGGAGACCCTCATGCCATACCCTGTCAAAAGCCTTAGATATATCTAGAGCTACCGCTCTGCCTTCCCCCGCTTTGTCCAGTGATTGGTATATACGTTCAGAGATCACGGTGAGGATGTCTGCTGTGGAACGGGCTTGTCTAAATCCATATTGTTTGTCAGTCAGTAGTTTAGCATCTGTAAGATGATGGACTAGAGCATGGTTAATTATGGTCTCAAATATTTTGGCAAAAAGTGGGAGGAGGCTAATGGGGCGATAATTTGATGGGTCTGTCCTTTCGCCAGAATTCTTGAATACTGGTACAACAGAAGCAGTTTTCCAACAGCCCGGAAAGCAAGCTTCATTAAGACATTTGTTGTAGAGTTTGGAGAGAACTGGAGCTACTTCGGCTGAGCACTTTTTTAATAGCACAGCTGGGATGAGATCGGGTCCACATGCTTTTGAAGTGTCAAGGTTTTTTATGATAGCATGCACCTGAGCAGGGGTGGTTTTCAGATCGTCTAGTGTGGCGTCTGTCCGCATAGGAAAGTCAGGTAGGGGGTGGTTGGAAGGATCCAGTGTGGAGTTTGAGGCAAACCGACTGGCAAGCATGTTAGCCTTGTCGGTTGCTGAGGAGACAACCTCGTGATTGTTGGTTAGTGGGGGAATTGTTGATTGCCCATTATTTACTACACTGTTGTAGATTTTCCAGAAGTCTCGAGTTCCTAGTTTTTGTGCTTCGATGCGCTTTTTAGTGGTTTCCGTAAATTCTCTCTTAGCTGTCGCTATTTCTTTCTTAACGTTATTTCTAGCTTCTATATACTTCAGTCTGTTTGAACTGGACTTATGTCGGTTAAACCTACGGTATGCATGCTGCTTTTGAGTAATGGCAGTTGCACAAGTCGACGTAAACCATTGGGGAGAGTGGGGCTTACTATAAAATTTCCGCATGGGAACATGCGCTTCGATTGCAGTTTTGAACCAGTCAGTGGTCTCGTTTACACACTGTTCAGCAGGGAGAGAGAAAATATTTTTCCATGGAGCATCTCTAATTAGTTCCCTGATGGCTTCCCAGTCAGCCTTATTATAATATCTAGTTGTTTTGAGCACTGGCTCTTCAGTTTTGGGTCTAGAGTTTAGGGCGATTTCAACCATTATCACTGCATGATCAGCGTTCCCGAGTGGGCTGTGGGCCTTCGCTATGCAGTCATCGGGAACTGTGGTCAAAAACAGATCTAGAAGTGATGCGTGTTGTTCTTCCTGGTCAGGGAAACGGGTTGGAAACGTAACAATTTGTGATAGGGAGTGAGATATAGCGAAGCTATGGGTTGTGCTGCCCGCTGCATCTGTGTGAGTAGAGAATCCAAGCCAGTTTTTGTGGTGGACATTAAAGTCACCAAACACATGTATTTGTGCGCTAGTGTCGAGGGACAGTGCCGTGTCTATGCTGTCAGATACTTTGTTTATTATGGAGCAGTCCTGAGTCGAGGGAGAGCGGTAGAGAAAATAATAGTAGCTAATACTGTGTTGCACGTTTAGTCTAAAGCACATAAAGGCTTGATCATCTGTTTCTAGGTTTGTTTCTCTAGTCAAGGGAAGGGTATTACGAATGTAAACTCCAAGTCCGTGCATATGTCTGTCAGAGTCCTTACGGCAGAGTGGGAGATATCCAGGCATGTTAAAGTGGTTAGAGGGAATGGAGGAGTGTAGGTTAGTCTCACTTAGTACTAAGATATCCGGGGTATTTGTTAAGAGAAATGCTTCAACATCAGCTAAGTTAGTTCTAAGCCCACGGATATTTGTGAATGAGAGCCTCAAGGGAGGAGGCAAGTTGAATTTGTTTGTCCCTAATCCTGGTTTAAGCTTATTTTTAGATTGTACTGTCGTCATATTTTTTTTTTAGAGTTTCGGTAAGGGGGAGCTAAACAAGAGGTTATGCGGAGCTTCAGACATGCATCACAAGTAGACCATCAGCTGACCTTTCTCCAATTAGGATTGTGGCCTCAGGAAAGCCCACCGGGGATGAGTGCAGGGTCCCTTTCCATGCGCGTCATGGCACTGCAAACAACCCGATATTATTCAACTGTTGATGGAGCAGCCGCTCTAAGCGCTACCAAAGAGTTAGGGCTCCTGTACTACCAGTCGGGAACAGCAGCCAGGAACTGTCAATCCGGTACTCTCAACCCTTTAGAAGAAGGTCAACCCAATCTAACCGCTCAGGCATATCTTATACTCAAGCACTCCCAAATGTTCAGTTTTAGGGGTGGGGCGTGCTGGGAATGGGGAAGAACGGCGTTCATTGCCCTAGTCAGGAAACAAGATCCACCGCTGGGTGTTTCTGTCGAATCACTGACTGCCTTGATACCTGTATAAATGAAATTGTATTGGTCTGCAATGCTATTTGTTTGGATGTATAGGAGGAGCTTGTTAACCTTCTCTGTTTCAGTTGTTTTGTTTCGTTCACTCTTGGTTCCTTAAGGATGGAAGCTTTGTTTTTTTTTTCCTCATTCATAAGTTTTCTACTTCAGCTAATTCATTTTCGTTAAGTTCTGTAGTTTCATAGCTGTCGATCTCCTTGTTTCTGATATCCAAGTTTTGCATGTTTTCTACATCTAGAGTTCCTATGTTTGGGGCTCCATTGAGGTGCGTTCCTTGGTCTGTTCCATCATTTGTCTTTTGTTGTATATTGCCCATTTCTAGATTATCTTGAGAATAAGTTTCGTTCTGTCTATATTATTATTATTATTATTATTATTATTATTATTATTATTATTATTATTATTATTATTATTCTAGTAGTAGTAGTAGTAGTAGTAGTAGAGACAAGACACCCGTACGTATATTTTGAGTATATATATATATATATATATATATGTGTGTGTGTGTGTATATGTATATACATGCATGTATACATATATCAATCTAAATACATACATATATATATATTCTTATATATACAATATATATATATATATATATATATATATATATATATATATATATATATACAAATACATATTAATCTTTCTTGTAGAGTGGACGATATACCTTCTCGAATCTGAACGGATATTACATTTAATTTTTTTTTTTTTGCTTCATGAATGAGGTTCAACGGAACTTTCACTCATCCTCGACCCGATTTTCCAAACGTTCCATGTTTTTTTTTTTCTTTTTTGGCGGGGCGGATTGACTTCATATCCGTAGATTTGTAAATATGAAGAACTTTGTTAGAACTTTCATTATCAGATTTTGATGAAGATAAAAAGAATGCTATGGATGGAGGTGTTGTTATCTTACACGTCAGTCGCACCACCTGCGTTGTGTGGGTGGCATTTATTCAATATTAACTCCCTTCATATCTCATACTCTCTCACTCTTTATCTCTCTCTCTCTCTTTATCTCTCTCTCTTTATCTCTCTCTTTCTTTATCCCATTCATGATAATATAAGCGAAATTAACAAGAAGCATTTCACACACACCAAAAGATTACAACCATAGACCTTATTCATCTCCCTTCTCCCGGCAGGATGGTGTGACACAAGAGTCAGAACGTGAAATTCAAAAGCCAACGTACCTGATGAGTAGCACTCTGGTCTGTAAAATGCCTAAGCAGCCCCGTCGGTATTCCCCGGTAAAGATTTCCCAGACGTTTAGCAATAAATTAACTCCATCTCTAAGAGAGAAGGCAAATTACGGGAGATTGGATCTCCTAAATCTGCACAGAACCAGAATCAGCGTGCGGTTAATCGAGAAAAAGCCATTTTAGAAATGGCCGAGACTTTTTATTTTGGCGCCAAGGGAGACTAATAAAAAAAATCGTTGGTTCTAAAACACAATTGGGAAAATGTGACTTATTTTATTGTCCATTCAACTAGGGTTATATTGTTTTAATTCAGACAAGTTGTTAGGGGAGGCGGCGGTAAACAAAATTTGCTTTCACGGAAGGAGTTAATGTTTTTGAGAACGACCTCGTAGGATCGTATGTAACCATACTTATTTCCGACAACAGAAATTCTTCCAAGAAATCAGTCAGTCTTTATCTTTCCAGAATTACTGCCAAGAATTCCTCGGGTTAGTAAGAAAAAAAAAATGGGAATTTGTGATTCAGTTAAATTTAAAGAAATAAAATAAAAACTTAAATTAGTCTCTCTCTCTCTCTTTCTCTCTCTCTCTCTCTCTCTCCACACAAAAACACACTAGAAGCATTGCTGTCACATAGACGGTGGAGTTTAAATCTTAGTTTGAGATAGTTGCTAATCCAGTTGCACGGAAGAGCGCTATAATACAGCGAAACAGTGTCTTCATTGGAATCTTCCGATTACTCAGTTTTCTCAGTTAAAATAAAAAGAAAATGTACCTCTCCATCGTACTGCATATTGATATTCTATTGCTGATTGGGATAACTTCCGAACATTTATATAAAAAATATCTCTGCACTCCATGTGTTTTCTATAGGGCCACACCTGACTGAATGGTTAATTGTAGGTACAGCTTTATGCCCTCCAAGAAATTTCAGCAAATGCCTTACAGCCAGTCGTAATTCACTCCAGAATGTGCAGATGTGAATGCGCACAGAAATCACTATTTCCCTCGCTCCCAACGTAATAGATGTTGTGAAACTAAAGCCACCTTTAGAACTACCATCAAACAGTAGAAAAGAGTAATGAAGAATACAAGAGATTCGTATGCTCAGTAGGTTAAGTTTAAAGTAGTAGAGCAACGGTTTGATTTCCACCAGTTTTGCGAATAACAAGCAGAAACTTGTTCTCTATTCCTACCATCAACAATGAACCTGAGGCAATTTCGTCAGCATATGATAAGGCAAAACAAGACAAGAAGTTTGCAGCAAATTCTACCCTTTGCGATCAGGGCCGCCTACCCTCCCGTATTTACCTCCTGTGACTGAAAACACACTATGCTACATACAAATATCTGTACCGCGATGTTACCGAGCTCATTAAAAACCTTGATTCCAGTAAAGCAATTGGTTCCAACCACAATGTGCATAACAAACTTTAACCGGAACTAGCTCCCATACTTACAAAAGTGTTTAAACGTTGCCTTAAGGAGAAATGCTTCCCAACATCCTGGAAAACTTCACCAGTCTGCCCAATATCTTCAAATTTCGGTGATCGGTCATCTCCCTCTCAGTACAAACTGGGAGGGTCATCTTCCTCTCAGTACAAAGCTGCTCTTGTGTGTTATGCGTAAGTTGTTGACATCTATGATGTGACGGATTAGCGTTCAAAAAGGACATGGATTGGAACAGATACATTGAGGGTATTGCCAAGGCTGGTGCTAAAGTGGGCTCTCTTTACCGTGCTAGAAAGTTACTTACACCTGTAAGAATATCCTGTACCTAGACAAGGTCGCCATTCGCCCATGTATGGAGTAGTCTTGCCACATTTGGGCTGGTGTATCTGCTACTAATGTCTCACTCTTAGACAGGCTTCAAAAGAGAGTCACCAACCTAATAGGTCCCACACTGTGTGCTGAGCTTCAACTTCTGTCATATTTTCGAAATGTTGCATCTTTTTACCTGTTTTACCAGTATTTTAATGGTAGATGCTCCGACGAACTACAAGCACCTGTCCCCCTTCGACGTAAATACCATCGACAAACCAAATAAGCAGCAAAATCCCACCATACACAGTAGAAATTCCTATATGCTAGAAAGCCTTCTATTCTAATAGTCTCTTCCTTCCGACTGCTAGACTTCGGAATTCTATTCCGGTTTCCTGCGCCCCTGACTGTACTGACATTCAAGTCTAATATGAACAAACACTTTGCTGCTCAACTCCCTACATAGTACCCCTGCAACGTATGTCCCTGATAGTAGTACCCTACATCAAAGTGGCACTGTGCCCTGTTTGGTGTGAAAATGCAATAAAAAAGATCCGCATGAGTCATCATAGGCAGTCATTTTTATTTTGTTGCTTTTTAAATGTCTTCGGTTCTTTTTGGAATCAGTTGTTTATGCAATGAATTGCCCTCTGTTCTTAGCAAGTGTCATTTCATTTCGGAAATCGTTTTATTCCAGCAGATTTGACCTTAAATGAAGACTCGAAATACAAAATAATGTTTTATTTTGATTACTTTTATTGCTGACATCTGTCGACATTTACCTTAACCGCACCACCTTTTCTTTACATATTATTAAATCCCTGCCGCACCCCGCCAAAATAAAAAAAAGCAAATAGTTTCTTGGTCGATTCGCCTTCAATCTATTACCACCCGTTTTTCGATTCCGATTATATTTATCGAAACTATTTTTTATGCGTTATTTCATTTTAAAACCAAACGTTCATTTTTCAATTTATTTCTTAGCACAAAGCATGTCAAAAGAGACTAAGGTTGAATTTTAAATGCGCATATTTAACTCTTAGTCTATATTATATCAAACACTATTTTACCCCCCCCGTTATTACCATGTCTTACTACAAGTTATCAAGTTTACATCACTAACACGTGTAAACTCTATGTTAAATCTTCATACGCATTATATATTTATGTGTGTATACGTGTGTGTCTAAAAAGTTTTGCACCTCTAAACTATTACACATATTGCAATATTTTGAACAGTTTATAATCTAATATATAAATCTCACTATGTCTTTCTATCTGTGTGTCTCTCTCCGTTTTTCAAATTGTATCTCCTCTCAGGCGGATGATCGTTTGACAGCGTGCAGTAACCCAAAAGATTGCATTTTCATGCAGAATTTTATTAGAGGTATTTACTCGGTTAAAATAATTGCTTTAGCATGTGATTCAAAAAGGGGTTCAATCTTGAAAGAAATGACAACTTTACGAGCGTAGTGTAAATAAAATGTACTTTTGCTGGAGATTGAAATTGATACATAGACATAAAAAATCTTCTATTCTAAGAATAACACGTATGTTCAAAATCAACTTCATTTTTCTAATTGTCTTATACAGTCCCGAGCAACACCTGGTTCCTTGCTAGTATAGTCCATTTTTGCAAGTCTTTAGTGTTAATCTTTTGTTGCAAATGTTATCTGGAAGATACGAATCTTCTATCACAGGTTGGAGCGATAAAGTTGTCACCTTAAAGAATAAAATACAGCTTTATTTTTAATATTTTTATTGAAAAAAAAATCAATTCAGATAACGTTATTATGTAGCACATCTGATATTTATTTAATGTAGCCGCCTTTAGCCCCAATTTGAGACTCGAAAGGGTGTGGCGTGACCGCCTCGGGAAGCGATACCGCTCCCCATTGGGGAGATTAAGACTCCCTAAACACTGAGTAAGGCCGGGTAATTATGCTGATATTGTCTGTTAAACATTATTGGATGCCCGGACAACGGCGGGTAACCTATCTGAAAGGATAAATTTATTGTGTTTTTGTAAAGCAGATATATAATGTTATTGTTTGAGAAAAAAATGACGAGACATATTATTTGAAAAGATAGAACGAAATATAATTTCGTTCTTGGCCTGGCGAACACAGGCCCGGGGATGTCTGGCTTTCTCAGTACGAGGGGTCAAAGTGTCAACCTTTCGGAGCGTGTGAATGAATTTGAGTTCTGATCCCAGATTCGCAAGCCTATGAAGGTTTGCAGGTTTGCACACACACAAGGATTCGGGACTTTCCTGAATAACGTGTTGAGTTCTGATTGGTCTGGGGAACAGCTTACCCTACCCCCATCACCTTCCAATATCAGCAAATGCTCGGGCCAGAGGAGAAGAGATTCGAGCCAAATCTCGAGGCAAGAAAACTCACCCAAAAGAACGCCACTCACCCCCTTTTCCATCACGGTCACCATCGTGAAGAACGAAGAATAAGATTTCGGAGTGTTTTCTGGTGTAAACAAACTGAACAATTGTATATATGTAAAACACCTGTAATTTCGTGAATTAACTTTTAGTACACTAGAATCCCCTGTGTTTGTTTTCTTTTGATCTGCATGAGGAGCTAATAAATTTTCAGCGGACGCCGGCATCGGGAACCGACAACGAGGTCTGCGACGCGGAAAAATCTTGTAAAAAACTCCCGGAGAGGATGATCACGACCATTGCAGTTTCGACGGGGTCAGAAGTCACATCTGCTGGCCTGCGGCGGGAGGACTTACACGGGTCGAGAACTGGGAGCATGCTATTTCCACAATCGCAGACGGAAGCTCCGTGAATACTAGCCGATGGCAGCGATCAGGCTGGCTTTGCTGTTGTGTGAAATCATGTTAATGATGTTTTTGACGTATGACCAAACGAAGTAATGCAGTGGGTTCAGGTCCGGGGAGAGAAGGGTGCAAAGTCGCAGCACTCCTTCTGAAACCAAACCTGAGTCTCTATAAACTTATGGGTCAGCGCTGAGTCCTGCTACCATACCTAGAGTCTGCCAGCGGCCACCTGATTGCACCAGGGAATCACTACGCTGTTGAGCACATCCAGGTACACTTTGATGTTGAATTTTAAATCGACTTCGAAGTTGTGAGGTGGCACAATGTGGCACTTAATTAGAACCACACCAAAGACAATAGCCGTGCCCGGAAACTTCATTAACCTGTGCCATGAAGCGTTGAACCGTCTGGATTTGCACTTTGAGGGTGCTATCAATGGTTTTGCTGTCATAACTGGGATCGGTAGAGAGCATGAGTTTTAGAGCGGTGCATCTCCAATCTTGCTCGTTGAATATTGTCACTTTCAGTAATGATAAGAGGCTCCTATCGCTCTTGGGATTTGTATACAAGTGGCTACCTGGTAGATGGTTTGCAACACAAAAAGAAAACCGGTTTTCATCAAACGAAAATGAAATTACGTCATCTTTTCTAGAACAACAATTTTACTGTTTTACCTTGTATATTTAACAGTTGAAAATTTGCTCAGTTATTGTCTTTAAGAACTGTTTAATAAAATTAGGTGAGTAAAAAAATGATAGTAACTTTCGCTTTCCTTATTTTGTATTTCCATACGTGATGTTTCTGACAAAGGGAGAAAATTTTCTATTTTTTTGAATTGTGATCTATTTATCTAACACATATCATTGGCTACGTTTTTTTACCTTTATGTAGTATTTTTACCTTCTCATATAAATGATTTCATGTCTTATGTGGAGCGATTTCCATAGCCCCTGCCCCCCAAATACAGATAAGCATTAAGAAGAAAACTTTAATCCATTATTTGATTTACAGATTAATTTTATTCAATATTATTTTTACAATAACAACCAATAGATTTTTTTGTTTTTGTGTGTGCACTGACACACGTGGTCAGCTTCCGTACACAGTCACTGTGCAAACAAATTTTGCCAGAGATAGAGAAACATATTACAGGAATTTATTTACAATGAAATGAAAAAGAGGACGTGAAAACACGTATACTTAATGTTGGAGAAATTATTCGACTTGATATGTTGAGAATTTACATATTCAGCGAACCAAATCAGGAATTAAATCTGATTATTTTGTTTGACACTGTTGAAAACACCTGCATATTGTGTTTTATTTTTGAGTTGAAAAATATTTTGGGACTGTGAAATATTAGTGGGGGTCGAAAATATATATTTTATGTAAATCGATTTACATTTGTCAGCAAAATTTGCCAGAAAAATATTGCTAGATGTGTGCAGTTCTAGGAGGATCACTCTCCCAGACTTTGGCATCTCTGTTCGAAAAAAGTAAAAGAAACTGATTGTATCAGGAGGGAAATAATTTCTGGACGCATTATCAGTTATGGTTCGTCAGATCATTGTTTATTTCGGTAGTTCAAATATTATCGCATCTGCCTTTGTTGAGCCAACCAGCGGGTTTTTTCGGTTCTGGTGTATGTTATAATCTCTTGCTACGAATTTGTATAAGTATGGTCTTCCCAGGAGGCACAGAAAATAATGCGAGATAAAAAGAAAAAATGTCACTCAAAGTAGTGTAAAAAAAATATTTGAATCATGATATATGTATATATACACATATACATGTATATATATATTCACGCAAACAACTCACTCCCAAATTTCCCTATACAGACTGAAGCCTCTCTTGATGATCTGAACCTCTTTTTTCCTGTTCGCAATATTATTAAAAAGAACGTAGACACCTTCAATCATGCCTGCTATACTAATTAAAAATGCTTTGCTGAGTTAACCCCTTATTTTCCGAACATTACAACAAAAGCCATGCTGAATCCTGCTCTCTTAATAGCTGGAAGATAGCATCTGTGGTATAAGTGTACAAGAATTCTAGTGAAAGGACTCTTAATTATCCCTCTTCTTTCTCCTCTTCGCTAAAATCTTAGCGACCTAAATTAATCAAGCAACTTACAAAAACAGTATGGATTAAAGCAAAGGCGTTCTACTGCAGATATTTTAACGGTCATCTCTCAAAGCATATACCACACTAAATAAGGTGGGCGAAGTCAGTGCTGTAGCCCTTGATATATCCAAAGCGTTTGACAAAGTCTGCACAAATGGCTGCTAATGAAAATTAAATCATACGATATAACTGGACAAATATTAAATATAAATAGATTCTTCTTAGAAAGAAAGTAGGACTATTCATGTTGTCATTGACAGAAGTGCATTGAAATAGCATAATATTAATACAGAAGTGACCCGATAGTCGATCCTTAGACTACTATTATTCCTGGTATTTATTAATGCCCTCCATAATAATCCGAGAAGGGTATATTTGCTGATGATTACAACGCTCTATAACATGAAGAACGAATGTACACAGATATGAGACAATGGCAAGATCCTTAGAAAAATGATCTCTAAACTGTAGTGGAATGGGACCATAAATGGATGGCAAAATTTAATGCTAGTAAGACAAAGCTAATCTTTTTTTACAATTACAAGAAGTCTTACCAACAACCGATATCCATGACAAATAACACCCTACCTTAGAATTCTTCCACCTAACTCCATAGATTAACATTCACAGGCTGTATGAACTGGAACAAATACATTTAGGACATTGCGAAAGCTGCTGTAAAGAGGGTGGGTTACCTCTATCATGCTAGGAGACTACTCACACCTGAGAGTCTCCTTAACCTCTACAAAGTCACTATTCACCCATGCATCGAGTACTATTGCCACTTCTGAGCTGGTGCATCTCCCGCCAGTCTTTCTCTCTTAGATAAGGTTAAAAAAAGTCCCAGAGACGCAATTTTGTATCCCTGTGTTGTTTTATAAATATTTTAATGAAAAGTGCTCTGATGAATTTGTTGCCCTTGTGCCACCTCGTCGTACATATTCCCGACAAATCTGCTAGCCAACAAAATCACGCTCCTTCACTGATGAGGTCCCTAAATGCCAGAAAGCTTTCTACTCTAATTATTTATTCCCTAAAAAAGTTAGACTTTGGAATTCCCTTCCTGTTGCCTGCTTCACGGACTGTAGTGGTATGCAGAAGTTTAAATGTAACGAAAACAAACATCATGTTAATCTTCCTTAGTTATGGTCCCAAATAGTATCTCTTTACGCCCAAGTAGCGATATGTCTGGTGTGGGGTATACGTAAGTAATACACACACACACACACACACACACACACACACACACACACACACACACACACATATAAACTAGAAGAGCAATGTTTAATTTAATATATTAATACTTTAAAGGAACATTGCTCACAGTACTGTTGATATATAACAAACTTAATCGGTACATGAATCCTATAGCTATATTAATACTGAGGATTAAGATTAATAATTGTAAATTGTGAATCTGTTTCAAAAGAAGAAACAAAACAAAATTAAAAACAAAATCAAAATTTGATTTTGTTTTGTTTCTCCTTTTGAAACTGATTCGTGATTTACAATTGTTAATCTTTATCCTCAATATATATATATATATATATATATATATATATATATATATACATATGTATATCCTCAATATATATATACATACATATATATATATGTGTGTGTGTGTGTAAAGTACATTAATATATATATATATATATATATATATATATATATATATATACAGGGTGCGTCCGGTATTTGGGGAATCTTATATTTTAGTACGGAAGAACCTCTGGATACGGCATTAAAATTAGTAACAACATACAGTACGGTATAAAATACGCAGGTACATAATCAAATAACATTATAAATAACACCGTAAGGCGGAGAAAATACCGTAACCAGGGACAGAAAACAACATCGTATTCTACATCATCATAATTTAAAATAAACGCATCTTAGGGTCACCGTATTCCGGGGTTCTACTGTAATTTAAATAAAACATATACCTATATATATATATATATATATATATATATATATATATATATATATATATATATATATATATATATACCTATATATATATATATATATATATTAAGTAATGTGATTGATAATTTAAAATTTAAAAATCAAATTATAATTAAATTAAAAATCCGTTTCATAAGAAGGAACAACAACAAAATCAATTATCTGTACGATCGTTTCGGAAAACAGTGCTTTTTATTGTGGTAGACATCAAGTTACGGACAATAATTATTACATATAGTTTTTTAATAAGCAAGATCTCCTCGTCAGCAAATTTTGAAGGGTTTTTATTAAATTTAAAAGACACCATAAATAAACCTAGCATTAAAAGTAAGGCAGATGTATCTGAAAAAAATTGAAATAAAAGGTCTGGATTAAAATTGATAAGAAAATTAATATGGGTTTAGAGATAGAAAAGAAATAGAGTAAAATATAGATTTGAATTTAAATTATAAATTTGCCTTAAGTACAACATTACAAATATATACATGCATATATATGAAAAAATAGACACATACATACATATACATAAATATACAGGTATATACATAAAAATATAAATACAAAAATTTACCTTTTAATTTTTCGCCTGATGTCTACCACAATAAAAAGCACTGTTTTCCGAAACGATCGTACGGATAATTGATTTTGTTGTTGTTCCTTCTTATGAAACGGATTTTTAATTTAATTATAATTTGATTTTTAAATTTCAAATTATCAATCACATTACTTAATATTGAATTAGCTCTGGGATATTTACCTATCGAGCTTATTATATATCTAAATTACAACGAGCACTTCCTCTTTCCTGTATTTTAATTAAACTAGTAATTTCACTGTTACATTGAAATACACTCAGCTCTTTAGACTATTGTTCTAATCTCCTTTAAATTATATATATATATATATATATATATATATATATTGCTTTTAGAATATCCCATAACAGATGCTACTATAACATATATAGATCGATGCTCATTTTTTAGCATCGATCTACCGAGTCCGGGCGTCAGATCTTCATTTAAAACGTGCGAGAGATTTGGACCGAGCAGTGGATTGAATTAGGGCCGAACTCCGAAAATGGCTTATAAGACAGTACGCAAGTGAGCGAACTGTGATTAGGATTGAAGGAGATTTACAAAGCTAAGATTTACAAAGAGAATGAGAGGACCATAAGAAACTCGAAGAAAAATTAAATGGATTGCCAGTACCGTCTTTGCTCGATAGGGTTCCATTATTAGTGAGCCAATACAACCTATCCTAATCGAAGCATTTATTGATGAACTAACTGAGAAAGAATCGTATAGGTGTATGTTGACTGGCCGACTGAGCAATTTAGTCTAGGGTCAAGATTTATTTAGGAACAGAAAAAGACTATAAAGTTTTCAAGAGAAACGAAGAAAAGTCGAGAATCAATCAAAGAAAACAGAAAAGAAATTCTAAAGAACAAAATGAGTGGCCATGGGTAAGATGTATCGGAGACAGTGAGTCATCGAGAAGAAATCCACAGAAAGTCAAGAATCCCTATATACAAAACGAAGCCTTATAAACTTCAATAATAGCAGCTATTTAGAAGGAACTATTTTATCAAGTTAGATATATTGATGTTCCTAATCGTTTACGAAAGAGAAATAAGACCGATTTCCAAGTTTATGGAAACCTGAACTTCACGAACAGCTCGTAAGATAGAATACATTAATACTTTCTGCCAACCTTACAGTGAAGTCATCTCTACTAAATATCATGGACTATTACCTCCAGTCGTTCGCGAACATCATCTTTTATTTCAAAAACCATATATTCTCTATTCGGTTCAAACAAAACACAGCGCGCCCGAGGGACTGCTAGATAATGAACCTCTAAAGAGACTATGTTTGACTAAGCATCGTTTGTGAATAGTAAGCGTTTTGCATGCCATTATCACTTATGGCCAGCAACACCTTGGAAGGTTTACGCGCGTACGGGGTGAATGTGACGAGAGTAAATTTGGTACCGTAATCAAAATGATGTTTTTGAAAAATCTTCATAAATCGCATTATTTTACGAATAAGCACTGTGAAATACAATACAATATCGAAGAGAATTCAGGACATTGACGAAAATCGATTTCCTCGAGTGGCTTCCGGGCTTTGATAAGTGGTGACTCTCAAGTCATAAAAAGCTAATTAAATGCAACTTCATGAAACAAAACTTTCAGAATGAAGTAAAATCTTCAAATCAATTCATTTATATTAAATGTTCAAATAATGTTCTTCTTTATGGTTTAGAACTCTCTGGCATTTCTTTAAAAAGTATATTAATCAAATTTGTTAATATTAAACAGAAAATATAATAAATAAATGAGTTTAGAAAATTCAAAATCGAGAACTTCTATGTGTTAAAGTTTATGCAAACCCGAGAAGATGTTGTCAACGAATGGGGTCACAAATATTGCACACCACATATCACCATCAATTAAGCAATTCCAAGGCAATGGGTCAAGTGCG